>NW_028261382.1:36084184-36384184 GCF_051295495.1 Thamnophis sirtalis
CCAGTGATCAAAATTCACCCCGCGCCGACTCATATTTATGACGGTTGCGGCATCCCGGGGGGGGGGAGGTGTCGCGCGATCCCCCTTTTGCAACCTCCTTCACTTCACAACTGCGTGATTCACTTAACAGCAATTCACTTAACAACGGGGCAAGAAATGTCGTAAAACAGGAGCGAACCTCCCCTTAATCCATGTCTCGATTAAGCCACAGGAATTTTGGCTTCTGTGGTGCTTTTAAATTAAGGATTATTATTTTTTGTTTATTTTTATTCCCCCACCACCACCTCTGATGTGTTCTGCTTGGGAAAAATCCCTTCTGAGCCAAAGTTTTTTTCTTTTTAAAAAAAAAAATCCTCAGGCATTTTCACAAACACGTGATCCTTTCCCGCCCCGCCCCCCCCCCCCTTCTTCTCTCCCACGCTCTGCCACACCTTGTTACTTGGGCTGGTGAGGTGGAGGCTTGATCCTGGGTGGAGCTGAGCTTTCAGCATTCCTCGCCGGCCACCCGCTCAATCCAGAAAAGTTTGCAAATCCTTTTCTGAACTCTTCTGGAACCTTGGCGAGATAAAAGCCACAGAAAGGGCACTTACAGGTGGGCCTCGACTTCTCGGCAGCCCAGAATTAAGGTTGCCAAGTGGGGAAACTTGTTGAGTGAGCTTTGTCCCGTTTTACGACTTGCCACGTTTCTTCAGCGAACCGGTGCAGCAGTTCGATTAGGAACACAGTCGTTAAGGGAGAAATCTGGCTTCCCCATTGACTTTGCTTGTCGCAAAAGGGGAAGGGAAGGAAGGAGACTAAGAGAAGGAAGGTGATAAAGAGAAGGAAGGAAAGAGGCAGAGAAGGAAGGAAGGTGATTCAGGGAAGGAAGGAGACTCAGAGAAGGAAGGAAACTAAGGGAAGGAAGGAAGGAGAAGGAAGGAAGGAAAAAGGTGCAAGAGGCTGACTCTGTAAACCGCTTAGAGATGGCTATAAAAGCACTGTGAAGTGATATATGTCTAAGAGCTAAGTGAGAAGGAAGGAAGGAAGGAAGGAAGGAAGGAAGGAAGGAAGGTTGGGTTGAGGCTAGTCAGGATCGAACGCCAGCACCTGAATTTTGATTGTAAGCGTAAAAAAACAGTCATGTCATTTTTTCCAGTGCCGTTGTAACTTTGAACAGTCACTAAATGAACCCCCAACAATCCCAAGTCCTCATTTTACTGACCAAGGAAGTCAGTCCGTCAATCAATCAATCAATCAATTGGTCAATCAACCTTGAGCCGCTCAGGATCAAACTCCAGCCTCTGAATTCTGATCATGTGACCTGCACCGGTCGTAAGTGCGAAAAACGGTCAAACAAGTCAGTTTCTCCCCCCCCCCCCCTTCAGTGCTGTTGTAACTCTGAACAATCACTAAACCAATGGGTTGTAGGTAAGGACTACCGGTAGATCACGGTGGGATGTAACGTTTTTGGGTGAACTCCGCCTGTTTCGACACAAGCTGATTTGGCACCACCACCAAACCGGGAGTGATTTTTATCCAGCTATGCCAAGCTGGGTGTTTCCCTCCCTTAATCCGGCCTGTTGGCAAAAAAAAACCCCCTCTGATCCTTCTGTTCTCTGGCTTTTGGGGATGGGGTGGGGTCTTTGAGAAGGGTGGGGTCCCCTCCTACCAGACGGGAGTTTTGGCTTCGGCACAATGGTGGGGTTTGCACTGATTGTACCCTGGGGAGAGAAATAAGTGGAAGGCCGGGCTGATTGCTCCTGTCAAATTACTGACTTGATCCCAGTGAGGCCGAAGAAGGCCTTGATTGTCAGAAATGCTACGTCTGTATCTTTTCAGGGGAGGTCTCTCTCTCTCCCCCTCCCCACGCTGCCCTCTTCCCTGATGACCAGTAAGCGGTCTGCCCCCAGGGGCCGTTTCTCTGCCTTGCTTCTGTTAAGCCCCACTTCCTTTCTCTCTCTTTTCATTCCGCGCTTAACGTGGGGAAAGGGTCCGTGGGCAATGCGGAGCTCAAACTGCCACCGGGAAGACCACCCAGAAAGATTGCTGGAGCCCCCTTCTGGAGGGCAAGCCGTTTCACTGGTGTGTTCTCACTGGTGTCAGGAAGTTTTTAGCCCCGCTCAGAAGCATCGAGGTTTCCCGCCCCTCGCCAGACGTCTCCCCTGCCAAGTTGGCTGAATGTTGCAACGGAAGGTTTACGAGGATGACTCAAGCGGTGGAAGAAATGAGTCGCTGGCTTAGTGGGAAAAGATTGGTCATTCAAGAATCTCCTAGTGTTTGTCTGACTCATTCTGTGCAAGAGGGCATTCTCTCTCTTTTCCCCCCTCCCCACATGGGACACATCTGCAAATTTTAATCCCATCTTTATTCCGTCGTCATTCCATCGATCACTGCGTGGTGGCGCAGTGGTTAGAATGGAGTATTGCAGGCTCGCTCTTGCCGACTGCCACCAGTTCGATTTTCGCCGGCTCAAGGTTGACTCAGCCTTCCGTCCTTCCGAGGTCGGTAAAATAAATATCCAGATGGTTGGCAGGAGGGGGAAATATGCTGACATTGTAAACCGCTTAGAGAGGGCTGGAAAGCACTATAAAGCGGTATATAAGTCTAAGGGCTGTTCCTGTGGCTGTAGATGTTTGGATGTTGCATTAGGAGCCGTGGCACTGCTGTGGTTAGAATGTAGTATTGCAGGCTAATTTCTGATGACTGTCAGCCGTTCGATCCTGACTGGCTCAAAGTTGACTCAGACTAAACTGCTTAGAAAGGGCTGTAAAACACTGTGAAAAGGTATATGTCTTGATATTCCTTCCTTCCTTCCCTCCTTCCTTCCTTCCCTCCTTTCCTTCCTTCGTTCCTTGCTATGGTGGCGCAGTGGCTAGAATGCAGTATGGCAGGCTTAATTTGTAATGACTGTCAGCAGTTTGAATCTCACCAGACTCAGCCTTCTAGTCTTCCGAAGTGGATGAAAGGAGGACCCAGATTGTTAGGGGCAGTATGCTGACCAGAGGTGTTGCTCCCGGTTCGATCTGGATGGGGCGAACCGTTTGTAGCAGTGGCGGGAGGCTCTGCCCACCTGCCCGGTTACTTCTGCGCATGCGGGACCATGCCCGAACTGGTAGGAAAAAATTGGCAACCCAACTCTGATGCTGACTCTGTAAATCGCTTAGAGGGGGCTGTAAAAACACTAGGAAATGGTAAAGGTAAAGGTTCACCTCACACATATGTGCCAGTCGTTCCCAACTCCAGGGGGCAGCGCTCATCTCCGTTTCAAAGCCAGCGCTGTCCGAAGACGTCTCCGTGGTCATGTGACCAGCATGACTCAACGCCGAAGGCGCACGGAACGCTGTTATCCTCCCACCAAAGTTGGTTCCTATTTTTCTACTTGCATTTTTGACGTGCTTTCAAACTGCTCGGTTGGCAGAAGCTGGGACAAGTCACGGGAGCTCACTCCATTATGCGGCGCTAGGGGCTCGAACTGCCAAACTGCCAGCTTTTCTGACCAACAAGCTCAGCATCTTAGCCACTGAGCCACTGCATCTGGTATATAAGTGCTATTGCTATCATAGATAAGGAGATTTGCAAATGGCTTGTGAGTCCTTCCCTGTCCAGCAGTGTGGCTGGTGGCCCCCAGTGAGGCCACGCAAATAAATGGTTGCCAAGCTGAAGATTCCCAGACCGTATGGTTCCCAGATAGGGTTGCCAGCTCCTGCTTGCTACTTTTTCCCACCCCCTCCTCTCCTCCCATGTTCAAACAAGCCCCGTCCTCAAGGGAGGGAGGCCTCTCATTAAGAGAGCCTGCTTTATCTGCCACTCTTCTTTGCACATGATGTTCCAGGGCGCACCTCGAAACGATGGGCGGTGAACAGGAAGAGTGCAGCCTGGCAGTGCAGGCAGGCAGAGAGCAGGTGGGTGATACGGCTGCCAATTTCAGGTGTTGCAACCTCAACATGCAATTTGGAATTTACCTGTCCTGCTTCAAAGAGAATTGTTTATGAAATGCCTCCATAAACCTGACTCCCGTACGTGCCAGAAAGCACAAAAGCACCCTTCCTAGGTGATCTGGTCTAAATGGTACTTTACATTAAGAAAATGGCTTACAAGCATTTTACTTATAAAATGTCTTTTTCTGGCTTAGAATATGGAATGATATAGAATGGTAAAAGACTCCTTGAGCCAGGGGTTGGGCTAGAAGAACTCCAAAGTCTCTTTCCACCCCAGGATTCTATGTTCTAATGAAAGAAGGCAATGTAGAATGGAATGGAATAGAATAGAATATAGGATAGAAAGAATAGAATAAATATTGGAATGGAATAGAATAGAATAAAATAGGAATAGCAAAAGAATAAAACATAAGATAAAAAGATAGAATAAATATTGGAATGGAATAGAATAGAATAGCAAAAGAATAGAATAGAATATAGGATAGAAAGAATAGAATAAATATTAGAATGGAATGGAATAGAATAGAATGCGATAGGAATAGCAAAAGAATAGAATAGAATAGCAAAAGAAGAGTAAAAGAATAGAATAGAATAGAATATAGGATAGATAGAAAGAATAGAATAAATATTAGAATAGAATAGAATAGAATAGAATAGCAAAAGAATAGAATGTAGGATAGAAAGAATAGAATAAATATTAGAATAGAATAGCAAAAGAATAGAATGTAGGATAGGAAGAATAGAATAAATATTAGAATAGAATAGCAAAAGAATAGAATGTAGGATAGGAAGAATAGAATAAATATTAGAATAGAATAGAATAGAATAGAATAGCAAAAGAATAGAATATAGGATAGAAAGAATAGAATAAATATTAGAATGGAATAGAATAGGAATAGGAAGGATCTTGGAGATCTTCTAGTCCAACCCCTTGCTTAGGCAGGAAACCCTATACCATTTCAAACAAATGGTTGTCCAATTTCTTCTTAAAAACTTTCAGTGTTGGTGCACCCAATTTCAGGAGGCAAGTCGTTCCACTGGATTAATTGTTCTCACTGTCAGGAAATTTCTCCTTAAGTTATAGGTTGCTTCTCTCCTTGATTAGTTTCCACCCATTGCTTCTTGTTCTGCACTCAGGTGCCTTGGCGAATAGCTTGACTCCCTCTTCTTTGGGGCAGCCCCTGAGATATCGAAACACTGCTCAATTTTCAGAAGCAGTGAATTATCCACCAACCACCATTTCCTGGTTTAAACCATGAAACAAATAGCCATTTCTAATCCCCCCCCCGCCCCCCAGGACTACGGTTCAGGCAGTGTGTGAATTGAGCTGACGGTGAACTTTCAGAAATGGATGCCCAATGCTCTGGCTACGAAGCCATTAAAAATTATGAGTTGGCATTTGGCTTGCCAGTTGTCTACAAGCTCCCCGTCGTTTTGGCACATGGATAAGGTTTCTTTCACATGGCCTGGGCTCTGCCACCCAAGGTTATGAATTTCAGATGGGTCG
This sequence comes from Thamnophis sirtalis, assembly GCF_051295495.1. Lineage (NCBI taxonomy): Eukaryota > Metazoa > Chordata > Lepidosauria > Squamata > Natricidae > Thamnophis > Thamnophis sirtalis. Next base: position 36,089,609 of record NW_028261382.1, read on the forward strand.
CCCTGTGAATCTTGCAAATAAAATAAATTAGTCCGATGATTTGCTAAAAGCTTGAGGCGTTCCTCCAGGGTGGCTCGCTCACACTTAAGACAACTTCCGCATGGAACCCGGTGCAGTCACAGCCTCTAACTCTAGTCCTTGCATTGTTCTAAATCATAATGGAGTTCGTTTGGTTAAGATTTAGTGCATATTATATGAACCCAGCCCTGAAATGTAGTATGAATCATGGTCATGCTTGAACAGAATCTTGGTCCGTACACAAACATTTTACTCAGGGGAAGAAATTAACCCTCAACGTTGAGGGTTCAAATCTTTGTATGTTCTTACGTTCTTCTCTATCTTCTCTTGCTTGGATTTTAATTCGTTGCTTTCTATAGAAGAATGTCGGGATGCGGTGGCTCAGTAGCTAAGACGCTGAGCTTGTCAATCAGAAAGGCCGGCAGGTCAGCAGGTCGACTCCCTAGCGCCGCGTAACGGAGGGAGCTCCCGTGACTTGAGAGACCGCCTACTGCCAATCACCTCCACTTGACCTATTAGATCCCAAAGACTAGGCCTCCTCCGAGTTCCATCTGCCGGTCAATGTCGACTGGCAACCACGCGGAGGAGAACCTTCTCGGTGGCAGCTCCGACCCTATGGAACGATCTCCCCGTGGAGATTCGTACCCTCACCACCCTCCAGACCTTCCGCACAGCCCTCAAAATCTGGCTATCCCGTCAGGCCTGGGGCTAAAGACTGTAACCCACCCGAATGGTATGAATGTTGTGTTTTTAATGACGTACTGTCCTACGTGTTAAATGTTTGTTTCCCCCCCCCTCCCTTTTCGAGTTGTAAGCCGCCCTGAGTCCCCCCAGGGAAAAGGGCGGCATATAAATAAACTTCTCAATCTCAATCTCAATCTCAATCTCAACTTGTCCCAGCTTCTGCCAACCTAGCAGTTCGAAAGCACGTAAAAAAATGCAAGTAGAAAAATAGGAACCACCTTTGGTGGGAAGGTGACAGCGTTCCCTGCACCTTCAGCGTTGAGTCATGCCGGCCACATGACCACGGAGACATCTTCGGGCAGCGCTGGCTCTTCAGCTTTGAAACGGAGATAAGCACTGCCCCCTAGAGTCGGGAACGACTAGCAGATAGATGCGAAGGGAACCTTTACCTTTTAAAAAGGTTAGCGTTTTTTTTTAAAATCTTTGTATCTTACGTCCTTCTTCTTGCTTGGATATTAGTTTGTTGCTTTCTACAGAAGAATTGCCCCAAAGATGATTAGGGGACTGGCGGCAAAAACATATGAAGAACGGTTGGGTTTGTATAGTTTAAGGAAGAGAAGAACCAGGGATGACACAATAGCATCTTCCAATATTTGAGCGGCTGCCACAGAGATGAGGGAGTCAAGCTATTCTCCAAGGCACCTCAGGGCAGGACAAGGAGCAATGGGTGGAAACTAATCAAGGAGAGAAGCAACTTAGAACTGAGGAGAAACTTCCTGAGAGTTAGAACAATTAACCAGTGGAACAGCTTGATTCCAGAAGGTGTGAATGCTTCAACACTGGAAGTCTTTAAGAAGAGATTGGACAGCCATTTGTCTGAAACGGTATAGGGTTTCCTGCCTGGGGGGTGGACTAGAAGACCTCCCAAGGTCTCTTCCAACTCTGCTAAAAGAAAGAAAGGAATGGAATGGAATAGAATAGAATTTTTTTTATTGGCCAAGTGTGATTGGACACACAAGGAATTTTACTGGAATATTAACAGTATTTGACTATTTGAGGGGCTGCCACAGAGAGGAGGGAGTCAAACTATTTTCCAAACCACCTGAGGGCAGGACAAGAAGCAATGGGTGGAAACTAGCTGAGGTGGCGCAGTGGTTAAATGCAGCACTGCAGGCTACTTCAGCTGACTGCAGTTCTGCAGTTCGGCTGTTCAAATCTCACCGGCTCAAGGTTGACTCAGCCTTCCATCCTTCCGAGGTGGGTAAAATGAGGACCCGGATTGTTGTTGGGGGCGATAGGCTGACTCTGTAAACCGCTTAGAGAGGGCTGAAAGCCCTATGAAGCGGTATATAAGTCTAACTGCTACTGCTATTGCTATTGCTAACTAATCAAGGAGAGAAGCAGCTTAGAACTGAGGCGAAATTTCCTGACTGTGAGGACAATTAATCAGTGGAACAGAAGTTGCCTCCAGAAGTTGTGGGTGCTCCAACATTGGATGTTTTTTTAAGACTCGACAACCGGTTTTCTGAAAGGGTATAGGGTTTCCTGCTTGGGCAGGGGGTTGGACTAGAAGACCTCGAAGGTCCCTTCCCACACTGTTCCCCCCCCCCATACTGGTTGCACCTCCAGCAACATGCTGTGCATCTTCCTACACATGTGGATGAGCAGAGAAGGAGAAAGGTCCCAGCTGTGGTTGAAGCCCTTTCTTTTTAAAAAAAAAGAAGAAGAAGAATGGATTTCTTTTGCTTCTGTAAAAGCTGCCACAGCTTTTTTTGTAAATGTCAAGCAGAATTTGTCCTAGACTTACCCTTTAAGTCTTCCAGCCCATAAACTAGAGACGAGAGAGGCCTTTGGCTCGTTTCGTGTTTACTAAAGGAAAATGTGCCCTGGCTGTTATTTTGTTGGATTTTATTATTTTATGGCTATTGATTTTCGTGGCTCGGATCGCCCCTTGTTCCACTTGCATTGGACTACTGGCTTTTGGTGAACTCAGCCCTGCAAACTCTGATTTATGGCTTAGCAAGTTGGCTGATCCTAACCAGCTTTTTCCCATCTGATCATGCCCCCAAATAATGCAGTGGATACCCCCAAAGTTTGGGGAGTGCCGTGCTTATTTGAATCAATCGGTTGCTTTTTTTTCCATTTCCCAAGAGCGATTGAACAGGAATACAGAGTTGGAAAGGATCTTGGAGATCTTCTAGTCCAGCCCCCTGCAGAAAATCCTATCAGGAGGAATTTTCTGACAGTGAGAGCAGTCAACGCATGGAACAGAAGTTGCCTTCGGAAGTTGTGGGAGCTTCATCACTGGAGGCTTTCAAGAAGAGACTGGACTGCCATCTGTCAGAAATGGTGTAAGGTCTCCTGCTTGGGCAGGGGGTTGGACTAGATGACCTACAAGGCCAGACGAGGAACAGTGGATGGAAACTGAACAAGGGCCATAAGTGCAAGAACTTTTTTCAGAGCCGCTAACTTCCGTCCTTAAATGAATGGTTATAAGTTGAAACACTGTCGGTGTTTCCCCAACGGGGCTGCAGGCTAAATAGCAAAATCTCACTTTAAGAAAAAAAGGTTTTGATGTCCGCATCCTGAATCAATTGAATCCAGAGGTTAGCCTGCATTCATGCGTTAGACTAAGGCAGGAATAAAGTGACCGCCAGGGAGAAAAAAATGTAGCTGGCTCCTGCTATTTGCTTCTCACTTTCTTGAGAAAAATATTTCCCTAGAAATAGCCCTCCTCGCTAAATGTCAAATTTAGCAACGCGTCACCAAAACCCCAGTTGGTTCACACATGCATTTATTTTTATGAGTTTCAGCATCTCCAACAGGGTGGATTTGATTTAAATCGAGTCGATTTAAAACATGGTTCAAATCCCTAGCAAAAGGGCTTGATTTAAATCATAATTTTTAAAGGGCAGCTGTCATCTCTGTCCCGCAGTAGCAGCCCCTCCCCTGACCCTCTGCTGACTCACCGACAGTCCCAATATTGCAGAAAGAGACAGAGCCTCGTGTCACATAACTAAGCTCCATTTCATGCCGAAGAAACTAAATTATGATTGAATCTTCCGTAGAAAACTTACCTTGAGATAGATTTCTACTCCAAAAGCATTTTATCACAACAAATTTGATAAAAAATTAAAAATAAAATCCAATTTAAATTTTAAAAAAATCCAATGTAAATTTTTAAAAAAATCCAATGTAAATTTAAAAAAAAAACCAATTTATTTATTTATTTTAAAAATCATTGACTTTTTATTCACCCTGACCTCCAAAGACACTAGGTAATCGTGAGTTGCACAAACTTGAGAGCAAGTTGCAGAATGTCCTCCTCCCCAAAATAATTTCGTGGTTTTAGCAGCCACAGACATAAACGGGACTCTTAACTAAGTCCGTTAGATCAGGGGTCCCCAACCTTTTGGAATTCGGGGACCACTAAATTCATAATTTTAAATCCCGCGGACCACTAACATGGGTGGGTGTGGCCAGGTGGTCATGTGACTGGGTGGGCGTGGCCAATGCAATGTCACTCACATCGAGGGGCGCCTCACCAGCCTCTGCTCACCACCCCTCGCTCGCCCACCCGGGCTCCTTAGGGCCCCAATTGGAAGCAGTTGCTGGAGCTAAGCAGCCCCCAGGAGAAAGAGTTGGCAAAACAGCTCAGTTCAAATTGGATCTGGCCGAGAAGGAGGCTCAGCAGAAGCACCTTAATGAGGACTAGAAGCATAGGCTTTCCAAGCAGAGGGAACACCTGCGGAAGTGCAAGGCCAGCTACCGGCCCCTGGAGGCTCAGCGGGCTGAGATGCTCAGCCAGTTCCAGGCCATGATGCCGTTCCACTGGAACGAGGCCCTCCGGCTCTTCGCCCAAAGCCCCCCACCAGGAAGCTGAAGCAGACCCCAAGTCAGGATTTCTGCCCCCCTCCAACCCCCCACAAAAAGACCCCGAATAGGGAGACACTATGCAGCAACACAAGCGTTCATTGCACGTATTTTGGGGGTCAAAAGACAATAAGACCCTGTCTTATTTTCGGGGAAGGCAGTTTGGATGTGAATGAATGTTTGCACCTTGAATGGGAAAAGGGGAATGAATTCACAGACATTGCCCTGGCTTTATCAGTAAATGTTGACGGTTAGCAATTAGCAAATTGATTTTTGTTCTGTCTCCCACCTTTCTCACAAAAGCTGGAGACAGCTGCATCCCCAATTTTATTCCCATAACAACAGCCCTGCCAGGTAGACTGGACGGGAAAAAAGAATGACAGTCCCAGGATCAGCCACACAGCTGAATATTCTAGATCTTGGGTCTTCCCAGTCCTAGTCCAGAACTTTAATCATCATCCTAATTTATTATATTGAACAGAATAACAGAGTTGGAAGGGACCTTGGAGGTCTTCTAGTCCAACCCTCCTGCTCAAGCAGGAGACCCTATAACATTCCAGACGAATGTTTCTCCTGTCTCTTCTTAGAAACATCCAATGATGGAGCACCCACAACTTCTAGTGGCACGCTGTTCCGCTGGTTCATTGTTCTCATGTCAGGAAATTTCTCCTTAGTTCTAGTTTGCTTCTCTCCTTGGTCAGTTTCCAAAAGCAGAGTTGGAAGGGACCTTGGAGGTCTTCTAATCCAACTCTCTGCTCAAGCAGGAAACCCTCTGCCTTCTAGTACTTTGGAGAATAGATGGACCACCACTTCTTTGTGGCAGACCCTGAAATGTTGTTGTTAGTTGTGGTCGTGTCCAACCCATCGCAACCTCATGGACAACGTTCCTCCAGACCTTCCTGTCCTCCACCATCCTCCGGAGTCCATTGAAGTTCACACCTACGGTGACTCTATCCAGCCACCTCATCTTCTGCCGTCCCCTTCTTCTTTTGCCCTCCATCGTTCCCAGCACGAGGCTCTTCTCCAGGGAGTCCTCCTTCCTTCTCATTAGGTGGCCAAAGGATTTGAGTTTCCTCTTCAGGATCTGGCCTTCTAAAGAGCAGTCAGGGTTGATCCCCTCTAGGACTGACCGGTTGGATCACCTTGCAGTCCAAGGGAGTTGCAGGAGTCTTCTCCAGCACCAGAGTCCAAAGGCCTCCATTCTTTGGCATTCAGCCTTCCTTATGGTCCAACCTTCACAGCCATCCATTGCAACTGGGAAAACCACAGCCTTGATTATACACACTTGTGTTGACAGGGTGAAATATTATCTCTGTCACTTCCATCTTTTCCTTAAAGGCTTCCTGACACCCAACAACTCTGGTCGGTTTACAAACTGTTAACGGCTTCTAAAAACAAGTCACAATACCCAATGAAGCCCACAAAAACAATGCGGCGGAACAGAGCGGGCCAAGAAAACAAACCCAGGAACAAGGAAGAGGAAGAAAAGGAACTTTTAATTGTTCTTGCAAATGATCCGGGCGCAAAGCCAAACAGTCAGCGCTTTTCAAAATACCAGTCGGGGAGAGGCTGTTTAGGTCTGGGGGTGGGGGAGACGCCTGCTTCCAGCTGCTGCAGATAACCCGAGTTGGAAGGGGCCTTGGAGGTCTTCTAGTCCACCACCACCCTTGCATGAGACGCCACACCACTTCAACTTAAAAGGGTTGGAGCACCCACAGCTTCTGGAGGCAAGACTTCCACTGGTTCATTGTTCTCCCTGGCGGGAAATTTCTCCGTGGATAGATCCTGGAGCAGACGCCAAGCGTGCCAGATCTAACTAGATGGGCAGATAGGATAAGGGGCCGGCTGCCCGGCTGCCCCACGTGGGAATTGGCTGCGTGAATGAGATGGAGACCTGTTTGAATTGCAGCTCTCAGAGATAATTCTTAAGTGCTTTGGCTAAGCCAGGGCATTCTTTTCCCACAGATCTCCATCAAGGGCGGCTCAGTTCCATGACTGCACCAGCCGAATGCTTGGCGTTCATTCTGTGTTGCACAATTTACTCCTGCACAGAGCCGCTCTCTGGCAATGCCACCCTCCTCCTCCTCTCTCCCTCGCTTTCTCTATCTCCTCCTTCCCTTTCTTTCTCTCTTCCTCCCTCTCTCTCCTTTTTCCCCCTCCCTCTCTTCCCCTCTTTCTCTCCATCCTTCCCTTTCTCTCTCTCTCCCTTCCCCCTCTCCCTTTCCTTTCTCTCCTTCCCTTTCTCTCCTCCCCCTCCCTCTCCCCGTTCCCTCTTCCTCCTTCCCTCTCTCCCTTTCTCTCCCCTTCCCTCCTTCTCTTTCTCGCTCCTTCCCCTCTCTTTCCCTTGCTCCCTCCCACTCCCTCCTTTCCTCTCTCTCTTCCTCTCCTTCCCTTACTCTCTCCCCCCTCCCTTCTTCTCTCTCTCCCTCCCTCTCTCTTTTTCTCTTGTTCCCTCTCCCTCCCTCCTTTCCTTTCTCCCTCCCCCTTTCTCCTTTTCTTTCTCTCCTTCCCTTTCTCTCCACCCCTTTCCCCCTCCCTCTCTTTTTCTCTCCCTCGCTCCATCTCCCTCCCTCATTTCCTCTCTCTCTCACCTCTTTCCCTCTCTCTCCCTTCTCCACTCTCTCCCTCTCTTTCGCTCCCTCTCTCCTTCCCTCCCTGTCTCTCTCCCTCCTCCTGAAATGGAGCTTCTGAAACCCATAGAAACAGGGATCAGGTCATTTGCAGGGGTAGAAATAATCTTTGTGGGAGGGGGCTTCAAGAAATGGAGAAGTGTGGGGAAAAAACCAGCCCATTGTTCAGGGCCGTTGTAACTTTGAACAGGTCACTAAACGAATGTCTGTAAGTCCATGGCTTCCTGACTGTCCTTCTGCTGAGTTCTTTTCAGCTGGGAAGCAGTGGAGCCCATCTGAGAAGGACGGATCCGAGAGAGGAACCTGCTGCAACTCCGCAGGCAACTGGGAGGGCTGGGCGTTTCCTTCCATTTCGTGTTTTGGTGGCGGAGAATATCATCCGAAAACATTGCGGTATTTGCAACGCAAATCCAAGGGAGACACCCCACCGTTCCGGGGCGGCTCTGCAGCTTCGGAGGGCCACGCATTCCCCACCCCTGTGTCCTAAACATCAGACGAAGCTGGAGAGGAAGGTCTAATTGTCGGGGCGGGGTGTGCAATTTCTCAGGCTGCTCGGTGAGCGTTGCGGCCCCGCTTGGAGGAAAATATCCTAACAAATCTTGTTTGGCAGGAAATGCCAAGCATTCCAGCATCTTGGTTATTCCCAATTTTTGACAAACATGGGCAGTCTCGAAAATCCTGGGGTAGATATGGAGACCAGGAGCTGAAGGCCAGGCGCTTACGAGTCCTGGGACCACTGAGGATTTTTGCTTCTTTTTTGCAAAAGAAAACAATGGCCAGGAATTGGATAGCTGGCTTTATTTTAGTTCAGTGTGTGAGGCCAGACCTTCCTGTCCCCCCCCCCCATATAATGGTTTGCAAATGATGCAGATGGGTAAAACCCCAGGCCTGTGGCTGCACTGAGTCTCCAACAGTACAGAGCAGCGTTAGCAAACCTCCTCGACACTGAATACCGAAACGGGAGCGGCAGAAACCGAAAGAGCAGTTCCCAATTGTGCGCTGAACTTCCAGTTTCTGGCTTGTGCGTGAGCACCGGGTACCTGGCCTTCCAGTTTCTGGCCCGCACGCATGCGCAAAGACCTGATGCACAGGTGCATGCTGGAACCTGGAAGAGCAACAGGTGACGGCTGGCGTACCTGGAGAATTGGCTCTGTGTGCCACTTCCGGCATGCATACCACATGTTTGCATCCTGGGTATAGAGCGTAGCCTTTGTGGTAAAGTCAAAAGCAAGGGCCGCCCCAAAGAAGAAGGAGTCAAGCTATTATCCAAAGCACCCGAGGGCAGGACAAGGAGCAATGGGTGGAAACTCATCAAGGAGAGAAGCAACTTAGAACTAAGGAGGAATTTCCTGACAGTGAGAACAATTAACCAGTGGAACAACTTGCCTCCAGAAGCTGCAAATGCTCCAACACTGGAACTCTTTAAGAAGATGTTGGAGAACCATTTGTCTGACATGGGATAGGATTTCCTGCCTAAGCAGGAGGTTGGACTAGAAGACCTCCAAGGTCCCTTCCAACTCTGTTATTCTATTGTATTCTATATTCTACCCTACACTCAACTCTACTTCACCTTACCCTACTCTCTTCTCTACCCTGTACCATACCCTACCCTACTCTACTCTATTCCAATTTCTATTCTAGCAACAAAGAGGATTAGGGGACTGGAGACTAAAACATATGAAGAACGGTTGCCGGAACTGGGAATGTCTAGTTTAATGAAAAGAAGGACTAGGGGAGACTTGATAGCAATGTTCCAATATCTCAGGGGTTGCCCCAAAGAAGAGGGAGTCAAACTATTCTCCAAAGCCACCTGAGGGCAGGAGAAGCAGCAATGGGTGCAAACTGATCAAGGAGAGAAGCAACTTAGAACCGAGGAGAAATTTCCTGACAGTGAGAACAATTAATCAGTGGAACAACTTGCCTCCAGGAGTTATGGATGTTCCATCACTGGAGGATTTCAAGAAGAGACTGGACAGCCACTTGTCTGAAATGGTCCAGGGTCTCCTGCTTGAGCAGGAGGTTAGACTAGAAGACCTCCAAGGTCCCTTCCAACTCTGTAATTCTTTTTGCCTTTGTGAATCAATGGCTTCCTCCCAGCGGAGCCAAGAATCAAAAGCTGGTAGGCTCCCAATGATGTTCTGGAATCCACCCACCTGTCATTAATAAATTAGCTGGGCTTAATGAGATATCATAAATCCAAGCTGAGGAAGCTCCCTCCAAGGTCTTGACAACTAAATGAAGCTTTCTTATCTCAGGACATCTTTGAAATTGGGTCCCTTGTCCATGTCTTCTTGGAGCATTTGACCTTTTTTTGGTCCAAGTCACGCATGAACATTTTCAGGTTGATCCGTCAGTTTTGTCAAACGAGAAGGGGTCTTGTGCTGAATCGCACCAATGGTTATGTAGCCTAATTTTGCTAACCCTGATAGTCTGTTATGGTCAGTGGCCAGCAGAGCTGGTAGCAGACATGTTCAGTGAGGAGGTTGGGGAGGAAGCTGGGCCAGTCCTGGAGTCTGGGGTAGGCTCTGAGGAGGGCTCTGTGTCGGAGGCAGAGAGGGGGCCAGAGCCGTATGCCAGTTATCAGCTGCCTTCAGAGTCGGAGATCAGTGGGGCAGAAGAACAGCTGGAGCCTGTTCCCGATGTGCGCATGTGCAGAGCTGCCTGGAGAAGGGAACAGCTAAGGAACAAGGGCCGACTCGGGAGTAAAGCCAAAGGTGGACGGTGAATGGCCCCTCCCAGAGGGAATAAAGAGGCGTGAAAGGGGAGGGGAGTTTGCAGGAGACAATTAGTTCAATTCATTAGGGTGAAGATCTGTTCCTGACTTCTTGCCGAGTAATTGCTGCTACAGCATGGCGTTTTGAAGATATCAGCCTGGCAGCTCTCCAAGCCTGATAAAGGTCTATAGTTGTGAAATCTCTTGAAAGACTATTGGCCTCTGGAGAGGAATTCACTTTAAACTAAATTAAAAGGGTTTAATTTAGTTAAACAGACAAGGAAGAGTCGGCTTCGTGTTTTTTGGGAAGCCTAGGTCAGAACACCGTCGTCATCCACTATTTTCAGTGAAGACAGGCCAAGTTGATTAAAAGCATCGAGACTGGATGCTCCCAAGCTATGTTCTTGGTGAGCATTATCCGTAGACGGAATCTCCACCCAAAATCTCCACCACAGGAATTGGAAGCATTGTTTCTGAAAGTTTGTGGCTGTGTTGTTTATCTCCTGGGAGATCTTGGCCAGGATTTGAGAAAGGATGGAGAAATCTGAAGGCACCTGAGACACTGGACAATTAATACTCCCGGTGACTCATAAAAGGTGTGGCTGAGAGGCTGGGCTGACCACACTGCTGTCAAACAGGTTGTTTTGGGTGCCTTTATCTGGTCCGCAGTTTCGTCCATTGTCCTGGGGCATTTGTAGGGCTGAGAAGAAGGGAAGTGCTTGGTTTCTTCTTCAGAAATAACATCCTGTGTAGCACTGACCAGCAAAGATATTTCACTTCAGAGTGACAAGTATGAGCCGTGGTGGCGCAGTGGTTAGAATGGAATATTGCAGGCTAATTCTGCCGACTGTCAACAGTTCGATTCTTCACCAGGCTCAAGGTTGACTCAGCCTTCCGTCCTTTCGAGGCCGGTAAAATGAGGACCCAGATTGTTGGGGGCAAGAGGCTGACTCTGTAAACTGCTTAGAGGGGGCTGGAAAACACTGTGAAGCGGAATATAAGTCTACATGCAATTGCTATTCCTTCCTTCCTTCCTTCCTTCCTCCCTCCCTTCCTTCCTTCCTTCCTTGTGTGATGCAGTGGTTAGAAATGCAGTATTGCAGGCTGACTCTGCCAACTGCCTGCAGTTCGATTCTCACCAGCTTAAGGTTGACGCAGCCTTCCATCCTTCCGAGACTGGTAAAATGAGGACCCAGATTGTTGGGGGCAAGAGGCTGACTCTGTCAACTGCTTAGAGAGGGCCGTAAAAGCACTGTATGCATAAGTGGTATATAGGTCTAAGTGCTATTGCTACCATATCATCTAGCAACTCATTTAACAAATGTTTCACTTAGCAGCATCAATTTGAGGCTCTACCGTGGTTGTAACTCAAGGAAGACCTCTGCAACCTAACAGATTAAGCAGTCTATAGTGGGACTAATGGAGTGTCCATCAAATTGCATACTTAACAACAAGAGTTGTTATATATGGAAGATAGGTAGATTAAGTAGGTCGGTCGATCAGTAGGTCGATAATGTATGAGAGAGAGATGATGGGTGGATGGATGGATGGATGGATGGATGGATGGATGGATGGATGGATGGATGGATGGATGGATAGACAGACAGACAGATAAGAGAGAGAGATGATGGATGGATGGATGGATGGATGGATGGATGGATGGATGGAGAGATAGATGAGAGATGAGAAATGATGGATGGATGGATGGATGGATGGATGGATAAATGGATAGAGAGATAGATGAGAGAGGATAGATAGATAGATAGATAGATAGATAGATAGATAGATAGATAGATAGATAGATAGATAGGAGAGATGATGGATGGATGGATGGAGAGATAGATGAGAGATGATAGATAGATAGACAGACAGATAGATGAGAGAGAGAGAGATGGTGGGTGGATGGATGGATGAATGGATAGAGAGATAGATGAGAGATGATGGATGGATGGATGGATAGATAGATGATAGATAGATAGATAGATAGATAGATAGATAGATAGATAGATAGATAGATGAAAGAGAGAGATGGTGGGTGGGTGGATGGGTAGGTAGGTAGAAGATGCATGGATGGATGAGCGGATGGATACCCTTCCTCCTGTGGTTGTGGATTCTCCATCCCTGGAAGTTTCCCAAAATAGACCGGACAACCACTTGATCAGGATGCTATACGTTCTCCTGCCTTGAGCAGGATGACTGGACTAGTAGACCTCCATGGTCCCTTCCAGCCTTACGATTCTTCTATGTTTGGAGAGATCGTCCTGCCATTTCATTGGAGACGGAATCTGAGCATGCAGCGGCATTGGACTGAGTCTCTTGGGGGGCGAGGAAAGACCCTTGTCCATAGTCCTCATGGAGAATCAGATTGACCAGCCTCTGGAGCCGAGGGTAGACTGGTACGCCACCTTCCTCCGTTGTTTGCTCACGGAAGTGGTGCGGCCTCGGGAATTTGGGAAAGGACTCTGTGTGCCTTTGGTGCGACTGTGTTTACTCCAGGATGGAAAACGGCTTCCAGCTACTCATAAAACCATTGATAAGTGTATAAACTGAAGGGTTTGGGTGGAGATAATGGTCTTTGCTTAGCGTGTTTGTGCGTGCCTTAAGGAGGAGACGGGCGGTTTGCAGAATGGCCGGTGTCTCTGGCCAATTCTTGCTTCCTAGTTCCCACTCAACCAGAGATAATTGACGTCCGATTAGAACCTGGCTAATCATTGACTCAGATTGAGAGATTTTAACTACCTCTTGGGGGAGTGACACTCAACGGCTTTCCTAGCAGAGAGGGGAAAAAATTAACGTACAAGTTCAAAAGGTGGATTTTATTTTCGGATCTGGTGCCTGGTTTGTTTGTTTTCTTTCTCCTGCGGATCAAAAATTTGCACATGTCCCTTGATCCTCTCGACACCAAGAGAGGCTCCTGCCTCTCTATTTCCTGAGCAGCCACAAAAACTAGCATATCTAGTTGAATTAAACATTCTCTTTTCTTCTAAAATTTTCCTTTTCTTGGATTTATCCATGATTGGGGTCGAAAAGCTCAATAAATCGCATGCCGGCAGGTATTACACATTGGCGATTGTGATGCATGTTTTTAGCGACAGGGAGCCGCTGCAGAGGGATGAAAGAGCCACATGCAGCTCCGGAGCCACGGGTTGTTGACCCCTGCTTTAGAGCAAACTCTTTCAACCTTGGCAGCTTGAGGAGGTCTGGACCTCAACTCCCAGAATTCCTCAGCCTTTCGGCTGGAGAAATCTGGGACTTGTAGTCCCATCCGCTGCTTTGGAGATTGGCCTTCAAGAAAATGCCCCTTCCGTGTGTCCACTTGACCTTGTCTTGGTTTCTCCCCCTCGCTGGGTGGAGAGAATTGTAGCATCAGGTGAGTATGACAAATTGCCAGATCATTTGAAGTGTTAATTACTTCCTGTCTTGTTGAAGAAGACGGACTTGAAATAAGAATAATGGATAGTAAGGCATGTAAGTGGGACTGTTTTTCTAAGCAGGTGGAAATGTGTTTGTACAGAATGCCCCTCCCTCCTTCCTTCCTTCCTCCCTCCCTACTCACTCACTCATTCACTCGTTCAAGGCCACCTCAAAATTATAGAATGTAGTCTTTCTCCTTCCTTCCTTCCTTCCTTCCTCCCTCCATCCATCCATCCATCCATCCATCCATCCATCCATCCATCCATTCATTCATACATGCTTACATTCCTTGTTCAAAGGCACCTCAAAATTATAGAATGTTAGACTTTGTCCTTCCTTCCTTCCTTCCTCCCTCCCTCCCTCCCTCCCTCCATCCATCCATCCATCCATCCATTCATTCATTCATTCATTCATTCATACATGCTTACATTCCTTGTTCAAAGGCACCTCAAAATTATAGAATGTTAGACTTTGTCCTTCCTTCCTTCCTTCCTTCCTCCCTCCATCCATCCATCCATCCATCCATCCATTCATTCATTCATTCATACATGCTTACATTCCTTGTTCAAAGGCACCTCAAAATTATAGAATGTTAGACTTTGTCCTTCCTTCCTTCCTTCCTCCCTCCCTCCCTCCCTCCCTCCATCCATCCATCCATCCATCCATCCATTCATTCATTCATTCATACATGCTTAAATTCCTTGTTCAAAGGCACCTCAAAATTATAGAATGTTAGACTTTGTCCTTCCTTCCTTCCTTCCTTCCTCCCTCCATCCATCCATCCATCCATCCATCCATTCATTCATTCATTCATACATGCTTACATTCCTTGTTCAAAGGCACCTCAAAATTATAGAATGTTAGACTTTGTCCTTCCTTCCTTCCTTCCTCCCTCCCTCCCTCCCTCCCTCCATCCATCCATCCATCCATCCATCCATTCATTCATTCATTCATACATGCTTAAATTCCTTGTTCAAAGGCACCTCAAAATTATAGAATGTTAGACTTTGTCCTTCCTTCCTTCCTTCCTTCCTCCCTCCATCCATCCATCCATCCATCCATCCATTCATTCATTCATTCATACATGCTTACATTCCTTGTTCAAAGGCACCTCAAAATTATAGAATGTTAGACTTTGTCCTTCCTTCCTTCCTTCCTCCCTCCCTCCCTCCCTCCCTCCATCCATCCATCCATCCATCCATTCATTCATTCATTCATACATGCTTAAATTCCTTGTTCAAAGGCACCTCAAAATTATAGAATGTTAGACTTTGTCCTTCCTTCCTTCCTTCCTTCCTTCCTTCCTTCCTTGTTCAGCAGTATCTCAAAATTATAGAATTTGTTGCCCTTTTTCCTTTCCTTCTTTTTTTCTTTTCTTCTTTCCTTCCTTCCTTCTTTCCTTCCTTCCCTCCCTCACCAATTTCATTTATGGAGATCCAGAAACGACCTCTATTTTATTTATGGAGATCCAGAAATTAAGCCATTTCTGGACCTGTTTTTAAAGATCTCCCTTGCCCAAGAAGATCCTTCTCGAAACTGGAAGAGGGAAGATCAACCACCCAGTGGCTCCTTTGCTCTTCTCATACGTCTTACGAAAAATTGGCTCTCGGTCTCTTCTACATTGCAAAATCATTGATCTGGTTTAGCTGGAAACCTTTGAGAAGAAGGATTATAGCTTTGGCCCACAGCGAGGTGCTAATTCTTCAAAGAAAAACGAAACCTTTCTACACTCCTGCCAGTCCTGGGTTAGGGACTTGGGGGGGAAATGCCAGCGTAGTTTAAACATAAGTCGTGTTTTGTTTTGAGGAAGAGCATTTTTTTTTTGTATGATGAACAGTTCTTGGAAATGGCATATTGTTTGGGGAACCTTTGAGGGCTGGTTAATAGAGATTGGGGGAAAATGAGTTTTTCCTCCACTTTGCTTCAATCTGGCTTCTAATCTATAACAACCAGTCAGTTACCATAGATAGCATTTTTTCCCCCTTCATATCTTGCTGTTTTCTACCAGATCAGCTGATGGCATGGTAATGTCTCCATATCTATTTAAAGAGTGTCCATTCATTTTCACATGACTGGGTTTTTTTTGAGAGGGAGAGGGAGGGAGGGAAGAGAGAAAGAAAGGAGAGAGAAAAAGACAGACAGAGAGAGAGAGACAGATGAAGGGAAGGAAGGAAGGAAGGAAGAAAAGAAAGAGGAAGGAAGCAAGGAAAGAGAAAGAAAGAAAGAAAGAAAGAAAGAAAGAAAGAGAAAGGGAAAGGAGATAAGGAAGGAAAGCAGGAGAGAAAGAAAGACAGGAAGGAAAGAGAAAGAAAAAAGAGAATGAAAGAAAGGGAAAGGAGATAAGGAAGGAAAGCAAGAGAGAAAGACAGGAAGGAAAGAGAAAGAAAGAAAGGAAAAAGAAAGAAAGGGAAGTGAAAGGAGATAAGGAAAAAAAGAAAGCAGGAGAAACAAAGGAAGGAAGGAAAGAGAAAGAAATGAAGAAAGAAAGAAAAAAGAGGGGAAGAGGGGCAAAGGAGATAAGGAAGGAAGGCAGCAGAGAAAGAAAAAGGAAAACAGGAAGGAAAATAAATGGTGCTTGTTTTTCTCCTTCAATTGGTGACCTCCCCTCTTTGATAAACCTGCTAGCCAAGTTCCCAGGTGTTGAAAGGCGTCTGGAGGCCTACCTGGGGATAGAACAGGGGAGAAAGAGTGGCGTAGTTTGCAGCTTGATTTGCCTTGGATCTTGAGGTGGGGGCTCCTCCTTTGGATTGGAGGAAGGGGCTGTGTCAGCTTTCCTGCCCCCTTCCCTTCTTACTTCCAACGTCTCATTGCTGAAGAAACGGGGGGGGGGAGGAAAACTACATCCCAAGAGAAGAGAATATTTGTAGCTCAGGGTTAACCTGGGGGTCCCTTGATGCTCTGTGGGCTTCCAGACGTTTGGTGACCCAACTAGGTAACATCATCAGTAGTAGAAGGGAGTGGGGGGTTTAGTATAGTTCAGAATATTTAGAGAAGACACATCGCGCACCCTGAATGCAAGCAACACTGGCGCACACAGACATGAAGATTCCAGCTTACTCACTCCTTCTGTGACCACTAACCGCCCCCCCCTCCACGAGAAAGAGCGAAGGCCGCATTCCGAACTCAAAACTGAGGAGGAGGAGGACTGTGGGGAGTTGATGTTCTCTGAACTTGGTGGTTTCCATGCAGACATTTCATTACCAAACTAGGTGACATTATCAGTGCTGCAAGGGACGGAGTGGAGTGGAGAGTGGGGGGGGGGAGGACTGCAGGGTTCTGCTGCTCTCTGAGTTTGGTGTTTTCCGTGCAAATGTTTCATTACCAAACTAGGTAACATCATCAGCGCTAGAAGGGAGAAAGAGCAAAGCCAGCACTGATGACGTTAGCTAGTTGGGTCGTGAAATGTCTGCAAGAAAACAGCCAATAGAGCACCCAGACCCCACAGTCGTCTTCCTCCTCCTCCTCCTCCTCCTCCTTCTTCTTCTTCCTCCTCCTCCTCCTCCTCTTCCTCCTCCTCTCCACAAACCCCATCCCCTTCTAGCACTGATGATATTACCTAGTGGGATAATGAAATGTCTGCAAGAAAACAGCCAATAGAGCACCAAGGACCCCCCACAGTCATCGTCCTCCTCTTCTCTACAAATCCCAACCCCTTTCTAGCACTGATAACATTACCTAGTGGGGTAATGAAACGCCTGCAAGAAAACCACCAAGCTCAGAGAGCACCGAGGACCTTGCAGCTCAACGCTGGGCTACAAATCTCCTCTTCTATCAGTATACTTGCCCCTTTTTGACTACATGCAAAAACCACTCCATTCCACCTGGGATTTCTGCAACATTCCCTTCTGCTCAGATAGGGAGATTACAAAAGCAATATTTCAATCATCTAATTAGTAAGGAAAACGCTGACTCCTTTTCCCTGTCTGGTACTCCCTTTTAAACCAGTAAAGAAGGGGGGGAATTCCCACTAGGGAATAGGGAAGTGAGGGGTAGGCCCCAGGGAGTCCGTCCCCCCCTCCCCTTCAAGCTTGCATTGTTGCCCAGGCAGCCCTGCTTAAGAGGAAACCTCCCACCGGGTTGTGCAATATCGCACAAAGCTGAGTGAGCGACAGTGTCTGCCTTCTGCATTCTGTTAACAAGCCGGTTGGGCTCCCTGCAGCTTTCCCCGGGAAGCTTCTGCGTCTTCTGTAGCTGTGGGTTTTGTTTTTATCAATGACTCTATTCCAGATCTGTTTTATTTTTATTGGTTTTATTTCTTTCGTCAAGCATGTATTTGGGTCACGGGGATAAGCATAAACATGATTTTGGATACATGAAATGGATACGGATAAAAAGGAACACGAGGACAGAGACGGAAGGCACGCTGGTGCACTTGTGCACGCCCCCTTTACGGACCTCTTAGGAATGGGGGGAGGTCCATGGTAGACAGTCTTAGGATAAAGTTTTGGGGGTTTGAGGATGTAACAACAGAGTCAGGTAGAGCATTCCAGGCGTTGACCACTCTGTGGCTGAAGTCGTATTTCCTGCAGTCGAGTTTGGAGCGGTTGACCTTGAGTTTGTATCGATTGTTTGCCCGTGTGTTATTGCGTTTGAAGCTGAAGTAGTCGTTGATAGGTTGGACGTTGTAGCAGACAATTTTGTGTTAGGTCCGACCAAAGGCGGCGTAGTTCCAGGTTGTCTTAAGCCCAAAATTTCGAGCCTGGTGGCGTAAGGGATCCTATTGTGAGCAAAGGAGCGGAGGACTCTTCTCGGGAAATACCTTGATCGTATTAATGCCCCATATACAGAGTTGACTCCAGGCAGACGAGCTGTATTCGAGGATTGGTCTGGCAAAGGCTTTGTATGCTCTGGTTAGCACTACAGTATTACCAGAGAAGAAGCTGTTGTCCTTTCCTGTTGTGTAGCCTGGGGCGACTGGCATCTGTGGTATCCCAACACACCTGCATTTGTAAGAACAGGAATCTTAGCTTAGAACCAGAGGGAGTTGGTTGAAATGGGTAACTCTTGCCTTTGGTAACCATGCTCAATTGAGTTGCATTATTGTTTCCTAGGCAGGGCTGTGGTTAGAATAAAGTATATACTATATATATATTAGCCTGTTCTAAAAAGGACTAAGAAGGGACACAGTGGCTCAGTGGCTAAGATGCTGAGCTTGTCGATCAGAAAGGTCGGGAGTTTGCTAGTTCGAATCCCTGGCGCCGCGTAACGGAGTGAGCTCCCATGACTTGTCCCAGCTTCTGCCAACCTAGCAGTTCGAAAGGACGTTTAAAAAATGCAAGTAGAAAAATAGGAACCACCTTTGGTGGGAAGGGAACAGCGTTCCGTGTGCCTTCAGCATTGAGTCATGCCGGCCACGTGACCACGGATACGTCTTCGGACAGCGCTGGCTCTTCAGCTTTGAAACAGAGATGAGCACCACCCCCTACAGTTGGCAACGACTAGCACATATGCACGAGGGGAACCCTTACCTTTAGTCAAGAGAAAAGAAAGACATGCGGGGGGGACATGATAGCAGTGTTCCCGTATTTGAGAAGTTGCCACAAAGAAGATGGGTTCAACTTATTTTCCAAAGCACCAGAAGGCAAAACAAGAAACAATGGATGGAAACTGATCCAAGAGAGAAGCAAGCTGGAATTTAGGAGAAATTTCCTAACAGTGAGGACAATTAACCAGTGGAACTGCTTGCTACCAGAAGTTGTGGGTGCTTCATCACTGGAAGTGTTTAAGAAGGGACTGGACAGCCACTTGACTGGAATGATTTAGGGTTCCCTGTTTGAGCAGGAGGGTTGGGCTAGAAGACCTCCAAGTTCCTTTCCAGCTCTATTCCGATTGATTGATTGAAGATCTTAGTTACTGGTCAAATCTGAGCTTGCTTGGCTTCCAACTCCAGACAAGGCTGACTAGATGCGTGTGTGTGTGACTTACACATTGACCTCCAACTTCTGCCCCTTCTCATGTACGTTTTCCTCTCTTTTTGCAGGGAAGACAGACAAGATCCTCACGGAGTTTAGCCAGTTCTACCAGGAGCAATATGGCCTCGCCCTGTTTAACAGCGTCCGCTTTGAGATTGAAGGGGGAACAGCTCCACAAGCCCAGCTGTTGCATCGCAAGGTAAGTCAGTTTTCAGGCTTGCAAGCAAGTCTCCGCGGGTTGAGGTTCCTCAAAAGTTCCATTTTATTACAGATGTCCTATTGGCACCTCTGGGAAAACCCGAATCTGAAAGCTTCTAGGTTTTTCCCACCCAAATGAAAGTCCGAGTCCCTGCCCAGCGCCCACATGTCCATCCCAATCAATGCACTGTCCCAACTGGAGATGCCTCCCAGTCACACCCCTCAAGGGTGCAGGGCAGAGTGGCCTTGGCTCTCGGAGAAAGGAATATTATTTTGACCAGCAGTCACCAACTGGTGGTCCGTGAGAAAAATTATTTGCATTTTTTATATGGCACTAAATCCGGGGTCCTCAAACTACGGCCCCTGGGGCGGATAGGTGCAATGAATGATTTTGTGGCTGCAGAGAGTCTCCCCCTTTGGGGTCTTTTTGTGGGAGTCGGAGGGGGGCAGAAATCCCGACTTGGGGTCTGCTTCGGCCTCCTGGTGGGGGGCTTTGGGCGAAGGCTGGAGGGAAGAGCCGCTGGTGGCGAAGAGCCGGAGGGCCTCATTCCAGTGGGACAGCATCAGGGCCTGGAACTGGTTGACCATCTCATCCCTTTGAGCCTCCAGGCACCAGCACCTGGCCTTGTACTCCCTCAGGTCTTCCCTCTGCTTGGAAAGCCTATGCTCCTAGTCCTCAGTGAGGTGCTTCTGCTGAGCCTCCTTCTCGGTCAGGTCCAATTTGAACTGAGCTGTTTTGCCAACTCTTTCTCCTGGGGGCTGCTTAGCTCCAGCAATTGCTTCCTGTTGGGGTCCTAAGGAGCCCGGGCGGGCAGGCGAGGACGGGTTGGGAGAGGCAAGTAGAGGTTGTTGAGGCGCCCCTTGATGTGAGTGACATCGAGTTGGCCACACCCACCCAGACACATGACCATCTGGCCACACCCACCCAGCCTGTCCTTAGGCAGATCCTATTAGTGGTCCGCGGGATTTAAAATTATGAATTTAATGATCCCTGAGGTCCGAAAGGACCCCTGATTTTGACTATATGACTCCCCAGCTCCATACAATCCCCCCTCCGGGTTTCCCACAGCACTAAATGTGGCAGGCCTGATGATCCAACGCCCAAAATGTCTTCCAGGACTGATATCAGACATGACACAACCTCGAGCAACTTGTTGAGAAATAGGCTCTAAAGCTGTTCCCCCCCCCTCCAAAAAAAATCTAGTTGTTCTTCTTCTTCTTCATGAAGATTCTTCAGGGACGTCCTTGGGCAGAGAAGGGAGGATTTGGAGGTGTCCCAAGTTTTATCGTACAAGAGGGAGGCGACCGTGCCTTTCCGATAACGATCAGAGACATTATCCTTAGGGTCTTCTGCAAGATAGCACAGGGCGGGTGAGGGCACAGAGGGGAGGAACATGTGTCGCCAGGAGGCAAATCAGAGGGAGGGGTGGAAGAGACACGCAAGGGGGAAAGAAGGGCTTAACCAGGGTTGCTGAAAACAGCAGCGTTCACACAACCTTGTCGAGTTTGGGTAGAGTTGACCTGTGTTTTAGAATAGTTCAGCGCTTCGGATAAACTTTGCTCCTTTGGTTGGCTCGCAGGTCAGTATTAGGGGAACCAGCGGTGGGCTTCAAAAATTTTAGCAAGGGGTTATTTGCCGGGTTGCTGGGTGGGCGTGGCCTAGTTTTTGCCCTCCCTGGGCTCTGGAGGCTCAAAGAGAGCCTCCGGGAGGGCGAAAACGGCCTCCCCAGGCTCCGGAGGCTGGAAACATCCCATTTCTGCCCTTCCCGAACTTCCGATAGTCCTGTTTTTTTGCCTTCTCTGAGCCTCCACGTAGGCCCTGCACTTCCCTGCATCCAAAACGGGCCACGTGGGGACTCCTGGGAGGGGTAGGGTGGGCGTGGCCAGCCAGGAGTGGGGTTTGGGAGTTCTCTGAACTGAATCTTAGCTGGAGGTTCTCCCGAACCCCTGCGAACCCCCCAACAGCCCATCCCTGGGGGTAGCCCAGCTAACGAGTGAAAATAATTCGACGATAATAAAGATGAGCCGAGGTGGCGCAGTGGTTAGAGTGCAGTACTGCAGGCCACTTCAGCTGACTGTTATCTGCAGTTCAGCGGTTCTAATCTAACCGGCTCAGGGTTGACTCAGCCTTCCATCCTTCCGAGGTGGGTGAAATGAGGACCCAGACTGTGGGGGCGATATGCTGACTCTGTAAACCGCTTAGAGAGGGCTGAAAGCCCTATGAAGCGGTATATACGTCTAACTGCTATTGCTATTGCTATAATTCTGTTTTAGAGCTGATTGCGAGATGGGGTGTAAATGAGGCGACACCTTGAGGTTTAGCTCCGCTCCGGCTGAACCTCTGGGAACAAAATTTTCTGCAAGAAAACAGAAATGGTTTCCTGAGATTTCATTTCCCCCTTTTGTTTATTTGCATCCTGCCTTTATTATTTGTACAAATAATTTGAAATGGTGGACATACCCAACGCACATTTCTCCTTCTTGTATTTTCCCCCGTGACAACAACCCTGTGAGGCGGACTGGCTGAGAGAGAGGGACTGGCCTGAAGTCACCCAGCTGTCTATCATGGCTAAGGCGGGACTAGGACTCACCATCTCCTGGTGATTGGTCCAAAGTCACTCAACTTACTTTCATGTCTGAGGTGGTGCTAGAACTCACCGTCTCCTGGGCATTGACCCAAAGTTACCAGTGAGCTTTCATGGCTAAGGAACTCGCTGTCTCCTGGTGATTGGCCCAATGTTACCCAACCTATTTTCATACCTGAGGTGGTGCTAGAATTCACCGTCTCCTGGTGATTGCTCCAAAGTCACCCGTGAGCTTACATGGCTAAGAAGAGGACTAAAACTCACTGTACCTCCTGACGATTGGCCCAAAGTCATCCAGTGGGTTTTCATGGCTAAGGCGGGACTAGAACTCACTGTCTCCTGGTGACTGGAGTCAGCCAACCTACTTCTGTGTCTGGGGTGGTATTAGAAATCACCGCAAAGTCAGCCAGATGGCTTTCATACCTGAGGTAGCACTAGAACTCACTGTCTCCTGGGGATTAACCCAAAATCACCCAGTGGGTTTTTTCATGGCTAAGGTGAGACTAGAACTCGCCGTCTCCTGGTTTCTAGCCTGGTGCCTTAACCCCTAAACCAAACTGGTTCTTACATTGGCCACCCCATCCACTTTTTCTCACGATCAAGGGAACTGGGTTCAAGGCATTCTAGGCGTAAGTAAGGCTGGCTCCTTCAGCCACGGCACAGGAGGTTGTCTTGCGCGCGCCTGGGCCCAGTTGAAATTAGAGCCGGCCAAGCAGACTTGGCTGTTCCGTTGTTTGTATTGTCGGCCGGTTCGTTTCCCGCCGCCCCCCCCCTTTCTCTCCCCAAAAAAATTAAAAAGGAAGGAAAAAATAACAGAGGCGGTGATTATTCTCCCCAGCTGATCTTTGCTCTTTCTTGCAAATGTAAACAGGCTAAGTGCTTAATTGCAACTCAGCCTGTCTGCCATGGACCAGGAGACGCCCAGATGCAGACGGGTGTGCGGGATTCCATCTGCCCTGAGTTTTTAATCAGGAGGGATGCTCCGTTTTCTAGCCCCATTGTATCCGGACAACCAGCCCCTCGGGGGAAGACAGGCCAAACAAAACATCGCTCCAAAATAGAAGTTTTCAATCGCGGTCCCAAAGTCACTACCGGGCCTTGGTCTATTCAGAACTGGGCCGCCACTCGTATGGCCCCTTCCCTTCCCGTACCACCGATTTAGCCGCGGTGGCGCAGTGGTTAGAATGCGGTACTGCAGGCTACTTCTGCTGATTGCCGGCTGCCTGCAGTTTGGCAGTTTGAATCTCACCAGGCTCCAGGTTGAGGACCCAGATTGTTGGAGGGCAATAGGCTGACTCTGTAAACCACTTTGAGAGGGTGTAAAGCACTGTGAAGTAATGTATGTCTAAGGGCTCCTTCCTTCCTTCCCTCCCAGTAGTTAGAATGCAGTACTGCAGGCTAATTCTGCCTACAGTCAGGAGTTCAATCCTGACCAGCTCAAGGTTGAATCAACCTTCTGTCCTTCCAAGGTGGGTAAAATGAGGACCCAGATTGTTGGGGGCAAGAGGCTGACTCTGTAAACTGCTTAGAGAGGGCTGGAAAGCACTGTGAAGCAGTATATAAGTCTAAGTGCTATTGCTATTCTTCTTTCCTTCCATCCATCCCTAGTGTGCAGTGGTTAGAATACAGTATTGCAGGCTAACTCTGCCAAGTTCAAATCTCACCAGGCTCATGGGTGACTCAGCCTTCCGTCCTTCCGAGGTCCGTAAAATGAGGACCCAGGTTGTTGGGGGCAAGAGGCTGACTCTGTAAACCGCTTAGAGAGGGCTGTAAAAGCAATATAAAGCAGTATATTTTGAGGGCTCTGGCTGTTGTTCATTTATTTCTAATCTGCTTATTAAGCCGTCCCAGGACTGATGAAACTCCGCAAACATTTGAGATTCTCCCACTTCCCCCCCCCAAACTGGACAATGATATTTTTGAGCACACTTGACCATTTTTGTGATCTTTGAGCTGTCCCAATATTTGCCGATCATTCGGATTTTGGCTCCATCCCCCTCACCCTCCCCCCTTTCTCAACACAACTTCCTTACTTTTGGCTTTTGTTAGTTACATTTCTTCCCCGTTGGTGGCTTCAATGTTTAAATTGCCTTTTTAAGTCGTGGAAGTCACAGTCTGGATTTCTTTGGTGGTATCAATAGGAAGGCGTTTAAAAACAGCATGTTACGCCCCTAGGCAAAGGTTGATACCTCAAAATAGATTCGTTTAAAATAAACCAAACCCAAAATAAATGTGGAACATTACAAAGGGCATCAAAAAGGCAACTTTTTTTTTAAAAAAAGAAAAGGATTATGCGTCTCTATACAGGTTCTCTTCAACGTACGACCACAATAGGGACTAGAAGATTTGCCGCTAAGCAATGCAGTCGCTCACTGAGACATCAAGTGACTTGTGACCTTCCTTGCTAACTTCTATCTGACTTCTATCTTCTTCTTCATGTTATGTGATGCTTTTGAGAGCTGCATGCAACGAAATTTCATTTTTAATGCATGCCAACATTCAAAGTGATGATGAAGTTTATTCTATTCCCTGCTGATGTTGCTTGTCAGGAGCCAGCTGGGAAGCTGGCCAACATAACCTCAGGATGACACGACTGTCGTAAATGTGAAACGATTGCCAAGTGTCCGAATCACAGTCAAGTGGCCACAGGGATGTTGCAGCTCTCTTAAACATGGCAACCAGCCGTAAATTACTTTTTCCAGCACTGTGGTAACTTCGAACAGTTGCTAAACTTGAGTGTTCAAGAATCAAGGACTCAGAAATACTCAGATTGAACAGCCAAAAAGGAGACGTAGAAAGAGATAAAAATGCTAGAGAGAAATATGGGAGACAAGTCAAAAAGAAAAAAAAAAGCATAGCAATTAAAGTACTGAAGCGGGCAAGAGATGATGGATAGATAATTTTACATTTTGGTATTGTTAAGATTTTCTCCTCTTCCTCCTCCTCCTCTTCTCCCTCCCTCTCTCTCTCTCGCTCTTGTAGGTAGGTGACATGATTAGAAGTTAGGTAGGATAGAAAGAAAATGTTTGTTTTAACAAAGGATGACATGATTAAAAGCTAGAATAAGAGAGAGAAACGAGAAAAAAAGGGGAACATTAGTGTATACATTTTTATGTAATGAAACAAGAGCAATAATAAGGGAAAGCATGGAATAATGACAGGTTACAACTTTAGATAAACACGTATTACTATTAGAAATATACAAGTTGGTTGAAAGTAAATAACTCATGATCAGTTCGCACCACTTCGGGAGAACCGGTTGTTAGCCTTCTGAGAAGTTTGGTGAACTAGTTGTTGGAAGAAATCATTAGGGCAGAAAACTGGTTGTTAAATTATTTGAATTCCACCACTGGCTATGACTAATGCTATTAGAATTGTTTTGGTATTAGGCTGTATGACATTCAGTTGCCATGCTATTTATGCATTGATATGTTTGTAAAAATAAATAAATTTTTTTAAAAAAAAAAAAGAATCAAAGCACTGCTTGTAGTAGCAATAGCAATAGCAATAGCAGTTAGACTTATATACTGCTTCATAGGGCTTTCAGCCCTCTCTAAGTGGTTTACAGAGTCAGCATATCGCCCCCCAGCAACAATCCGGGTCCTCGTTTTACCATCTCGGAGGGATGGAAGGCTGAGTCAACCCTAAGCCGGTGAAATTTGAACAGCCGAACTGCAGTCAGCTGAAGTAGCCTGCAGTGCTGCATTTAACTACTGCGCCACCTCAGCTCTGAGTGTGCCAAGATCGCCCAAAGTCATTCAAAAGTGTCCAAGAGAATGTCCTCTCCAGCTCACAGCGTTTCTTCTTCCCTGTCTATGTCTAGATACCTCTGGAAGACCGGATCATCTTCTCGGGCAACCTCTTCCAATACATAGAAGAGAACAAAAAATGGAGGAACCGTTTCAGCGTCGTACCCCTGAATTACGGTCTGGTGCTGTACGAGAACAAACTGGTGAGATTCTGCTGTGGCCTTAGGAGAAATACTCATTTTTCATTACTATTATGCCTCTGAGGAAGTGCGGGGAAGCTATGATAGACCGAAGAGATCTATAATACCGGTAGGAAATATTGTAAATTTGCCAAAGGCGCTGAAAACGAAGACTTGCAAAGGAATTTTCCAACAGCCGGGAAATTAGTAGCTGGTTTTGGACATAATTGCTTTGAACATCTAGACGAAGTTCCACAAAGTATGTTAGCTGTAGGGGAGATCATTAGTATGATAGCTTTGGTGGGGAGGCCATTAGTGGCAGGAATGTTGACCGCATGAAAATTATATGTTTTGTTGTTGTTAGTTGCGGAGTTATATCCGATCCATTGCGACCCCATGGACAACATTCCTCCAGGCCTTCCTGTCCTCTGCCATCCTCTGGAGTCCATTTGAACTTACACCTATTGCTTCGGGACTCCATCCAGCCACCTCATTCTCTGCTGTCCCCTTCTTCTCTTGCCCTCCATCGTTTGCAGCATTAGGTTCTTCTCCAGGGAGTCTTTCTTCCTTCTCATTAGGTGGCCAAAGGATTTGAGTTTCCTCTGACCTTCTAAAGAGCAGTCAGGGTTGATCTCCTCTAGGACTGACCAGTTGGATGGCCTTGCAGTCCAAGGGACTCAATGCAGGAGTCTTCTCCAGCACCAGAGTTCAAAGGCCTCCATTCTTTGGCAGTCAGCCTTCCTTATGGTCCAACCTTCACAGCCATCCTTTGCAAATGGGACAACCATCACCGTAACTATCCACCCTTGTGTTGACAGGGTCATGTCTCTGCTTTTTAGGATGCTGTCTAGATTTGCCATAGCTTCCCTCCCCAGGAGAAAGCCTCTTTTAATTTCATCATATGCTTATATGTTCCCCTCTCTAGGCCTATGAAAGAGGTCTACAGCCTCGAATTCTCATCAACAGTGCTGGCTACAAGATCCTCACCTCCCTGGACCAATATTTGGAACTGATCGGCAATAACTTAACCGGTGAGTTCTACTTGGTGTATCCCAGCTCGGATGCAGGATAGTGACATTTAACAAATAAGGCTGATTTTTAGTTTAGGATAGCGGTGTCAAACTCAAAGCTGATCTGGCCCACAGGGTGCTTAAATCTGGCCCGTGGGGCCATCCTGGAAACTACAAAAATGCAAGTAGAAAAATAGGTGGGAAGGTAACAGTGTTCCGTAGGTCTTCGGTGTTTAGTCATGCTGGCCACATGACCACGGAGACGTCTTCGGACAGTGCTGGGTCTTTGGCCTTTGAAACGGAGATGAGCACCGCCTCCTAGAGTCAGGAACGACTAGCACATATGCGTGAGGGGAACCTTTACCACACTATTATAACAATCCCTTTCTTGACTTATTTAATTTTATTACTGCAATTTCCCTATTTCACTCCTCTGCTCTCATTTCTAATTTTCATATTTCTTCTCTAACCATTGATAACTCCCATGTACCATAACAGTCAGATTCTCCCTTCTCTTTAATTGCAAATGTTAATCTATTCATTTCTGCACATTCCAATATTTTCTTAATCACGTTCTCATCCATAGGTTAAAAAAAATAATTGGACAAAAATTTGTATATAGTTGGAGAAGATGATACAACAACATACTGGCTTTAAACCAGGATTATTCTTGTTGGGGATTTCTACCACAAACTCATATAGTAAAGAAGATGTATATTGGATTTTATTCATGTCATAGCTGCAGCTAGAATTGTATTTGCACAAAATTGGAAAAGTGTCCGTGTCATTGTTGTTGTCGTTGTTGTTTCCCCTCCAGGTTCTCCATCCAAGTCGAGCCACGCTTCCATCATCAAGTGTCCCACCCAGTTCCCCATCATCCTTTGGCACCCTTACGCCCGCCATTATTACTTTTGTGTGATGACTGGCAAGGAGCAGGAGAAGTGGAAGGCCATTTTTCAAGATTGTGTGCGACACTGCAACAACGGTGTGTTTGACGGGATACCATTTGTGGATGGGTGTTCTCCTCCTCCCTTTGAAGCTATTGCGTCCTTCCCCCACCCCCTTTTCTTCTTTTCTCCCTCCATTTCTTTTTTCTCTCCCTCTTTTCTCCTTCCTTCCTTGCCATGGAAATGCAGTGGTTAGAATGCAGTATTGCGGGATGATTCTGCCGACTGCCAGGAGTTTGATCCTGACTGGCTCAAGGTTGACTCAGCCTTTCATCTTTCTGAGGTCAGTAAAATGAGGACCCAGATTGTTGGGGGAAAGAGGCTGACTCTGTAAACTGCTTAGAGAGGGCTGTAAAAGCACTGCAAAATGGAATATAAGTCTAAGGGCTATTGCTCTTCCTTTCCTTCCTTCCTTCCTTCCTTCCTTCCTTCCTTCCTTCCTTCCTTCCTTCCTTCCATGATGTGCAGTGGTTAAAATGCAGTATGGCAGGCCAACTCTGCCAAATTGAATCTCACCAGGCTCAAGGTTGACTCAGCCTTCCTTCGAGGTGGGTAAAATGAGGACGCAGATTGTTGGGGGCAAGAGGCTGGCTCTGTAAACCGCTTACAGAGGGCTGTAAAAGCACTATGAACAGGTATATAAGTCTTAAGTGGGAAAGAAGGAAGGAAGGAAGGAGCCTGACTCTGTAAACCGCTTAGAGAGGGCTGTAAAGCACTGTGAAGCAGCATATAAGTCAAAGTTGGAAGGGAGGAAGGAGGGAGGGAGGAAGGAAAGAAAGAAAGGCTGACTCTGTAAACCGCTTAGAGAGGGCTGGAAAGCCCTGCGAAGCGGTATATAAGTCTTAAGGGGCTACTGCTATTGCTACAGTAGGCCCAAATTGATGAGATGGATTTCCAGGCTGTTTGGAGAAGGAAATCTAAAAATAGGAATTGGCACAAAAGAGGCTCCCTTTGATAGAATTAGAATTGATGGCTGGATTGTACCTTTGTAATTCCAGAAGGAAATCTGGAATCTCCATCCTTGGGAAAATAAATAGCTGCTATATCCTGTTTATAAACTGTTCCAGGCACGATTCGCTTAGCGTGAGATGCCTCCTCCATCTGTCAGCTCCAACTGTGGCCTTGGGCTTGTCAGGTTGATCTCATGGCTTTGCTGCACCGTCAACCTGAGATTGTGGAGAGAGAGTTTTAGTTTCTCAACTCCACTCTCCAACCCATTTGATGCAGCGGTGGGATGCAACCGGTTTAACCACGGATTAGGTGAGCGCGAAGACACGCACAGTGTGCGCGCAGAGGCAGTGTTCGACCGCTGCCCGTTTTCAGCTTGAAAAACTTGCCTTCCATGTCAGCGCCAGCGAGTAAAACAGCTGATCGGCTGTGCTGCGCAAATCAGCTGAGCTAAAAAAACAGAGAAATATAGGACAGGAAAGGGGCAGGGGCAAGCAGGCGGGGCTAACTGCTCACGGGAACTGCTGCTTCGCCCGAACCGGCTGAATCCCACCCCTGATTTGATGCCTTGCCATTCTCTACAGCTAGCATCTCTCCTGTTTTCCTTTTCTCGCATGTCATCAATCAGGGATTCTTACATTTGACAGAATAACAGAGATGAAAGGGACCTTGGAAGTCTTCTAGTCCAACCCCCTGCTCAAGGAAGAGACCTTTTCCCGAACCGGCTGAATCCCACCCCTGATTTGATGCCTTGCCATTCTCTACAGCTAGCATCTCTCCTGTTTTCCTTCTCTCGCGTGTCATCAGTCAAGGATTCTTACATTTGACAGAATAACAGAGATGAAAGGGACCTTGGAAGTCTTCTAGTCCAACCCCCTGCTCAAGGAAGAGACCTTTTCCCAAACCGGCTGAATCCCACCCCTGATTTGATGCCTTGCCATTCTCTACAGCTAGCATCTCTCCTGTTTTCCTTCTCTCGCGTGTCATCAGTCAAGGATTCTTACATTTGACAGAATAACGGAGATGGAAGGGACCTTGGAAGTCTTCTAGTCCAACCCCCTGCTCAAGGAAGAGACCTTTTACAATTTACAAGTGTCCGGTCTCTTCTTTAAAGAGCACCCACAACTTCTGGAGGCAAGCCGTTCCACTGGTGGATTGCCCTAGCTGTCAGGCAAGGTCTCCTTAGTTCCAGGTGGCTTCTCTCCCCTTGGTTAGTTTCCATCCATTGCTTCTTCTCCTGCCCTCAGGTGCTTTGGAAAATAAGTTGATCTCCTCAAGGTGCCCGGACTCCACTTTGCAGGCTGGGAACCTGGCCTTGTTCTGGGTGAAGCTGTGTCGTTGGCAGAGGGTGGCATTTTGCATCCGATGAGCTCCACCCATCCTGCTCTGCTTGGCAGGTTTCCCACACTCCGGGGCCCTTCTGGAATGCACTGTGCAGGAGGAAAAGCTTCTAAAAACAGTTCTGCCAATAAAAAGCGATCCATCATTCTCCTCCTTGGCTCCTTAAACAGAACCTCCCTCTTGAAATTTGCAGACTGGACAGAACCTGTCCATCCAGCTCACAATAGCTGCCCTGTTCTCCTCTCTCTCTCCCCCCCCCCACCTCCCTCTGGAATTTTGGAGAGGTAAAATTTGATGTTGGAGAAGACTCTTGAAAGCCCCTTCAGGCGGCAAGGAGATCCAATCAGTTGATCCTAAAGGAAATCAACCCTGACTGTTTCTTTGGAAGGACAGAGAGCGAAGCTTGAAGCGCAAATATTTGGGCCACCAAATGTAAGGAGAGGAATCCTTGGAAAAGACCCTGATGCTGGGAAAGATGGAAGGAATAACAGAATGATACCCTTGGAAGGGATCTTGGAGGTCTTCTAGTCTAGCTCAAACATTCTAGACAATCCAACTGTACCTCTTGGACCTTAACAGAATAACAGAGTTGGAAGGGACTTTGGAGATCTTCTAGTCTAGCTCAAGTATTCTGGACAATCTACTGTACCTCTTGGACCTTAACAGAATAACAGAGTTGGAAGGGACTTTGGAGATCTTCTAGTCTAGCTCAAGTATTCTGGACAATCTACTGTACTTCTTGGATCTTAACAGAAGTTGGAAGGGATCTTGGAGGTCTTATAGTCTAGCTCAAGTATTCTGCACAATCTACTATACCTCTTGGACCTTAACAGAATAACAGTGTTGGAAGGGACTTTGGAGATCTTCTGGTCTAGCTCAAGTATTCTGGACAATCTACTGTACCTCTTGGATCTTAATGGATCTTAACAGAAGTTGGAAGGGATCTTGGAGGTCTTCTAGTCTAGCTCAAGTATTCTGCACAATCTACTATACCTCTTGGACCTTAACAGAATAACAGTGTTGGAAGGGACTTTGGAGATCTTCTAGTCTAGCTCAAGTATTCTGGACAATCTACTGTACCTCTTGGACCTTAACAGAATAACAGAGTTGGAAGGGACCTTGGAGGTCTTCTAGTCAAGCAGGAAACTCCTATACCATTCCAGACAAATGGCTGTCCAATCTTTTCTTTAAAAGTCTTTAATGATGGAGCAACCACAATTCCTGAATGGAAGCCATTCCGCTGATTCATTGATCTGGGATTATAGAATAGCAAGAGTTGGAAGGATGCTTCGGAGGTCTTCTAGTCCAACCTCCTTGCTCAAGGAGAAAACCTTATGCCATCCTGTCCACTCTCTTCTTAAAAACCTCCAGTGTAGGAGGAAAGCTGTCTCCGCTGGTTCATTGATTTTCCCTGGTCAGGAAATTTCTCCTTTCCTTCCAGGAGTTTCTGGGAGAATCGGTGACTATAAATCCTCCCTTGAAAGACTTTGCTGGATGGGAAGGAGCAGAATTCACAAGAAATTAATAAAAAGGGGTTTTTGTCGAGACCAGGAGTTGGCTTCATGCTCTCGGGAAGCCTCATTGAGAGCAGTTGTCTCTACCTCCCCCTTCCCCACTTTCTGTGGAGATATGATCTATGCATCCTGCATAGCCAAGGAAGCGGGGGGGGGGGGGGATATGTTTTGATGCTCCAAGCATCTGGGATTCTCCTTGTATTTTTTTCCCTTTTGTGGGTCTGTCCGTGTCTCTTGCTTGGGTGATTAACAGAGATGCTAAAAACCAAGAGGATTTATGGGTCTGTCTCAGCCACAGCCTCTCTCCCATGCTTCCCTTTTCCCTTTGGCTGGGCTGGGCCTTCTTGCTTGCTGTCAGCGTGGTATTTTATAGCAGCATTTGAAAGCGGCTGCTTGCTGCCTTTACTGTATCTCTGGTTTTGTTCTTTTGGGTTCCCTGCTGATTCTTCGCTTCTTGCTCCTGCGACGTTGAATGTCCTTTGCTGGATTCAGCCACCATTCACTCCCAAAACAGCTCACTTTATTCCGACCAGGGGGAAGGAGTATGGGAGAGAAGATGGATGGGAAGGAGGGAAGGAAGGAAGGGTATAAAGAAAGTGGAAGGAAGGATATCAAGAAAGCAAAAGATGGGAGAAAGGAAAGAGGAAGAAAAGAGGAAAGGAAGGAAGAGGAGGGAGGAGAAGAAAGGAGGGGAAGGAAGGAGGAAGAAAAGGGGGAGGGAAGGGAAGGAAAGAAAGAAAGGGGAAAGGAGAGAGGGAGGAAGAAAAGAGGGAAGGAAGAAAGAGGAGGGAGGAGAAGAAAGGAGAGGAAGGAAGGAAGAAGAAAAGGGGGAAGGAAGGGTAAGAAAGGAGAAAGGAGAGAGGGAGGAAGAAAAGAGGGAAGGAAGAAAGAGGAGGGAGGAGAAGAAAGAGGAAGGAGGAAGAAAAGGGGGAGGAGGGGAAGGAAAGAAAGAAATGAGAAAGGAAAGAGGGAGGAAAAAAAGAGGGAAGAAAGGAAGAGAAGAAGGGAGAGTATAAAGAAAGCAAAAGAGGGAAGGAAGAAAAGAGGGAAGAAAGGAAGGAAAAGAAAGATAAGAGAAGGAAGGGAGGGAGGGAGAAAAAGAAGAAAAGGGGGGAAAGGTGAGATTGGGCCAAAGTAGCCACCCACCCATCTCTCCATTGCCTCTCCAGTTCCCCAGTCCTTGAATCACAAAGAAGGAATCCCAGTCATGCCGTTGAGAAAGCCGCCTTCCTTCCCGCGGGGGAGTCAATTTTGCAAAGCTTGAAGCAGAGAAACGCTGGCCGCCTCTCTGATTCATTCTCCCAGCATTTTCCTTCGTCACTTTCTCTTGCTTTTTCTTCCCCCAGCTTGGATGGAAAATCTTATCTCCTATTTTTTTTCTTCTCCTCCTTCTCCTCCCCTTCTTCTCTTCCTCCCCTTCTTCCCCCTTCTTCCTTCTCCTCTTTCTCTTTCTCCTCCTCCACCTCCTCCTCTTCTTCCTCCTCATTCCTTCTCCTCCTCCTCTTCCTCTTCTTCCTTCTCCTACTTCTCTTTCTCCCCCCTTCCTCTTCCTCCCCTTTCTTCCTCCTTTTCCTCCTCCTCTCTTATTCCTTCCCCTTCTTCTCTTCCTCCCCTCCCTGTCAGCGTTCCAAATATCATGCAGAATTAAATCAGAGTCCAAAGCAGAGTTATCCTTACAGTTCCAATTTAATAAAATAGACATATTGGCATCATGCTATGGAATCCCAATTCTGAAACTTCCTGGGATTCCACCCAGTTTAAGGTTCATGATCTTGTCCCCACACCCACAAATCCATCACATGGTCCAATCCTCTTCTTCCTCACTGGCATCTCCACCCAGCTTCTTCCGGTCAGGTGCAAAGGTGCAGAGACAAAGAATAACCTTGAGCTTCTAGAAAGGAATTTTTTTTATTTTGAAAACAACACATTCTACCTCTTGCTATTCCCCCGCCCCATTAATGAGAGTGTGGCAGGCCAAAGATTCTTAAAGGAACCGCTGCAGGGCTGACACTTCCCCTTTCTCCTCCTCTTTCTCTTCCTCCTCCTCCTCCACCACCACCACCACCACTTCAGGAGTCAATGGAGAGATGGGTATTGTAGACTTTGTTGTTTTGAGGGTGATCTTTGCACCAAAATCTTCTCAGCTCTGTCTCTGAATTCATCATTTGGGATCCCCAGTCCACAGAATTCTTCTCTTAGGAGTCTCAAAAGGGGGGAATGAAATAATTTTAATGGCCTGTTTCTGCTTTGCTCCTTCCAGGAATTCCAGAAGAGTCCAAAGTCGAGGCTCCTGCATTCACCGACGCTGTGCGGATGTATCGCCAGTCAAAGGAGCAATACGGCACCTGGGACATGCTTTGTGGCAACGAAGCCCAGGTGAGTTATGTATCTGGAAAGACCTTAGCGCGGAATTTCAGGCAGAGGTCGGATTCAGCCGGTTTGTACCAGTTGGGGCGAACCGGATGTTAATTTTGCAACCGGTTCGCCGTACTGGTTATTGCAAGGACCGGCTGGCCACGCCCCACCCTCCCAGGAGTCTCCATGCAGCCCGTTCATCGTGCCAATACAGGGCCTGCGTGGAGGCTTCGGGAGTGCAAAAAATGGGCCTCCCAGAAGTCTGGAAATGGGCCAGTTTCTGGCCTTCGGAGGGCATCTGGAGCCTGATGAGAAGCCTTTTTCACCCTCCTGGAGGCTCGGGAAAAACCTCCGGAGCCTGGGGAGGGCAAAAACACCTGAGTAGGCCACACCCACTATAGCCACGCCCACCCAGCAACAGGGCAGAGAACAGGTTGCTACCATTTTTCAATCCTAGCACTGGTTTCAGGTTGGCTTCCAAAGCCCCCTTGGCAGCCCTCCTCCGGCTTAAATGTACTGCAGTTTTGAATAATTTTAAGTCCTTAGGAAAAGGAAGCTTGGATTGATGAACTGCTGGCCAATTTGTTCCTTGTTCAGTTGGAACGGTGGAGCCGACAAGAGTGCGTTGGCAGTTTGGTGCCTTTGGCGGTTGGATGACTTGAGCGGAAGTTGTTAGCAAGAGGCTTGTGGGTTCAGGCTTGCCATCTCCTCTCTCATCCCACCCTCTTTATTGGGCTGCACACCCACCCTCGAGGCTCGGTTGGGGCCTGGGCAAAAGTCTTCCCTGGGAAACAGTAGTCGTGTCCTCCCCAGGGAAGAAGGGATGTAGCAGAGGGGGAGAACCTCATTTGGCACTGCAAGGGGAGGGAGGGAAGGGAAGGGAAGAAGGGAGATAGAAAGTATGAAAGGAAAGGAAGAAAAGAGATAGAAGGGGAAGGAAGGAGATGAGGAAGGAAGGGAGAAAGTAGGAAAGGAAGGAAAGAGATAGAAGGAAGGAAGGATGGAAGGAAGGAGATGAGGAAGGGAGGGAAGGAAGGAAGGTGCAAGGAAGGAAGGAAAGAGAGGGGAGGTAGGGGTGGGGAGAGGAGAATCCTTGCCTTGTGGGCCTTCTGCATTTTCATTTCCCAGATTTGACTCCCTTCTAAGTGAGAAAGTTTGGGATGAGGGGAATGAAATAATAAACCAAGGAAGGGGAGAGTTGTCTGTGAAACAGCAGGCAAATGGGGGCGTGGTTGTGATTGACAGGCTGTGGTCCTTTCCTTGTCTAGATCTTGAGCAACCTGGTGATGGAGGAGCTCCTGCCTGAGCTGAAGAATACGATTGGCCCCCGGCTGAAGGGCAAAGAGCAAGAGAAGCAACGGGCATGGATTCAGGTAGGGAGCAACTTACGTGGCAAGAAGCTTGGGGAAGTCGCTGCTAGAAGGTTCAATGGAGTAGATGGATTGATGAATGGATGGAGAGATGGATACGATAGAGAGAGAGAGAGAGAGAGAGACAGAGATAGATGGATGGATGGATAGATAGATAGATAGATAGATAGATAGATAGATAGATAGATAGATAAGATAGATCTAGAGATAGACACAGGCAGACAGACAGATAAATATAGAGATAGATGACAGACAGACAGACAGACAGACAGACAGATAGATAGATAGATAGATAGATAGATCTAGAGATAGATAGACACAGGCAGACAGACAGATAAATATAGAGATAGATGATAGATAGATAGATAGATAGATAGATAGATAGATAGATAGATAGATAGATAGATAGATGATAGATAGATAGATAGATAGATGATAGATAGCAATAGCAGTAGACTTATATACCGCTTCATAGGGCTTTCAGCCCTCTCTAAGCGGTTTACAGAGAGTCATCATATTGCCCCCAACAATCTGGGTCCTCATTTTACCCACCTCGGAAGGATGGAAGGCTGAGTCAACCCTGAGCCGGTGAGATTTGAACCGCTGAACTGCTGATCTAGCAGTAGCCTGCAGTGCTGCATTTAACCACTGCGCCACCTTGGCTCTAGATAGATGATAGATAGAAAGATAGAAAGATAGATAGATAGATAGATAGATAGATAGATAGATAGATAGATAGATAGATAGATAGATAGATAGATAGATAGATAGATAGATAGATAGATTAGATAGATAGATAGATAGATAGATAGATAGATAGATAGATAGATAGATAGATGATAGATGATAGATAGATAGATAGATAGATAGATAGATAGATAGATAGATAGATAGATAGAAAGATAGAAAGATAGAAAGATAGAAAGATAGAAAGATAGATGATAGATAGATAGACAGGCAGGCAGGCAAACAGACAGATAAATATAGAGATAGATAGATAGATAGATAGATAGATAGATAGATAGATAGATAGATAGATAGATAGATAGATAGATAGATGATAGATAGATAGATAGATAGATAGATAGATAGATAGATGATAGATAGATAGATGATAGATAGATAGAGATATAGAGATATAGAGATAGATATAGAGATAGATAGATGATGATAGATAGTTAGACAGACAGACAGACACCAGTAGATGAGAGAGAGGGAGATGGAGGGATGGAGACAGACAGAGATAGACAGAGAGACAGACAAAGAGATGAGAGAGAGATGGAGATAGACAGACAAATAGACAGAGATAGATAAGTAAGAGATATAGATAGGGAGGGAGGGGGGGAGAGAGAGAAAAAAAATGAGAAAAAGGTGGAGAAGAAAGAGAAGGAAGAGGGAATAGATAAGGAGAAGGAAAATGGGGAGAAGGTAGAGAAGGACAAAGTGGAGAAGGAGGAAAAGATGAGGAAAACGAGAAAAAGAAAGAGAAGGAGAGAGGTAAGGAGAAAGGAGAAGATGGAGAAGGAGAAGAGTGATAAGAAAGTGAAGATAGATAAGGAGAAGGTAAAAGGGGAAGACAGAGAAGGAGGAGAAGACATAAGGAAAAGGAGAAGGAGGTGAAGATAGATAAGAAAAAGAAGGAAAAGGAGAAGATAGAGAAGAAGAAGAAGAAGGGAGAAGAGATTGGATCTAGTATGGAAATGAGGAGTGGTTCTTAAAAAAGAACTATAGTTCTTATAGCCTAAAGTTTTTAACGCTGCACCCAAACTTCTCTCGGTGTTCAGCTTCTTCCGTGTGGCCACAGTGATGACCGGGGGGGGGGGGGGGGGGGCATTTGGTTCCAGCCCCTTTGCTTGGGTGTTCTTCCCTCTCATAGGATTTTCTCTCTCTCTAAAGTTCATTTGCACTTTTGCAAAACTTGGAGTTAAGCCCAGTCCAGGGGAAAAATCACCCTCTTTGTGCCCAGCTGCTGACATTTTCACATTGGCAGGGAACAAAATCGTGGCAGAATTGTGGGAATCCGGGACTTCCCCTGTGCTGTTTGCCAGAGGCAAATGATTCGGCTCTAAATATTAATTAGCATGATGTCAGGTGCATGAAATATGCCGGAGATAAATTACTGCTATTGTTTATTCCATTTACAAACTTATCGTTTTGCCCAGAGGTTGGAATAATGAAGACAGAATACGTTATTATTTCGGTCTCTTCCTCAACGTTCAGGAAACCCAGCCTCGTCCCTTTGCATCCCATTTCTAAGTGACTAGTCCTCTTGACTGCTCACCCTCATGGGCTGGGCCACCCTGGGCAGGAGGGGCTGTGCATTCCAGAAGCAGGGAGTCATCTGGGAGGAAGGCGTAGTTTTGCTGAACTATCGGGAAATCTCTTCCACCCTTGAAATATCGTGGTGCGGAAATCTTGCGCCCGCATAGTTGGACCTGTTCTCATTTCGATTTTTAATATGAATTTTTGGGATGGACAGACATGATAGAGATAGATTGATTTATGGATGGATGGATGGATGGATGATAGAGATAGATAGGTAGATAGATAGATAGATAGATAGATAGATAGATAGATAGACAGACAGACAGACAGACAGACAGACAGACAGACAGACAGACAGACAGACAGACAGACGAACGATGGGAGGGTGGTAGATAGGTAGGTAGGTAGATACCGTAGATGGATGGGTGGATAGCAATAGCAATAGCAGTAGACTTATATACCGCTTCATAGGCCTTTCAGCCCTCTCTAAGCGGTTTACAGAGAGTCAGCATATTGCCCCCAACAATCTGGGTCCTCATTTTACCCACCTCGGAAGGATGGAAGGCTGAGTCAACCCTGAGCCGGTGGGATTTGAACCGCTGAACTGCTGATCTAGCAGTAGCCTGCAGTGCTGCATTTAACCACTGCGCCACCTTGGCTCTTATGGGTGGGTGGGGAGGGAGGGAGAGAGGGAGGGAGAGAGAGAGAGATGGACAGACAGACAGACACATAGATTAGATAGATGATGGATGGATGGATGGATAGATGATGATGGATGATAGATAGATAGATAGACAGACAGGATGGGAGGGTGGTAGAAAGGTAGATAGGTAGATACCGTAGATGCGTGAGTGGATGGCTGGGTAGGGAGGGAGGGAGAGAGCCAGAGAAAGAGAGAGACAGACAGACAGACAGGCAGACGCATAGATTAGATAGATGATGGATGGATGGATAGATGATGATGGATGGATGGATGGATGGATGGATGGATGGATGGATGGATGGATGGATGGTTGGTTGGTAGGTAGGTAGGTAGGTAGGTAGGTAGGTAGGTAGGTAGGTAGGTAGGTAGGTAGAGATAGATAGATAGATAGATAGATAGATAGATAGATAGATAGATAGATAGATAGATAGATAGACAGACAGACAGACAGACAGACAGACAGACAGACAGACAGACAGACAGAGGGATGGATAGATAGATAATAGATGATGGATGGATGGATGGATGGATGGACAAATGATAGATAGATGATAGAGAGAGAGATGCATACATACATACAGACATATACATACATAGATATATACATAGATAGATGTTTGCAGACTGATGTCACTGCAGATTTTTGACTTGGTAAAACAAGGAGTCTCTGTTTTTTGTTTTGTTGTGCGTGTCGTTAGGCATGACTTCATTTCAGCATAAAAAATCTTCTTCTTTTTCCCTCCCTGCCTTTTCCCAAAACAAACACCTGCTCCGGCACACCTTGATATATTTATTTGATCAATATCTGGGCTGCCGGTGCCAGGTATGAAATTAAAATAAATCCTAACCTTCCAACCAGTTTCCCTACTGGGACACCTTGAGGTCTAAAAGCGCCATCCAAGAAATTTCTTTGAAAAATACGATAAGGAGCAAGAAGCAGGCTTTGTGGGTTTCAATTTATAGCTAAATGTTGTGGCCCTCCAGTGGCCAGTGGAGCTGGCAGCAGAGTCGGAAAGTGAGGAGTTTGGGGAGGAAGATGGGCCAGTCCTGGAGTCTGGGGAAGGCTCAGATGAGGGCTCTGTGTCGGAAGCAGAGAGGGGGCCAGAGCCATATGCCAGTTATCAGCTGCCTTTGGAGTCAGACATCAGTGGGGCATAGGAACAGCTGGAGCCTGTTCCCAGTGTGCTCATGCGCAGAGTTGCCAGATGAAGGGAACAGCTAAAGAACAGGAGTCGACTTGGGAAGAAGGCCACAGGTGGATGGTGAATGGCCTCTTCCAGAGGAAAATAAAAGAGGAGTGAAAGGGGAGTGGAGTTTGCAGGAGACAATTAGTTCACTTCATTGGTTCATGACTCTCCGAGACTCCTTGCCAAGTTTTGCAGATCTCGGCCTGGCAGCTCTCCAAGCCAGAGAAGGTCTGCGTAAATCCTCCCTGGAAAGACTTTGCTGGATGTGAATGAGCAGAATTCACAGTCAATTAATAAAAGGGTTTTTTGTCGGAACCAGGAGTTTGCTTCTTGCTGTTGGGAAGCCTCCGTCAGAACATTTTAAGGGTGTCCAATCTCCATCTATATTTAGCTTTTAGAAAGATAATTCTGTCTCAAAATGCCAGCCTTGTTGAGGGGGGAGGGAAACTAAATGCATTCCTTTAAAAAAAACACCAAGATATGTATTGCCAGGTGAGCCATTGCAAAAAATTCCCAACACAGAATCCTACTTTTAAAAGCAAATATTCAGCTCTTGGTGTGTTGCTCGATGAATGCATTGTAGTTTTGTCTTCCAGGGCACAGATATCTCTCAGCCGATGAAAGAAAGCCTGTCTGTTTATAAACTTGCCCATTTCCTTGCCCAGGACTTCTTCCCATAATATACACTATACTGTACATGTTTCTAGATTATATGCCAAGGCTGTCTGTGGGTGGGTGGATCCTGCAGGAATGCCAAGAAAAGCAAGACTTTTGAGCTGGCTTTCCTGGAAAATTTCACTTTTTTTTTAATGTCTGTGTTTCTATGAAAACTGGTGTTTGCTTGAAAGTTTAGAAAGCTGTGAAGACGAAAACTATAGCTGTATACAACTCAAAATACAAGCTTGCCTTGACCTTCCTTCCTTTCTTTCCTTCTCCTATAACTCTTCCTTTCTTCCTTCTCATTCATGTGTCCCTCTTTCTTTCTGTCATTCCTCTCCCTTTCCTTCCTTCGCTGCTTCCCTCCTCCCTCCCCTCTTTTCCTTCTCTCATTCATATTTCCTTCCTTTTCTCATTCCTCTTTATTTCCTTTCATCCCTCCCTCCTTCCTTTCCTTCTCCCATATCCCTTCCTTTCTTTCTTCTCTCATTCACATCTCCCTCCTTCCTTCCCTCCATCCTTCTCTTATTTCTCTCCTTCCTTCGCTCCCTCCCTTCCTTCTCTCATTCCTGTCTTCTTCCTTCCTTCTCTCATTCATATCTCCTCCTTCCTTTCTTCCTTCTCTCATTTCTGTCTCCTTCCTTCCTCCTTCCCTCCCTCCCGTCTTCCTTCCTTCCTTCCTTCCTGATATTTTTATAACCTGTGGCTTATTCCAGGCTGAAGAACAGGACTGCCTTTCTATAGAATAAATATAAACGTGGAATGTACAGTTTGTAACAAATCTTCCTTTATTTATTTAGTTCGTCTGATGAATAAGTCACCATTTTTGTTTCCTTCATTGCATTCTTTGTTGTGTGTTGCTAGATCTTCCTCCCTCCCCAAAAAAGAGTCACAAAGTTCCCCCGTTTGGGTTGGCCAATCTACTTTTTTTTTTGACAACCATCAACCGTTCCCTTTTTCTGGTAGATCTCAGACGCCGTGTATCGGATGGTGTGTGACCAGGCAACAGCCCATTACGACTCCTTAGTGGCCAAATGTGAACTTCAGATCCCTGAAATGAGGAGCATCATCCGGACAGATATGGATCAGATCATCCAGTCCAAGGAACATTTGGGCAACAAAATCCGGGGTGAGTTAAAGCAGCGGATTTTGGCCGCTGATGGTGGATTTTTCAGCCATGCAATATCTACATCCAGTTGACCTTCTGGGATAATTCTGGGTGCTGGTATTATGTAACCCCAGTACAAAAAGAAAAGAAAAGATGCAGGGACTCT
Organism: Thamnophis sirtalis; assembly: GCF_051295495.1. Taxonomy (NCBI): domain Eukaryota; kingdom Metazoa; phylum Chordata; class Lepidosauria; order Squamata; family Natricidae; genus Thamnophis; species Thamnophis sirtalis. The sequence continues at coordinate 36,131,135 of NW_028261382.1, forward strand.
AGAAAGAGGGCAGAGAAAAGCAATGAAGATGTGGCCCGCCAGTGGAGGTGGCAGCTGAGTCGGACAGTAAGGAAGTTGGAGAGGAACCTGGGCCAGTCCTGGAGTCTGGAAGGCTCTGAGGAGGGCTCTGTGTCAGAAGCAGAGAGAGGGAGAGGGCCGTCTGACAGTTATCAGCTGCCTTCAGAGTCAAGCATCAGTGAGACAGAAGAACAGCTGGAGCCTGTTCCCAGTGTGCGCATGGGCAGAGTTTCCAGACGAAGGGAACAGCTAAGGAAAAAGCGTCGACTTGGGAGGAAGGCCAGAGGTGGGCGGTGAATGGCCCCTCCCAGAGGAAATAAAAGGGGAGTGGAGCTTGCAGGAGACCATTAATTCGCTTCATTGGTTCTTGCCTTCAAAAGTTGTGGGTGCTCCATCTCTGGAGGATTTCAAGAAGAGACTAGACAGCCATTTGTCTGGAAAGGTATAGCTCTCCTGCATGAGCAGTGGGTTGGACTAGAAGACCTCCGCGGTCCCATCCAGCTCTGTTACTGTTACTGAGAAGAGGCGAAGAAATTAATCTGTTTCCTTTATCCATAGGATTAAAAAGTTTGCATAATCTCATTATCGCTGCTCTGTAGTTCTGATCAGCCTTGGGATGTTTTTCTCTTCGTGGAATAGTTTGGAAGTTCTATAAGCCGTAGAACTGGTTAGGCATATGGGTCTTCCAGAAATTTCTGAACTACCATCTCCCAAAATTGCCCTTCGTTGCCCGAACTGGCTAGGTCCATTGGGAGTGGCTTCCCGAAGGTCTTCAGCATGGTTAGATATTTAAAAACATCTGGAGAACTTACAGGTTCCTCATACCGTGTTTCTCCGAAGATAAGACAGGGTCTTATTTTCTTTTTCAACCCCGAAATAAGTCTTATTGGCTTTATTTTCGGGGCGGTCTTATTATTTTTAAGGTGGAGGAAGCCCCTTAAGATCGTCCCGTGGATCAGCTGATCCAGAGAGGGCCAGAAGTTCTGTGTTTCTGACACACTCTTGCCAACCTCGCCGGGCCTGCCACTCACTTAACGCCCGCCACTAAGAGAAGGGACAGGGTAGCTAGGGTAGGCGGGAGCGGCCTTCACAAGGCCATTCCACGTGGGTGGCAGGTGCCTGTGGGGAGCGTGGGGCATTTCCCCCCCTTTCTACCTCCCAGGAAATGGCGGGGACCGACCGCATGCGTTTCAATATTTTCGGGAAGGGCTTATTTTGGGGGTGAGGTGGCGCAGTGGTTAAATGCAGCACTGCAGGCTACTTCAGCTGACTGCAGTTCTGCAGTTCGGCTGTTCAAATCTCACCGGCTCAAGGTTGACTCAGCCTTCCATCCTTCCGAGGTGGGTGAAATGAGGACCCGGATTGTTGTTGAGGGCAATATGCTGACTCTGTAAACCGCTTAGAGAGGGCTGGAAGCCCTATGAAGCGGTATATAAGTCTAACTGCTATTGCTATTGCTATTTTACTGGATGTAGATACACCACGGTTTCTTTCCGCTTGGGCCATCTGGATTGGGCTTGTTGGATTTCTTAAATCAAGGTGGATGGTGGGTCTTAGTTGTCCTTCTATCCTTCTCCTCCAGCCTCCGTCTTCTCCAAAGCTGAGGTCTGTGTCCGGAATCATGTCCAACCTTACATCAGTTCCATCTTGGAAGCCTTGATGATCCCCACCAGCCAGGGATTTACTGAAGTCCGGGAAGTCTTTTTCAAGGACGTCACTGACATGAACATGAACATTGTCAACGAAGGAGGGATAGAGAAGCTGGGGGAGGTAAGTCCAATGTTGATGGGGACAAGAATGGGCAGACGGAGTCGTCCTTTTGGGTGTGGCAAAAAGTTGAGAGATATGTTGGAGGGAGAGTTGATCAAAATTGTCTTCAGAGCTCTTCCCTCTCTCTGTTTATTTTTTGGAGGTCTCAAATGTAGGGATGTAGGTGGAGGAATCTGTTGTGGCCAGCAGCCAGTGGAGCTGGCAACCGATTCGGGCAGTGAGGAGGTTGGGGAGGAAGATGGGTCAGTTTTGGAGTCTGGAGAAGGCTCGGATGAGGGCTCTGTGTCGGAGGCAGAGAGAGGGCCAGAGCCGTATGACAGTTATCAGCTGCCTTCGGAGTCAGACTTCAGTGAGGCAGAGGAGCAGCTGGAGCCTGTTCCCAGTGTGCACATGCACAGAGTTGCCAGACAAAGGGAAGAGCTAAAGAACAGGGGTCGACTTGGGAGTAAGGCCACAGGTGGACGGTGAATGGCCCCTCCCAGAGGAAATAAAAGAGGAGCGGAAGGGGAGTGGAGTTTGCAGGAGACAATCAGTTCGCTTCATTGGTTCGTGACTCTTGGAGACTCCTTGCCGAGTTTTGCAGGAGCAGAATTCACAGTCAATGAATAAAAGGGGGTTTTTGTCGAGTTTGCTTCATGCTCTTGGGAAGACCCAGTCAGAACAGAATCCTTGAAAAAGACCCTGTTGCCCTTAGCAGGAAAGACATTGCTGAGACACTTGGATCTTCTCATCCTTCTTTTCTCCCCCACCCAGTACATGGAGAAACTGTCTCAGCTAGCTTTCCATCCTGTGAAGATGCAGTCCTGCTATGAGAAGATGGAGCAGCTGAAGCTGGAAGGTCTCCAGCAGAGGTTTGACGTCTCCAGTGCCTCTGTGTTCAAGCAGCGTGCCCAAATCCTGATGAGGCAGGTAAGGAATGCTTTAAGAAAGAACTCGCGTCAATAAATGGGCTCCTATGGCTTATGGCCAGCTCAGAAGTCATTGCTTCCCTCCAGCAAGTAAAGACAGATGCCTTGGTCTAGAAGCCATTGATGGAAGCCTAAAATCCATGAACGAGGCCGTCCATCTTTTCAAGATGTCCAAATTATGAGAAAGAATTTAGTTAGCTGCCCCAGTTATTAACTCCTTCCTTCCTTCCTTTCTTCTTTCCCTTCTTCCTTCCTTCCTTCTACCCTTCCTTTTCCTTTCCTTTCTTCTCCTTTCTCTCTTCCTCTCCCTTTCTTCCTTTCTTTCTTCTTTCCCTTTTTCCTTCCTTCCTCCCACCCTTCCTTTTCCTTTCCTTTCTTCTCCTTTCTCTCTTCCTCTCCCTTTCTTTCTTCCTTCCTTTCTTCTTTCCCTTCTTCCTTCCTTCCTTCCTTCCTCCCACCCTTCCTTTTCCTTTCCTTTCTTCTCCTTTCTTCCTCTCCCTTTCTTTCTTCCTTCCTTTCTTTTTTCCCTTCCTCCTTCCTTCCTCCCACTCTATCTTTCCTTTCTTCTCCTTTCTCTCCCTCTCTTTCTTTCTTCTTCCTTCCTCCCATCCTTCCTTTTCCTTTCTTCTCCTTTCTCTCTCTCTTCCTCTCCCTCACTTTCTTCCTTCCTTCCTTCCTTCCTTCGAGCAACTTGCCTTCAGAGGTTGTGGGTCACTGGACCTTCACTGGAGGGTTTTAAGAAGAGACTGGACAGCCACCTGTCTGAAATGATATAAGGTCTCCTGCTTAAGCAGGGGGTTGGACTAGAAGACCTCCAAGGTCTTTTCCACTCTATGTTCATTCGTTCGTTCGTTCTTCCTTCCTTCCTTCCTTCCTTTCTTTCTCAGTGCTAACCAGAGCTGGGCTGGCCCTTCCCTGCTTCTAAGTCAACTGGAGCCCTCTAGTGACCAGGAGAGAATTTATCAAAAATTCCATCTTTCTTCATGTGTTATATTGGTTTCTGGAAGTCTTTTTTTTTTCTTTAAAAGATCCAAAACGATGATATGAAATGCGCCCACTTCATCTGAAACTACCAAAACTTCTGACAGCAGATAATTCCAAAGCCATCTTCAGATTTCCCTCTCTAGCTTAGAGGAGGGGCAGGCAGGCAAGGGTGAAAAATGGTCATGTCAGTGCAATAGCACTTAGACTTATATACCGCTTCACAGTGCTTTTACGGCCCTCTCTAAGCTGTTTGCAGAGTCAGCCTATTGGCCCCCAACAATCTGGGTCCTCATTTTACCCCCTCAGAAGGATGGAAGGCTGAGTCAACCTTGAGCTGGTCAGGATTGAACTCCTGACAGTGGGCAGAGTTAGCAAGCAATACTGCATTTCTAACCACTGCGTCATCATGGCTCATAACCATGGCTCATGGTTATAACATTTCTAAGGGTTGAACAGTCACTATATGAACTGTTTTAAGTTGAGGACTACCTGTATAAGTATTTCTACTGCTGGTACCAAATTACCTGTCCTTTAGTTTCGAAGAATGACCATAGTGGCGCAGTGGTTTGAGCGCAGTCCTGCAGGCTCCTTTTGCTGACTGCCGGCTAACTGCAGTTTGGCAGTTCAAATCCCACCGGGCTCAAGGTTGACTCAGCCTTCCATCCTTCCGAGGTGGGTCAAATGAGGACCCAGATTATTGGGGGCCAAGAGGCTGACTCTGTAAACCGCTTAGAGAGGGCTGTAAAAGCACGTGAAGCGGTATATAAGTCTAAGTGCTATTCCTATGGATATCATGACAAGGGAAGAAATATATTGTTCTCTCCATGTGCCATGTATTCTTTCGTGGGTCTCCCGTGTGGGTGGGCCTGTCCCCTTTCTGCCTCCAATGCTCACTGTAATCCTTTTTCATAGAATTGCTATTTCAGCCTCTTGATTCTTATTATTTTAAGGTTTTCCCATCTCTGATCTAGCGGCCCTCTCTGTAATTATCCCTGACGTTCTAATCATATTTGGCTCAGTCAACAGACGTCCATAGAAAACCAAAAATAATGTCATCACGCTAATCCTATCATTATGTGCTTAAGTCCCAACGATCCGAGGCAAATAACTAAGCAGCAGCATTTGTGCAATGATTCCCCCACCTTCTACCCTGCCCCCCCCACCCCCATTCTGTGCTAGTCACAACTATTTTTCTCCTCCTTTTTCCCCCCATGGCTTCCTTCTTTGATGCTGTAGCAAATGGATGACACCGTCTACACTTTTGAGACGCTTCTCCATCAGGAGCTGGGAAAGTCGTTGAGCAAAGATGAATTGTGCAAGACAATTCAACGCATCCTGGAGCGGGTGCTCAAGGTAAGGTCACTACTTTTGGGTTGGATTGGGTTGGGTTGGGTTGGGTGGTTGGATGGATGAGTGGGTGGGTAGTTGGTTGATTGGTCTGTTGGCTAGTTGGATGGGTGGGTGGGTGGGTGGGTACATTGGGTGGGAAGCTGGTTGGTTGGTTGGCTAGTTGGATGGATGGATGGATGAGTGGATGGGTGAGTGGATGGATGGGTGCATTGGGTGGGAAGTTGGTTGGTTGGTTGGTTGGCTAGTTGGATGGATGGATGGGTGGGTGGGTGGGTGGATGGATGGGTGAGTGGATGGATGGGTGCATTGGGTGGGAAGTTGGTTGGTTGGTTGGTTGGCTAGTTGGATGGATGGATGGGTGGGTGGGTGGGTAGATGGATGGGTGGGTGAGTGGATGGATGGGTGCATTGGGTGGGAAGTTGGTTGGTTGGCTGGTTGGCTAGTTGGATGGATGGGTAGGTGGGTGGATGGATGGATGGGTGCATTGGGTGGGAAGTTGGTTGGTTTGTTGGTTGGTTGGGTGGGTGGGTGAGTATGGTTGGATGGATGGATGGCAAGAGTGGGTTGCTGCCCACACACATGCAGTTCACAACCCATACACATGCCAGATGCACAGAACAATTTACAACGAACTGCGCATGTGCAGTCACTAAAATAAAAAATGGTGGAGGCCCAGCAATGGCAAGGGATCGTGTTCAGGGTCCTGGAAGGCCTAGGACGCTGCCGGTTCTGTGACCCAGGCCTGAATTCCACTACTGGTTAAGACGAACCGGGCCAAACTGGCAGCAACCCACCTCTGATGGATAGGTGGGTGGGTGGGTAGTCGGATGGATGGATGGTTGATTGGTGGTTCCTAGAAGAAGTAGCCCCCGAATGAAGCACCATCTTCATCTGAAAATCAGGTGCTAAGATGAAAGCTAATTTTGATTGGGCTTCAAGGGGATTAAAATTAATTTCAGTTGATCGGCCAGGTATATAATAGCTTGTCCCTTTACTCATATTTATAATGATTTATAATAATAGTTTGGCTGCAATTTCTGAAAGGTCACGTCCAAAGCTTTTGAAGGACGTGTGGTGTGACTCGGGCATTATATCCCTTATCTACCTAATCCTTTGTTTTTGAGTGCAGACAGGCCACGCCCTTCTCCTGGCCATCTCTTGTATGGTTCCTCTTCCCAGGCGTCCTTTGCCCTCCTGAGCTGCTTCCTTGCTTTTTCCTCCAAATGCTTATGAAAGCTTGAAGGGGAGCAGATCCCCCAAAGTCTCCTTTGAGGCCAAATACTCTGTGTTCAGCAATACCGACTTGAGAAAGGAGGGCAGCTCTTTTGCTAGCGAAGCCCCCCGCGAAGATGGTGGTCTGCTTCAGGACCCTCGTGTGTGATTCTGACCCATTTTGTCCTCAGAAATACGATTACGACAGCAGCACGGTGCGGAAGAAATTTTTCCGAGAAGCTCTACTGCAGGTCACGGTGCCTTTCCTGCTGAAGAAGCTGGCTCCCACTTGCAAAGGGGTAAGAGTCAGTCTTCAAGATTATCCTTGGCTTCACCACTTCTTCTTCTCTTCCTCCTCTTCCTTTTCTCTTTCTCTTTCTCCTCCTCCTCCTCTTTTTCTCCTCCCCCTCCCCCCTCTTCCTCCTTTTCTCCTCCTCCTCCTTCTTCTTCTCCTCCTCGGCTTCCTTCTTCTCCTGTCTTCTTCTTTTTCTTCTTCTTCTCTTTCTCTTCCTCCTCCCTCTCTTCTTCTTATCTCTTCGTCTTATCTCTTCTCCCCCTCCTCTTCTTCTTCCTCCTCCTTCTCTCTTTTTCTTTTTCTCCTTCTCTTTCTCCTCCGCTTTCTTCTCCCTCTCCTCCTCCTCTCTTCTTCTCCTCCCCCTCCCCCCTCTTCCTCCTTTTCTCCTCTTCCTTCTCCATCTTCTCCTCCGCTTCCTTCTTCTCCTGTCTTCTTCTTTTTCTTCTTCTCCTTCTCTTTCTCTTCCTCCTCCTTCTCTCTTCTTCTTCTTATCTCTTCTTCTTATCTCTTCTCCTCCCCCTCCTCTTCTTCTTCCTCCTCCTCTCTTTTTCTTTTTCTCCTTCTCTTTCTCCTCCGCCTTCTTCTCCCTCTCCTCCTCCTCCTCCTCCTCTCTTCTCCTCCTCCCCCTCACCCCTCTTCCTCCTTTTCTCCTCTTCCTTCTCCATCTTCTCCTCCGCTTCCTTCTTCTCCTGTCTTCTTCTTTTTCTTCTTCTCCTTCTCTTTCTCCAACTTCTCTCTTCTTCTTCTCTCTTCTTCTTATCTCTTCTCCCCCTCCTCTTCTTCTCCTTCTCTCTTCTTCTCTCTTCTTCTCTCTTCTCCTTCTCCTTCTCCTCACCCCTCCTCCTCCTCTTCTTCTCCCCGCATATTCCTGCAGGTGTAGCGCTTGCTTTTCGGATCATTGAAAACCAATTTGCATGGTCAGCTGCGAGAAAATAATAAACCAAGCTCAGAGGTACTAGATGTAAGCAGGGAACAAGTCACACACTAACACTGATGGTGTTACCTAGTTGGGTAATGAAATTCCTACAAGAAAACAGTGAAGCTCAGAGGGCACCAAGGAACTCCGAATTGAACTCTGAGCTTACAAATGTTATCGATGGCAGGGAATAGATGTCCCTTATTTTAGCAGTGTCCAAATGGCCACCTCCAAATCTCTGGCTCTGTAGCTGGTTTGTGTTTATCAGCAAAAGATACAGAAATCTAATATCCAACCCTAATCCTTTAATAGGGACGCGGTGGCTCAGTGGCTAAGACGCTGAGCTTGTTGATCAGAAAGGTTGGCAGTTCAGCGGTTCAAATCCCTAGTGCCGCTTAACAGAGTGAGCTCCCGTGACTTGTCCCAGCTTCTGCCAACCTAGCAGTTCAAAAGCACATAAAAATGCAAGTAGAGACCACCTTTAGTGGGAAGGTAACAGCGTTCCGTGCGCCTTTGGGGTTGAGTCATGCCGGCCACAGGACCATGTGTCTTTGGACAGCACTGGCTCTTTGGCTTTGAAACGGAAATGAGCACCGCCCCCTACAGTCGGGAACGACTAGCATATATGTGTAAGGGGAACCTTTACCTTTACCTAATCCATTATTATTTCAAAAGGCTCCTTAAAACTGGGGGAACCTGCTGGAAAACCTACCCATAAAATCTCCCTTCTGGGCTTCTCATTTCATTTGTCTTTAAAGAGAGAGAGGAGATGCTTTTAATTAAAATAAAATTACATGGCAGGCTGACCTGCTTTCAAACAAAATCTCAGAGCTGAACCTTTATTTTTTATTTCCAACAAAGACTTTGTGGGCCCGCATTGGCTTCAGGGAAGAACGTTTTTAAGTCCCTGATCACACCTGCTTGTTTCCAAATAGTTGTTTCTCCTTGGGGGCAACCTGGATCTGCTCTCTGAATTTGCCATGGAGAATAGATGGGCTGCCATGTAAAACAAATGAATCGGATTAGAGCTGAAAGGGACCTTCTAGTCCAGATCTCTGCTCAAGCAGGAAATCCTATATACCATTTCAGACAAATGGCTCTCCAGTCTCTTCTTAAAAAACCTCCAGTGATGGAGCATCCCACAACTTCTGGAGGCAACTTCTGTTCCACTGGCTAATTGTCCTCATTGTTAGGAAGTTTCTCCTTAATTCCAGGTTGCTTCTGTCCTTGATTAGTTTCCACCCATTGTTTCTCGTCCTGCCTTCTGGTGCTTTGGAAAATAAGCTGACCCACCCTTTTTTTGTGGCAGCCTCTCAAATACTGGAAGGCTGCTATCATGTCACCCCTAATCCTTTTTTTTTTCCTTTCTAAATTAGCCAAACCCAGTTCCTGCAACTGTTCTTCACAGGTTTTAGCCTCCAGGCCTTTAATCATCTTAGTTGCTCTTCTTTGCACTTTTTCCAATTCTCAGCAAGTTTGTAAGTAATATGGCGACCAAAACTGGACGCCGTATTCCAAGTGTGGCCTTACTTATCTTCTAAGAGCAGATCCTACAGGGTGTATCATTGTGGTCCATGATAACTTCTCAGTGGTGTGATTTTTTTTTCCTTCTCTCGCTAGGACCTCTCAAGATTCCAGGAGCTGATTTTTGAGGATTTTGCCCGCTTCATCCTGGTGGAAAACACGTACGAAGAGGTGGTCCTCCAATCTGTGATGAAAGATATCATGATGGGTGAGAGACTTTGGTTTGGCTTTGATTGAGTAGGATTGTAGCTTATTGCAACCAGGTATGGAAAGGTGCTGTTTGCACATCCTACTGTAGCAGGGAGCATCTTTGTAAATTCCCTCTCCAATCTGACACCTTCCAGAGATGTTACCCTTAATCCCCATTGTTCTAAACTAACTGGAGAAATGGATGGATGGGTTGGTGGGTGACTGGATGGATGAAAGGATGGGTGAGTAGATGGATGAAAGGATGGGTGGATGAATGGATGGGTGGGTGGGTGGGTGGATTGATTGATGGTGGATGGGTGAGTAAGTGGGTGGGTGGGTAGATGGATGGATGTGTGAATGGGTGGATGGTGGATGAATGGATGGATGATGGGTGAATGGATAGGTGGATGGGTGAGTTAATGGATAGATGGATAGATGGGTGATAGATAGATGAATAAATGGACAGATGATGGGTGGATGGTTGGTAGATGGATTGATGATGGATGGATGGATGATGGGTGGATAGATGGATGGGTTGGTGGGTGAATGGATGGATGAAAGGATAGGTGAGTAGAGGGATGAAAGGATGGGTGGATGAATGGATGGATGGGTGAATGGGTGGGTGGGTGGATTGATTGATGGTGGGTGAGTGAGTGGATGGGTAGATGGATGGATGTGTGAATGGATGGATGGTGGGTGAATGGATGGATGTGAATGGATAGGTGGATGGTGGGTTAATGGATAGATGGATGGATGGGTGGTATATAGATGAATAAATGGACAGATGATGGGTGGATGGGTGGTAGATGGATTGATGATGGATGGATGGATGGATGGATGGATGACATTCCCCTAACCAACATGGTTTGTTGGATGTAAAAGAACAATCCCATAGTTCTTGGGAGCATTGGCTTGGAAAACATTGCCTTAAGTATTATTTAGCTTAGGATACAGAAGTTTCCATCTGCATTGGTCCCACTATCAATTGCATTGATTGAAACATTCCAAGATTTAAACAATAGCCCGTTCTTACAGAGCTGATCTTACATTATTCGCTGTTGTTGTTGTTATTTTTAAATGGAGAACCGGTTCTCCTGCTTGACTTGGGAGAATTGCCTGTCAACGTGCTCTTCCCCTCCCTTTTTTTTCTCTTTACCGACTCATTTCAGCCGTGAAAGAGGCTGCCGTCCAGCGGAAGCACAACCTGTACCGCGACAGCATTGTGATGCACAACAGCGACCCCAACCTCCACCTGCTTGGCGAGGAGACGCCCATCAACTGGGGCGAGGAGTACGCCGGCGAATCAGACACAGACCCCCTGGATGAGAAGCACCATCGGGCCAAGCAGGTCGTCTCCGTGATACACATGGATGAAGGTGCTCTGCCTTATGATGAAGTGGGTTCTTTGGAAAGATCTCCAGATGGTTCGGAAGCAGAGAAGTCCGACCGTTGTCCTAGTCCTCAGACAGAGGATTCCTCGGACGGTGTGAAGGAGGTCCGTATGTTGCTGGTGAAACAGCTGGAAATCCCAGCTGTGGATAGAGTTAAGGCTGAGGAACAATTAAGCAATGGTACTATTACTCAAGAGAGCAGAGGAATCCCGGAGCCCAGGAAGGAGGAAGAGGAGGAGACCGCACAAACAGAAGATGGCTCTCCTGCAGAATCCTCCACCGAGCTCGATCGAGAGAAACAGGAAGCCCCAGAACCTTCTCCAGCTGCCCCCACGCCAACCCCAGCTCCAGATGGAGGAGTCCAAGCAGAATGCCCGGAGCCCAGCAATAAAGAGACAGGCGAGGAAGAGCTCTCTGTCCAAGCCGCCAAGGCAGAAGCAGAAATCCCCCTGGAGAACAGCCACAAGGTCACAGATGAAAGCGAAGGGGTGCAAACGCAGTTCTAGATCGGCCTCCCCCCTTGGAAGAGAATTCCTCGTGGCCAGATAAACACGGAAGGGGGAGACCAGAACTGGGGACCCTGTGGGGTGGGAAGGACCAAGGCAAGTCGATCCAAGGCGGGCATAGGAACACCTCCAACTTGAGGTGCATTTGATTCTTCTGGAGAACTTCTGCCTTTGGAGGAGGGGGAGGGAAGGAATGGCAAGGCAGGAATCCCAGAACGTACATTCTACAACTTTTGGGTCCAGGGTGATTTTCCTAGTCTTGGACTGGAGCGTTTCCCACACACACAACCACACACTAGTTCTCCTGATGGTTGTATTGGATGTTCTGGAGAAGGGACTTCATTCATCTTCGATGCCTTAACAAGTGCCTGGAGCGTTGAAACGCAGAGAGAAGCCATTAGGTTTCTCCCTCTTGATCTGGTACTAATTTTGACTTTTTGACCCATAACTTGGTTTGATGGTCCCGTCCCTTTGTCTTCTTCCAACCGTTGATGGTAGAAGACTCTTCCTCCTGGTGAGGAGGTCCTCTCTTCCCCTCACCCAGTGCTCATGCTTAGGAACGGTTATCTCTTTAATTTGTCCTTTTCTGGACCTCCTGTTCTAGATGTTTCTAGCACTAAAATTGCTGTCGGGCGTTGGCCCAATTGCGTTCTTGCCCCCCGCGGCATCCATCTCGGTCCAAAGTTACGCAAAGATGGAGTTATGCCCCAGTTTCAGGAGAAAGTAAGTAGGAACATGCAGACTTTTTAGAAACATGTGGATGTAGGCTAGAGAAAGGGTGTGTGTATTGTCGAAGGCTTGCTGGTTTTGAACCAGAATGGCAAGAGTTGACGGATACGTCAAGACTGCTATAGGAATTTAAGTAAGTGGGAACTGCTGGCCGAGGACGTTATGTCTTAACTGGTCAGTCAAGGATGTTCCATGAGAACAAGTAACCAGTATATGTCATGCTTATGTAGGATTGTTAAGGAGTTCGTTATCTTGGCCTGCTCAGGCATCTTTGGTTTACCTCAGGGGTCGGCAGCCTTAAGCACTCAAAGAGCCACAAAGGTCCTAACCGGAAGCCCCCCTTTGAATTCTAGAGCCGACCGGAAGTCCGGTTCCCTCCCACCATAGAGTCTCCTCCTAGCGTAGCATCCCTTTTTCCTCTGCTGACCGGAAGTCGGTTCCCCCATCATAGAGTCTCCTCCTAGCACAGCATCCCTTTTTCCTCTACCTGTCCTAACCGAAAGCCCTTTCCATTGTGGTGCCGACCGCTGACAGGGAGCCGCAGCGGAGGGATGAAAGAGCCACATGCGGCTCCAGAGCCGCAGGTTGCCGACCCCTGGTTTACCTGCACAGGTACTCTGCTGAATGAATGTTTTTCTGTGTACCTCCCCTCTCTTCCCAGGGAAGCAAAGGAGCAGAACAACCTTAGACGAGAAACAGCAGAGATCCTATAAAAAGGACCCTATAAAGAGAGATCCTATACAGTATAACACAGAAGTGAGTAAACCCACTCACATTTTGTAAATATTTCAGTATATCGTGACAACACTGAAGAAACGACACTTGGCTACAATGTAAAGTAGTGAGCAGACAGCTTGTGTAACAGTGTAAATGTGCTGTCCCCTCAAAATAACGCACAGCCATTCATGTCTAATTTACACTGTTATACAAGCTGTCTACTCACTACTATACATTGTAGCTTCAGTGTTGTCCCATGAAAAGGTATCCTTAAATATTTACATGTGAAAGGGTATAGTCACTTCTGTGATGTACTGGATATGCGTAAATCTCCAGCCTCGCGGGAAGCCATCGAGGTTCCAGTATGTTTTATTTTCTTTTTTTTTCAAATGCACTCGGTGTGGTGGCAGTTACGATTTATCGCGGGACACATAAGGGACGGGGGTATTTCTTTTATTTTCTTTGGCAGTTTCTGGCCAGTGACGTTTAGCAATTCAGTTGTGCCCTTGCAGGGAGGACTGGCGTCCTTTCAATAGGAACTCATTCCCTGTAAAAATGTAAGGGACCCCTGCCTTTATAAACCGAGTAGATTTCCTTCTCTCTTCCCTTCTGAATCTGTGAAGTGGGTTGCAAGTTGGAAGCCACGCTGAGCTTCCAGGCTCCAGCACTGGAGTTACAATCTGCCAGTTCCCATCCACATTTCTTTACACCGAACATGCACACATCCCTACCACTTCTCCATCTCTTCATCCATCCCTGGAGGACAATATGGTTGGGCCTTGGTTGTGTGTGTGTTTTTTTTTAACTTCCTTGAAGGTCTCACTATATTCTCGTTTAACGCCAAGCACTGCCTTGAGAGTGGTGGCGAATCAGAAATGCGGCAACATCTGAATGGTTTCTGTTTTGGAGGAGGTGTTGGTTTAGTTCAAGTTGGCTCTTCACCACTGATAGGGAAAGGGCGGCTGCTTCTGGGAAGGCCACGGTCCTCTTCCAAGTTAGGGGTGAAGGTTTCTCTCTTAAGCATCTATCTCTGCGTTGACTGGGTTGATTGACGAAGGGGCCTACAAGAACCAATTTCTCCAGGGCCTTCCTCACCTCAAGATGGAGGTATCATCTCTCCTCCTTGGGTTTTTCTCCAGCAAAATATGGGTGCTTTGCCCCGAGTCAGTTAGGATCTGCTGGCAAGAAGATTGCTCTCTTTTGAGGGGGAATTCCAGAATCTCAAGAAAGAAAATAGGATTGGAATTCAACTTCTAGGAAATTGTGGTGCCCGTTTTGAGGAAGGGAGATGGATCTTCAGCGGATCCAGAAATAGGAAGACTCCTAGGGAAGCTGCCCGTGATCTAAACACCCAACTCAACACTGCCCTCCGCATCTCGATTTGCTGCTGTAACATTCCAGTTTCCCTCTGCCTGGTTTTTTTTAAATGAAAATATTTGTAGTAATTCCTCTTTGAAATGATTCCAGGAGGAGAGGGGGAAATCGCTCACTCGGATTCTACCATCTTTTAATGCCTTAAGGTTGGGAACCAAAGCTGCTTTTCCTCCTATCTCGTTTTCTCTCTCAACGAACATAGTATATATTGCAAATCTTATACCAAATGTTTAAAAGAATGTGCTTATATATTAATAAAAAAATCAGCTTTATTTAATCCTAGTTCACCCCATCTCCTCTTTTTCATACAACACTAGCTGATAACCCTGCACTGCCCGAGTATTTATTTATCCCAACCCTCATGTCACCGCAATTTATAATGTTGGATTTCCCCCCCCCCCACACCTTACTAGAGGGAGCCCCCTTGTGGAGTACTGTGAAGTTGTTACCATGGCAACTCCACAGCACTGTACAGTAGTAGCAATTTTAAGGCAGTACGGTAGAAGCCATTTTAAGGCACAACAGGGTGTATCTTAACAGAACACACACACACCAAGGGGTTTTAGGGGTATCTTACCCCCACACCCACCCACCCACCCAGCATTTGTTTCCAGAGGGTAAGTAATCTCTGTACCAAGTTTGGTTGAAATTGCTTGAGGCGTTCCAGATATACACAGAGAGAGAGAGCGATAGATAGATAGATAGATAGATAGATAGATAGATAGATAGATAGATAGATAGATAGATAGATAGATAGATAGATAGATAGATAGATAGATAGATAGGCCTAAAAGACTAAGTTTTGCAGTGTTTGTTTCTCTCTGATTTTCAAGGTTACAAAAGTTTACAAAAATGTATTGCCTAATTTTGGGGCGGGACTAGCTCCTCCTTCACTTTTCAAGAGATGGGAGTTTTTGAACTTGTGGCGGAGAATGCTAGTCTGATTGTGTAAACCAATTTTATCACGTTTGCCTGGCTTTGCCAAATAGGATAATTAAACCGCATTTGGGGGGGGGGGGAGTTGTAGCAAGATTAGACATACATTACATGAAGATGTGATAAAGCCACTAATTTAAAACTGTTCACCTACCCAATGAAAAACCATCCGCGGAGAATTAGTAATACATTTATTGGACTTTTTTAAAAATAAATTTCACAATCGCTTCATTTTTAACATGGTTTTGGTAAGTGCTAGAGATGTGCAAAGTTTCATTCCAAGGGATTCTGTGTTCATCTTCCAGAGACTACGATTCTGGAATGATCTAAAAAATTTTTTTGGGGGGGGTGATTTTCATCCTCTCCAAAATAATCACGGTCTAGAAGCAAAATGAAATAATCTGGAATTCCTTGGAATGTTTCATTCCCGAGAAAGGAATGTTCAACACTTTTACAATGGGTGCCAGCAACTTAAACACAGAGAATTTATAGAAGCAATGACCTCTTTGTTTCATAGCATTTCTTTACAGGGAGAAGATAAACTGGTTTAAAACTATCCAAGCAAATTAAAAGTAAATTAAAATGGCAAAAACTTTTGTTTTACTGAGCTATTAAGTTGTTCGTCTCTCAATACAGAATGATAAGAGTTGGAAGGGACCTCGGAGGTCTTGTAGTCCAACCCCCTGCCTAGGCAGGCAACCCTACACCATTTCAGACAAATGGTTATCCGACATCTTCTTAAAAACTTCCAGTGTTGGAGCATTCACAACTTCTAGAGGCAAGTTGTTCCACTGATGAATTGCTCTAACTATCAGGAAATTTTTCCTCAGTTCTAAGTTGCTTCTCTCCCTGATTAGTTTCCACCCGTTGCTCCTTGTCCTGCCCTCAGGTGCTTTGGAGAATAGCTTGACTCCTTCTTCTTTGTGGCAACCCCTGAGATATTGGAAGACTGCTATCATGTCTCCCCTAGTCCTTCTTTTCATTAAACTAGACATCCCCAGTTCCTGCAACCGTTCTTCCTATGTTTTAGCCTCCAGTCCCCTAATCCTCTTGGTTGCTCTTTTCTGCACTCTTTCCAGAGTCTCCACATCTTTTTTTACATCGTGGCGACCAAAACTCGATGCAGTATTCCAAGTGTGGCCTTACCAAGGCCTTATAAAGTGATATAAACATCTGGGAGAACAGGACTCAGAAAGCAGAATAAGCATTGAGAGTAGACCGGATCTATTAAAGTGCTTCAGATTTTGGTGTCAACGAAGGAATTTTTCCAACTGTGCTTTGAAAGTTTGCAGAGCTTATTGTACTCTTAAGTAGATAACAGGATATTTATCCCAATTACTCCCTTTAAGGTTTTGGGGCAATATCTTCCTCTTCCCACTTTCTAAATTTCTGCTGGCGGCTTGATTTTCCAAGCAAATTAAAACTAAGTGGATGAGGTTTACGGGTGACCAAAAGATAGTTTGATCAGAGCTACCCCATCCCAAACACATTCTCTAGGACAAGGGGTCAGCAACCTTAAACACTCAAAGAGCCACAAAGCTCCTAAATGGAAGCCCCCCCCAATTCAATTCTGAAGCCAACCGGAAGTCCGGTTCCCCCACCATAGAGTCTCTTCCTAGCATGGTGTCCTTTTTCCTCTACCTGTCCTAACCGAAATCCCTATCAATTGTGGAACCGACCGGCGACAGGGAGCCGCAGCAGAGGGATGAAATAGCCCACATGTGGCTCCGGAGCCGCAGGTTGCTGATCAATGCTCTATGGTTTGAAGGCAACCTTAAGGACAGCCATGTTGTTCCCTTTACCTCTAGATGGGAGTAGATGGACACTCCTTGAAGTTAACTTTCTGGACGCGAGAAAAGTCCGTGTTAAGGCACTTAGGAAAAAAATATTTGGAATTGAAAGCACAATGGCTATTTTAGAAGATTAGAAGTGTCGGTCAAGACAAGAGATAAAACGAAGCCCAAAGAGAATTTCAGATCTCTCCTGCAGAGAGATCCCAATAGAATCCATTCCAGTTGCAGAATCGGTATGATTTTCAGTTTTGAGCTGTCTCTGGAAGAGGCTTCCGCGTTGCTATCTGAGGCATAGTAGCGGATACGCCACGAAGTATCCAATGGCTGATCCCACAATCACTCCCAGGAAAATCCACGTGTTGTAAGTCATGACGGCCAGCATCAACAGGTAACCCAAAAACACCTGGACCACATGGAGTAAGGTCTCCGCTAGGTGCCATGAAAGACGCCTGGTGAAAGAAAAGAAGGAAGAAAAGGTTTCTTCAGAAAGCAAATAAATCAATTAAAAGAAGTTCTACCCTCTAGCTTGCCTCTGCTCTGACTTCCATTCTTCCCAAATGCAAATTTAAGAGTGCTTAACTTAATGAGAGGGATGCAGTGGCTCAGTGGCTAAGCAGCTGAGCTTGTCGATCAGAAAAGTCCCAGTGTGCGCATGTGCAGAGTGGCCAGACGAAGGGAACAGCTAAAGAACAGGGGTCGACTTGGGAGTAAGGCCACAGGTGGACAATGAGGAAATGAAAGATGAGCAAAAGGGGAATGGAGTTTGCAGGAGACAAATAGTTTGCTTCATTGGTTCCTGACTCTCCGAGACTCCTTGCCAAGTTCTGCAGATCTCAGCCTGGCAGCTCTCCAAGCCAGAGAAGGTCTGTGACCATAAATCCTCCCTTGAAAGACTTTGCTGGATGTGAATGAGCAGAATGCACAGTCAACTAATAAAAGGGTTTTTTTTGTCGCGACAAGGAGTTTGCTCCTGGGAAGCCTAGGTCAGAACAGTGCATTAATCACTAGAGCTACTCGATCATCACCCACCCACCCACCCCACCCTACTTCAATATCATGGTACAGTTCATGAGAGATGCTTTCACGGGGTCTTGGTTTTCGGTCAACAACACACCATGCACTCCATCTCAACTGGGCTAATTGTTACATCAACAGCACAATCTCTTCCTTGGCAGCTATAGACTCCATTAACACAAAGAAGCTTTGATAACCAAGGACACGAAAGAAGGAAGATGCTGAAACCTTGTTTGGCGTGGCTGTGATCCAACTTGTACACTCACCCTGGACAAAACTTGAAACACAGGTGTGGAAGCTGCTGTAGGTGCCTCAGCTGGAAATAATGGGACTTCAACAGGCAGGGCTGAAGGACCATTGTTCCCAAAAGGTCTTTTCTAAACAGAGTACCAATAAGGTAAAGGTCCAGTTTCCCCTCGCACATACATGCTAGTCGTTTCTGACTCTAGGGTGTGGTGCTCATCTCTGTTTCAAAGCCGAAGAGCCAGCGCTGTCCGAAGATGTCTCCATGGTCATGTGGCCAGCATGACTCAATGCCGAAGGCGCACGGAACGCTGTTCCCTTCTCATCAAAGGTGGATCCTATTTTTCTGCTTGCATTTTTTACGTGCTTTCCAACTGCTAGGTTGGCGGAAGCTGGGACGAGTCACGGGAGCTCACTCCATTACGCAGCGCTAGGGATTCGAACCGCCGAACTCTCGACCTTTCTGATCAACAAGCTCAGCATCTTAGCCACTGAGCCACTGCCTCCCTGGAGTACCAATAAAGGAGAATAATTCTCAGGGTTAAAATAAGGGGCCCCTGGTGCTCTCTGAGCTTGGTGGTTTTATTGCAGATGTTTCATTACCAAACTGGATAACATCAGTGCTAGAAGAGAGTGGGGGTTGCTCTTATCCTCCTCCGTTGCCTGCTTTGGTAATGAAACATCTGCAAGAAAACCACCAAGTTCAGAGAGCACCAAGGCCCTCTCTAAATATCTCAGCAAGTAACAACACTTAGCTGACCTTTTAAAAAACAATATGAACACAGAGCTTGCTTAACGCATGAGAGATTTGGGGGGAATCGGAGGCCTAAACTGAACGTTGAAAAATCAGCCTGGCGTGGGACAACAAGAAATATTTCCTTGCTCTCGTTAAAACGAAAGTCAACCTGTATCAACTTGTCTGTATATAATCGGGAATCAAACTTCAGTTGAATAAGATTCCACACACTTTATATGATTCTTATTTGGCCCGAATCGCTTTTTTTTTTCCTTTCAAATGAAGGAATTTTTGACTGCCACACACACCCACAGCTGGAGAATGTTTAACTATTCCCCTTCAGGGGAAAAATGTACAATAAAAAGTAGGTAAAAGGTAAGGTAAGCCTTTACTTTAAAGGTTTCCCTCGCACATAGGTGGCAGTTGTTCTCGACTCTAGGGGGCGGTGCTCATCTCCATTTCAAAGCCACAGAGCCAGCGCTGTCCAAAGATATCTCCATGTTCATGTGGCCAGCATGACTCAACGCCGAAGGCGCATGTAATACTGTTACCTTCCCACCAAATGTGGTCCCTTGCATTTTTTTACGTGCTTTCGAACTGCTAAGTTGGCAGAAGCTGGGACAAGTCTCGGGACCTCACTCCGTAACACGGCGCTAGGGATTCGAACTGCCGACCTTTCTGATCAACAAGCTCAGCATCTTAGCCACTGAGGCGCCAGGTCCCTTCCCACGACTTCATACTGATATACATAACGTATCTGATATAACAATCCTCTTCTTAACTTATTTAATTCTACTAATACATTTCGCTAATCTACTTTCGTTTCTAACTGTCATCTTTGTTCTCTAACTGTTGGTAGAAGAATTCCCACAAGATATAATATTCAGTGTGGTCCCTTCTCTTTAATTGCAAGTGTTAACCTATTCATTTCTGCACATTTCTAATATTTTCCTGACCGAACCGCCAAACTGCTGACCTTCCCGATCGACCAGCTCAGTGTCTTAGCCACCGAGCCACTGCAAACCCTTAAAAACTGGGTAGGCTTGCTGAAAAAAGTTTTTTATTTTTGAGAACGTGAGTGCCAGCAACAGGAAATCTGGGCCAAAGCCGTGTTTTGCAGGCTGGCAAGTTAGCACAAACACAACACAGCTCTGGGTGGCCTTAAAACAAAGGTGCCCTTTGTGAAACGGGCATTGCTGTTTCAAAAATTGTGCGCCAGCTGTAACTGGAATGGTGGGGGGGAATATAACACATAACAGTCATGCACACAAGTGTTTCCCTTACTTCTTTAGGGAACTGCTGGCTGTCCCCATATCTGAGTTCACAGAGATGCCTTCTCTCAGGTTTTCCTGGCTGATGCTAGGGACCACGGCCATCTGTGAGTGATGGATCAGTTTTGCCTTGCCAACTTTGAGGCCTTCGTATAACACGGTGAGTAGCATGATGATGAAGACGGAGAGCACCATTCCTGTTAAAAACACAACAGAAACATAGATAGGGGCTCATAAAGGAGAACAAAATACAGAATAACAAGAGTTGCAAAGGACCTTGGAGGTCTTGCAGTCCAACCCCCTACCTAGGCAGGAAACCCTACACCACTTCAGACAAAGGGTTATCCGACATCTTCTTAAAAACTTCCAGTGTTGGAGCATTCACAACTTCTGGAGGCAAGTCGTTCCACTGATTAATTGTTCTCACTGTCAGGAAATTTCTCCTTACTTCTAAGTTGCTTCTCTCCTTCATTAGTTTCCATCTGTTGCTTCTTGTTCTGCTTTCTGGTACTTTGGAGCAGGGGTCTCCCATCTTGGCAACTTTAAGACTTGTGGACGTCAACTCCCAGAATTCCTTATAGTTATAGTTCAGCAAATTCTAGTGGTGTTACGGACCACCAGCAGCCCACGGAGCTGGCAGCAGAGTCGGACAATGAGAAGGTTGGGGAGGAACATGGGCCAGTCCTGGAGTCTGGGGAAGGCTCAGATGAGGGCTCTGCGTCAAAGGCAGAGAGGGGGCCAGGGACATCTGAGAGTTATGTGCTTGCCTCCGGAGCCTCCAGAGTCTGACATCAGGGAAGCAGAGGAGCAGGGGGAGCCTGTTCCCAGTTTGTACCTGTGCAGAGCTGCCAGAAGGCAAGAACAGTTAAGACAAAAGGGACAACTTGGCAGTAAGGCTTGGAGATGATTGGCCCCTCCCATAAGACATAAAAGAGGAGCAAATGGACGTGAGCCTTTCCAGGAAGCAATTTTGTTCTTTCTGGTCGGTTTAAACTCTGAAGCTCCGTTTGACTCTCCGCTCTGTTTGGCCTTGCAAAACTAATGGGCAATTAGGTCTCTGGCAGCATTTTAAGGGTGATAAAGGTGGATGCTTATCAGCCTTACGCTGAAAGACTGTGGCAGACTTCTGTCGGACTCTTTGCAAACTATTTGTGACTCATTGTGGGCTGTGAATGAACAAAATTCACAGCCGTTGAAATAAAAAGAGGGTTTGGGGGACTGAGCGTGTGATTGTTCCTGTCTCAGGAAGCCTAGGTCAGAACTAGTAGGTTAATGCTTTGCACTTTGGTGGGCCCATCTGTGTGTGACAAAGTCGTGGGCGTGACAAACACCCACCCCCAACTTTTGTTCCCTGGGGAACGAAGGGTGCAATTAAGTCAGGGACTTGGGTTTCTTCCCAGAGGTTGAACAACTTGTCTTTAGCTCCCTGGATTTGCTCCTTGCGTCTCTGCTGAGTGGGGGGGGAACAAAAGCACTTTTCACCAACACCCCCGTTCCTGCTGAAAAGTGCTGCCTTGCCAGGCCAGACTTGAGTAATAAAATTGGTGTGTTGTCTCTGTTTATCTGGATGTCTTAATCAAAAGACGCAATTACTCCTTTTTTCTTGATCAACCAGCCTCACCAGATCAATTCTTGCCAAAGCCAACACGAAGGGAGAGATCAGGTATGGGAACTGTCAGGATTTACAGAGGCTTGCCTTCTTTATTGTGGAAGTTATCTGATTCAACTTTCATATCTCAAGACCTCAAATGAACATCTAACATCAAAAACGTCATCCAAAAAGCACAACAGAGAATGTTCTTTCTGCGCCAACTCTGGAAGCTCAAAGTGCCCAAGAAGCTGCTGATTCAGTTCTACAGAGGAAGGATTGAGTCTGTCCTCTGCACCTCCATAACCGTCTGGTTTGGCTCTGCAACCCAACAAGGCAGACACGGACTTCAGAGGAGAATCAGAAATGCAGAAAAAACAATGGCTACCAACCTGCCTTCCATTGAGGACCTGTAACACTGCAGGAGTCAAAAAGAGGGCTGTGAAAATATCTACAGACCCCTCGCATCCTGGACATAAAATGTTTCAACTCCTACCCTCAAAACGAGGCTATATGGCACTGCACACCAAGACAACATTATGCATTTATCAATACATTGATAAATGTGTTTTTATTCTCCTTATGTCCACTGAGAGCATCTGCACCAAAGACAAATTCCTTGTGTGTCCAATCACACTTGGCCGATACAGAATTCTATTCTATTCTGTATTTCTATTCTATTCTATATTTCTATTCTATTCTATATTTCTATTCTATTCTATTTGGCTGCCAGCACTCCTGAACAGAGATTGATCGGTGCCACCTAGCTGATCAAAGTTTCTAGACTTTCACACAAGAGAACCACAAGTTCAGAAGAAACCTTGCTATATGCCCAGATCCTTGCATCCTCTTGATTTCCCAACAGCTGGATTTAAGTTGCATGAACAGTTCAGGAAATCAAAGGTAGAGATAAGGGCTGATGCTAGGCTCTTCATTTGGAAAATGCCCTGAATGCCAAGGGAAACTGAAGATGGAAGAGGGATGGTTAGTGAGCATTCTAGATTTGCTCTGCAATTTGTGTTGGCGCAGATCATACCAGAATAACAGAGTTGGAGAGGACCTTGGCGTTCTGACTGAGGCTTCCCAAGAGCATGAAGCAAACTCTTTCCCGACAAAAAAAACCCCCTTTTATTAATTGACTGTGAATTCTGCTCCTTCACATGCAGCAAAGTCTTTCAAGGGAGGATTTACAGCCACAGACCTTATTTGGCTTGGAAAGCTGCCAGGCTGATATCTGCAAAACTTGGCAAGGCGTCTTGGAGAGTCACAAACCAATGAAGCGAAGTAATTGTCTCCTGCAAACTCCACTCCCCTTTTGCTCCTCTTTTATTTCCTCTGGGAGGGTCCACTCATCATCCACCTGTGGCCTTACTCCCAAGTCGACCCCTGTTCTTTAGCTGTTCCCTTCGTCTGGCAACTCTGCACATGCACACACTGGGAACAGGCTCCAGCTGTTCCTCTGCCTCACTGACTCTGAAAGCAGCTGATACCTGGCATACGGCTCTGCCTCCCACAGAGAGCCCTCATCAGAGCCTTCCCCAGTCTCCAGCACTGGCCCGTGTTCCTCCCCAACCTCCTCACTGTCCGAATCTGCTGCCAGCTCTGCCAGCCACTGGTGAGCCACAGCACTTGGGAGAGCTTCGAGTCCAGCCCCCTAATCAAGCAGGAGACCCTATACCAATTCAGACAATCCAGTCTTTTTTTTTTTAAGCCATCAGTTGTTCCACTCGTTGATTGTTTGAACCGTCTGGAAATTCCTCCTTAGTTGCTTCTTTCCTTGATTAATTTCCACCCATGGCTTCTTGTCCTGCCTTCTGATGCTTTGGAGAATCGGTTGACCCCCCCCCCTTCTTTGCAGCAGTCCCTCAAATGTTGGAACACCGTTATCAAGTCTCCCCTGGTCCTTCTCTTCACTAGACTAAACATAGTCAATTCTTGCGTGTCCTTGTTTATGTTATGGTTTCTGGTTTGCCGTTACAAAAAAATACACCCTAGGCATTATTTGATAATCTACCTGTGATTTTGAAAGTTGGGCCGTAAAGAAAAGAGCAAGAGGAGAAGAAAATTGGTTTGCTTGAGCTGTGGTGCCGGAGAAGGTTCCTGCGCATTTCTTGGACAGCAAAGGTGACTGACAAGAGCACATAACACACGACGTGTGGCTGGAAGGCAAAACAAAATCACAAAACTGCATCTCACCTACTACGGATGTCTCATGCGAAAGAGTTTGCTGGAGAAAGCAATTATGACTGGAAGCATTTAGCGGTGAAAGGAAACCAGGCCAGGCAAAGAATGCAGAGGATGGACACCATCGAAGCCGACACCAGCCAGAGTGTAGAACAATTCAAAGGCGCAGGGCAAGATCAGAAGAGGTGGCCCACAGAATCACCAAGGACACGGCCGAATGGATCACACCATCGTCATACTTAAACAAATCCTTGCAAATATATACAATGGAGGTAGCGACAGGTTTTATTATCCTGGTCTCCAAGGTCACTGCAGATGGGGATCCTGCAGCCAGGAAATTAAAATAGGCTTGCTCCTGGGGAGGAAAGCTGTGCCGAAGCTAGGCAACACATACCCTGCCAACAAAATGCATATGGTCAATGCTCTGGTTGTCCCAGTTGCAACGGATGACTGTGAAAGTTGGACCATAAGGAAGGCTGAGCGCCAAAGAATGGAGACCTTTGAACTCTGGTGCTGGAGAAGACTCCTGCATTGAGTCCCTTGGACTGCAAGGTGATCCAACCGGTCAGTCCTAGAGGAGATCAACCCTGACTGCTCTTTAGAAGGCCAGATCCTTAAGAGGAAACTCAAAGACTTTGGACACCTGATGAGAAGGAAGGACTCCCTGGAGAAGAGCCTCATGCTGGGAACAGTTGAGGGCAAAAGAAGAAGGGGATGGCAGAGAAGGAGGTGGCTGGATGGAGTCACCGAAGCAATCGCCGTGAGCTTCAAGGGACTCCAGAGGATGATAGAGAACAGGAAGGCCTGGAGGAACATTGGAGGAACAATTTCCATGGCTGTTCCCTTTCTCTATTGCACTGTGTTTATCTTTCCCGACACTTAAAAGAACTGTTAGCATTCCCCCAAGAACAGTCGCATTGTGTCTAAAGCAGTTGCTATGAATCTTGCAGCTAGAGTGCCTCTTTCAAGTTCACTTTTTGGTTCTGGGAAAAACACTCTGGCGTCAAGTGTTTGAAGGAAATCTGAAATGCTAATGTCAACAGGGCAAACTACCCATAGCTAAAGCTCGGGTTTCATATCATCTCTCCAGCTTCGGAAGATCGGTTCTTTGGTTGGGCAGCTTCTGTTTTCCTTAGATAAGTTTAGTTTGCTTACCTCCTGCGCTGTGGACATCCCAGAAGTCAAACAGGAGAATCACTTTATCTGAGAAAAAGAAATGCATCTGTAGGAGGTTTGGGGAAGGGGGAGGGCAAAAGAAAACCAACAAAATTAAAACATAAGTATGTCTCCTATGGCTATACATTAGTTGATTTCAATGGTGTTCTGTGGTCCCGACAAAAAAACCCCTTTTTATTAAGTTCCTGTGAATTCTGCTCATCCACATCCAGCAAAGTCTTTCAAAGGAGGATTTACAGTCACAGACCTTCTCTGGCTTGGATATATCTGCAAAATATCTGCAAAACCTGGCAAGGAGTCTCGGAGAGTCACAAACTAATTGTCTCCTGCAAACTCCACTCCCCTTTTCACTCCTCTTTTATTCCCTGTGGGAGGGGCCATTCACCGTCCACCTGTGGCCTTATGGCCCTTGTTCCTTAGCTGTTCCCTTCTCCTGGCAGTTCTGCGCATGCACACATCGGGAACAGGCTCCAGCTGCTCATCTGCCTCACTGATGTCTGACTCTGAAGGCAGCTGATAACTGGCATACGGCTCTGGCCCCTCTCTACCTCCAACGCAGGTTCCATTCCATTCTATTCATTCCATTCCATTCCATATTCTATTCTATCCGTATTCTATTCTAATTCTACTCTACTCAACTCTAATTCAAATTCTATTCTAATTCTACTCTACTCTAATTCTACCCTACTCTAATTCGTATTCTGTTCTATTCTAATTCAACTCAACTCTAATTTGTATTCTATTCTATTCTATTCTATATTCTATTCATATTCTACTCTAATTCTACTCTACTCAACTCTAATTCATATTCTATTCTAATTCTACTCTATTCTAATTCTATTCTACTCTAATTCTACCCTACTCTAATTCGTATTCTGTTCTGTTCTGTTCTAATCTAATTCGACTCAACTCTAATTTCTATTCTATTCTATTTTATTCTATTCTAAGTAATTAAGAAAAGATTCTTAGTGGAGGCCAATTTACAATTTTGTCGTCCCCCCCCCCCCGAAATTAATACTTTCTGAATGGTATAAAACCAGGTGGAATCGAACAATTCGTAGGCAATTGGAGGCAGTCCACGTATAATCTCTTGCCATGCTGGTTAGTATGAAACAATAGGCCAATTCTGCCTATGGTAATTTTTGATCACGTGAGCGATTTCTATTTACAGGATAACCCATGATTATCCCTCATCTTACTCTACCTAATTGATGCCTCTTACTTTTCCTTCCCATCAAAGGCAGTTTGCAAATGCACCTGTTCTTTCCACAAAGCATTAACCTCCAGGAAGTTCGGCTTCTCAATTGAACCTGGAACCGAATTCCACCCATTCTCGGAAAGGATCTCCAAACCGCCCAAATTATAACACATAATAAACCAATCACTAGGGACAAATCTGGAACTATAAACTTTAGTTTCGTTTAGTGTCTTTGCACATCGTACAATGAAAATGAAAAGCCATCTTCAGTGTACATTATAACTATAAAAGTAAAACACAAAACACACCTCCTTTGTATCCTATACAATTGAATTGAAAACCCCTGATATTGCATTAATATTGCACTATACAGTAGAATTAGGTCTTTGGCCGTGTTTCAAGGGAGATAAAGGTGGGCACTTATGAACATTACTCTGAAAGACTTTGGCAGACTTCTGACGGACTCTTCACAGACTGGTTGGGAATCATTACAGGCCGCGAATGAACAGAATTCAAAGCCGTTTAAATAAAAAGAGGGCTTTGGGGACTAAGGGTGTGGTTTTTACTGTCTCGGGAGGCCTAGGCGAGAACAGGTTTGTAGGCGAGACCGATTTGCCTAGGTGTGGTAACAGTGAGCACAAGTGGGGCAGGGAGGGGGAAACCATGCCAGCCAACAACAACCACAGCAGACGATTTCCCAATCTGCAAGGGAGATTTCTGGATGGAAGTGGTGACTCTCGAATCAGATGGCTCTTTATGTAACCATTTCTGCAGGAGGAAGTTGAAGAAAAGGCATTCTCCCACACTCTTGGAAATCCCAAAGCTAGAAAGGAGGTCACACATGCACAGTCACACCTGGATGCATTGCGCCTTGGAGGGGTCCTTGGTGGTCTCTGCACTTGGTTGTTTTCTGGCAGACGTTTCCTGACCCTATTAGGTAACATCATCAGGGTTATCATCATCCAACCGTAGCCACTAGGACAGTGATGACGAACCTTTTTGTAAAGGCATGCCAAAATTCTGCCTGTCCACACCCACAATTCAATGTGCTCTACCTACCGGCTCATGCATGCGTGACCCCTGCCCCACGCATGCACACACACACATCCCCCGTGCATGTGTGTATGACTCCCCCATGTGGGGGGAATTTTCCTGAAGCCTGGGGAGGGCGAAAACAGCCTCCCCCCAGCCCTCTGGAAGCCCAAAATCAGCTGGCCAGCAAAGATGGCTCCATAGATTCTCCATCACAGCACTGGGATATAAATTGAGACCAAACCCCATTCCCTACTAGGACTGATAGTGTTGCCTAGTTGGGTCATGAAACGTCTGCAAGAAAACAACCCAGCTCAGAGAGCACCAGGGACCCCACAGTCCTCCTCCTCCCTTTCTCCTCTACTCCTCCAACCCAACTCTCTTCTAGCACTGATGAGGTTGCCTAGTTGGGTCTTGAAACATTTGCAAGAAAGCCCTCACACTCAGAGAGCACCAAAGACCTCTCATTCCAAGCTGCAAACATTCTCCTTGGGTTTCCATCTGCTACAAATTTATTAGAGCAGTCCTGGAGAAGCGAAATATAGATTTGTTTAGGCCGAGCGTCCTAGAAAACCCAGGCTGAGGGTTTTGAACCCACCTGTTGAAACAGGTATTTCTGGCAAGTTCTCCAACCAAAAATGTAAAGCCACCCATCTCCCTGAATGGGATCTCCCCCCTGCCCCCAATCAAGGATAGCCCGCCCACCCAAAACGGGGTTTCAACCTCCTATTTTTGCTAACGGCCCCTTTCAGGCTGCCTTGTTTTCTATTCCAGCCTTCTCCAACCACTCTGCAGGCCAGCGGAAGGGAAGGGGGGGGAGAGGAGATGGCACACGCGCCCCCTACTTACACAAATGGAGCCGTGCCCGTTCTCAGGCTGCTCAGGTAATGTAGCGGTGCATGTACACCTGCCTGCCCCTTCTACGACCATGTCCCAGGGAATTGAGACCCCCTGTTCTGTTCACTTTTACAGTCCGAGTAACACAACTCAACTAACACAAACTGTGTTTGTGACGGGAAGTTCCTTGCAGAACAGCCTCAAAGTCTCTAGCAGTTTTTGGGGTAGTGTGAGTACTCAGTTCCCATATATTGAGCAAGTGAAGAGGAAAAGGGTGTGTAGTTCGCCTTCAGAAGTTTTTGCAATCCTACTCAAAAACTGAAGACGTAGGAATCCAGTTCAGTATTGGTTGACATTATAAGAGAACAGCTGTTTTAACAATGGTTCAAAGCTTTAGGAATCTGATAGCCCATTTCTCCAACTGACACGTTCTATTAAGCTCATCAGTTTTCATCAGGACCAGCCCGTAATCCCCCCTCCCAATTTTTTTAATATGTTTTATATGTAGTTTATCCTTCAACAGCTATTAATACATAGATTGTGGACGGTGTATTAACTGGGTCACTATACTTTTTACACAAGCTAACAGTAATAATAAGGGTAAGACGCTGAGCTTGTCAATCAGAAAGGTCGGTGGTTCGAATCCCTAGCGCCACGTAATGGAGTGAGCTCCCTTGTCCCAGCTTCTGCCAACCTATTAGTTCGAAAGCACGTAAAAAATGCAAATAGACAAATAGAGACCACCTTTGGTGGGAAGGAAACAGCGTTCTGTGCGCCTTCGGCATTGAGTCATGGCAGCCGCATGACCACAGAGACGTCTTCTGACAGTGCTAGCTCTTCAGCTTTGAAACGGAGATGAGCACTGCCCCCTAGAGTCTGGAACGACTAGCACATATGCGCAAGGGGAACCTTTACTTTATCTTAACAGTAATAATACAATCAAATATACATAATCCTAATCTTCCAACTTCTAACCTTAACATGCACATTATAACTAGAATAAGTTATTTTGTAATCCAGTATAATACTATTTATACTCATAGCAGTAGACTTCCCACCTTCCCCCATTTGTCAGGGTTCTTCTACATTCATGCGTCTTTTAAAAATGCCATTCTCTCTTTATGATTCTTTATCACTTTCTTCATAAATACATTGATGACGTTTCTTAATACAGTGTATTTTTTGTCCCCTGCTGAGTCACGAATATTTTAATATTTTAAAAATATTCCACGATAATTCCAATATCCTAATTATCTAGAAACACCCGTAAGGCCAATTGTTTACGATGTTTAAGTCCTGGGATTATATCTCCGAGTCCTCTAAATTTCTACTCCTTGAAAGTTATAACCAATTTTGTTGTATTTATTTTGTACAATAACAATAAAGGTTAGACTATAAGTTTCAATGTACTTTTTACACACTGTTAATAATAACAACGCAATTAGGTTACCTAATCATAGACTTCCACCTCCGAATCTTAATTTTCTTATGATTATAGTAAATTCTATTACCTATCGTGTACTACTATTTTCGCAATTTATACTTTCTACTTTTTTCTTTTATTTCTTAATACAATCACCATATTGAAAAGTGTTTTTGTCTCTATCCATCATCTCTTGCCTTTTTAAAAATTCATCGTTTATATATTTATATAAAATATCACTCTTTTATATCTCTCTCTTGGAATCTTATACCTCTTTCTAACATTGTTATTCAAGCTAAATATTCCCTCTGGCTCAACCCCCAAATTTTGCCTTTTGATGAAGAAAGTTGGTTGGAAACGGTGCTACCAACCTCCAGATTTTGTTCCGCCCCAGTCTAATATCTGAACTCAGTGAATCTTAAAGAAGTTTATATGTTTTCCACTTTCTTGAGTCCCACAGTTGGTTGACCAAGCCATTTGTTTTTAATCACACGTTGCCTACCATTCTGGTTTATATTATATTCCCTTCAGCACTTCGGGTTACATTGTGTATCACGCTTTGTTAATGAAGTGGCTGTATAACAAACATTTTTTTTATGACAACAAGAACTTTAAAGAGATCAGGAAGAAGTTCCAAACTCTCACCACCATCCTCGGATGCTTATCAACTCTTTTTGCAACAATTGCTAAGACAAAGTAACAGCGAAACAAAACACTTGTTTTAGCAAAACAACAACAACAACCCACCTCCCCCCCCCTCCCGGGTCGAAATAAAAGACAGCAACGTTAGAAAGGATTGAAATCAATGAGCGAGTCCCTTACGTTTTACACAATGCTACATTTAAGGCAAAAACTGGGCGAAGTTAAAAGATTAAAAGGATTGACCGATGCCTTAAAAGGATAGTTCTGATGACCGAGGGAAGCCCTGGGTTTAATTTCACCCGGATTATTCCCAGAAGAAAGAAGCGAAAGAAATGTTTTACAAACTAAATACATAATTTTTTTTAAAAAAAGTCATTCTCCCTTGCAAATTGAAAATAAGACTTACCGGCATCATCGTGATTTCTCTTCTATTTCCCCCCTCCCTCCCGCCACTTCTTCTTTTTTGCTGCTTGTTTTTATTTTTTTTTCTCTTTTTCTCCCGGGTAAAAAGGAGCAACACTGGGCGAGTGAGTTTAATGCAATCCTTCAATTTCTGCTTGCTTTCTCTTCTCCCTTTGGTAGGAGGTTCCGCCTTTGGCGAGGCGCACCTCCCCCGGGTTAATTAAATAATGACAGAGATAGGCAGGCATCACAAGGTTTCTTGCAAGCCCTTATCGGAGGCGCAAGGCACGCTGGGGATTGTAGTCTCTGCCTCTGGAGTTCGCCCCGCCCCACTTAGATTTAATCCTAAACAAATAACGCATCCTGCTGCGCGCTTTGCGGGAGCAAATGTTTCTCCAAAGACGGGGGTGGATCTTTTGAAGGCCAACCGATGCTTCCAACTGTCCATATTGAGCAGATTAAATATGTTTTCATGTATCTTTATATGTCTTTTTATGTATATTGAGAGCATCTGCACCAAAGACAAATTCCTTGTGTGCCCAACCACACTTGGCCAATAAAGAATTCTATTCTATTCTATCCTATTCTATTCTATCCTATTCTATCCTATCCTATTCTATTCTAGAAAGAGTGCAGAGAAGAGCATCCAGGATGATTAGGGGACTGTAGACATCCGATGAACAGTTGCAGGAACTGGGCATGGCTAGTCTAGTGAAGAGAAGGACCAGGGGAGACAGGATAGCTTGAGAGACCGCCTCCTGCCAATCACCTCCTCGCGACCAATTAGATCACATAGATTAGGCCTCCTCCGAATTCCATCTGCCAGTCAGTGTCGACTGGCAACTACACGGAGGAGAGCCTTCTCGGTAGTAGCTCCGACTCTTTGGAACGATCTCCCCATGGAGATCCGTACCCTCACCACCCTCCAGACCTTCCGCACAGCCCTTAAAATCTGGCTATCCCGTCAGGCCTGGGGTTAAGATTGTAATCCATCCCCACCCAAATGGTATGAATGTTGTGCTCTATTTTAATTATGTATTGTTCTTGTATCATTGTTTGTATTCCCTTCCCTATGAATTGTAAGCCGCCCTGAGTCCCCCCAGGGAAAAGGGCGGCCTATAAATAAACTTTCCAATTCCAATTCCAATATTTGAAGGCTGCCACAAAGAAGAGGGAGGGGGTCAACCTATTCTCCAAAGCATCAGAAGGCAGGATAAGAAGCAATGGGTGGAAATTAATCAAGGAAAGAAGCAACCTAGAACTCTCTTCCTCCCTCCTTCTCTTCCCTTGCCTTCTCCATTCCTTCCCTGGTTCCCTTCTTCTCTTCTCTTCCCTTCCATCCCATCTCATCCCCTTCTTATTTATTTATTTATTTATTTATTTATTTATTTATTTATTTATTTATTTATTTATTTATTTATTTATTTATTTATTTGTCTTGTATGCTGCCCACTCCCGGAGGACTCCGGGCGGCTCACAAAAGACAAGGGAAAGGGGGGGGGGGAACGAGACAAAGACAACATATTAAAAACAAAACCAACATTCACAATTTCCGTGGAGGTAGATGCTTCTCAGCTCCCCCAGCCTGCTGGAACAGCCAAGACTTGGTGGCTGACAGTGGCTTTGCAGAAGGCCGGGAGGGTAGTAAGGGTCCGGATCTCAACAGGGAGCTCGTTCCAGAGGGCTGGAGCTGCAACAGAGAAGGCTCTCCCCCGGGGAGTCGCCAGCCGACATTGGCTGGCAGATGGAATCTTCTCTTCTCTCTCCTCCTCTCTCCCCTTCTCCTCCTCCTCTCCTCTCTTCTCCTCTCTTCCATCCCATTCCTTCTTCTCCTCTCTCCTCTTCTCCTCCCCTCCTCCCTTCCATTCCATCCCATTCCTTCTCCTCTCTTCCCTCCCCTTCTCTCTTCAGCTGTACAAGCCTAGTTCCCTTAACTTATCTTATTTTTAAATTTATTTCCCCTGTAATCTGGTTTCTCCAGCCATTTTACCCCGGGGCTACAGATTCCCCTCCTCCCTCCCGCCATGCCAGCCTGCCTTGCAACCGGATGTTCTCTTCCCCTTATCGCCTAAGGAGAAGACCCAAGCATATATGCCAGGGCTTTCCAAACACTTGAACCTGACAGGTTTCCGTTGGATGTTTCGACAGATGTTTCCGCTGGCAGGCCGGCCTGTCGGTTTGCATTTCCTGCCTTCCCTGCCTGCAGCTTTTGCTTTCACAGGGAAAATTGGGAGAATTGGCAAGTCACCCTTTCTGTTTTTCCACCACTGTTCAAACTTTGTGGGATGGTTTCCCTTAGCGTCATAAATTTTGGGCTCAATTGTGGTCGTAACTCCAGGGCAACCAAGGCTCTGTTCGGACATCGTAGTGCAGTGTTTCTCAACCTTGGCAACTTGAAGATGTCCGGACTTCAACTCCCAGAATTCCCCAGCCAGCATTCGCTGGCTGGGGAATTCTGGGAGTTGAAGTCCGGACATCTTCAAGTTGCCAAGGTTGAGAAACACTGTCGTAGTGGACCCAAATGCAGCTTGGACAATGGAGTTTTTTTGTAAATCCTGTTCTGACCGAGGCTTCCTGAGAGCATGAAGCCAACTCCTGGTCCCGGCAAAAACCCCTTTTATTAATTGACTGTGATTTCTGCTCATTCACCTCCAGCAAAGTCTTTCTAGGGAGGATTTACAGTCACAGACCTTCTCTGGCTTGGAGAGCTGCCAGGCCGATCTCTGCAAAACTTGGCCAGGAGCCTTGGAGAGTCACGAACCAATGGAGCGAACTAATTCGAATGAATAGAATAGAATGAATAGAATAAAGAGAATAGAATAGAATTAGAATAGAATAATAGAATAGAAAATAGAACGGAACAGAACAGAATATAGAGAATAGACTAGAATAGAATAGAATAAAATAGAGAGAATAGACTAGAATTAGAATATAGAGAATAGAAAATAAAATAAAACAGAAAAGAATAAATAGAAAATATAGAATACAGAAAATAGAATAGAATAGGAATATAGAACATAGAACAGAATTAGAATAGAATAGAATAGAATAGAGTATAAAATATAGAATATAGAACTGGAAGGGACCTTGGAGGTCTTCTAGTCCAGCCCTCTGCTCAAGCAGGAGACCCTATACCAGCAGGAGGGGGGAAAGGAGGAGGGGGAAATGACTCCCTCTGTTCCAGCTTCAACTTTTTTTTTACTTTCCCATAATAATACAAACTGGCCCCATCTATACCCCAAAGGGCCCAAAGTCCCTTTTTTCCCCACCACCCTTTGATCGGCCACTAAACTAATCCTTGTAAATCGGGGACTCTCTGCAGCTTAGGGGGAGGAGGGCAGACTCCATCCTATGGTAGCTTACTCAGCAAACAGGGGCTTAGTGCCCCCCCTCTCGCCCCCCCCCCGCTGCTGTTGTCTCCCTCCTTCTCTCCCCCCCCCCCGTCTCCCCTCCGCGCGGGCCATCCGCAGCGGATGCTACGCCAGGGAGCCCTCCGATTGGCCCTGCCGGCCGTGACGTGGCGGCGGCACCACCGACTTCTCTGCATCAGCATCACAATCCGGCCACGCCCTGCGTGGACCGCCTGCCCATCTTTCCCCTCCACCCGCGGAGGGGAGGAAGGCAGTCAGCTGAGCCTGCCAGCTTCGGAGCGCAAGGATCCCTTCTTCTCCTCCTCCTTCTTCGCGTTATCCTTTCCAGCAAAGGCGAGGGGAAAGCGGAAAGAAAGAAAGAGAAAGAAAGGAAAAAAAGAGAGAGGGAGGAAAAGGGGTTTCCCCTCTTCCAAGCCCCCCAACCCAAAACAGAGAGGAGCCACCAGAGACGTCATGGCACCCGCTGGCTTGAAAGCCGTGGTGGGAGAAAGTAAGGGAACCCTTCTTCGTTTTCTTCCATGTCTTTGGATTGTATGGACCAGGGGAAGGGGCTGCGCGGGACCCTCTCCCTTTTTCCAAGGTCGAGAAGGGGGGTTGCCCTATATATAAATCGGGGAGTGGGGAGGGGAGGCGAAAGGGGGTCATTTCTGGCAGCAATCTGGGGACTTCAAAGGCCTGGGGTGAGTGGGTGGGTGGGCTATTCGCCCCTTCCCCGCCGCCGTTCCAGCTGATCCAAAGGTTTTTTTTTCATGCCTCTTTTTTCCCCCTCCTGTTTTCTTCCTGGCGTCCTTGCTGATTTATTTTTATTTTATGTTTTAAGGGCAAGTCGATTGATTTTGCGCTGGGAAACCTGCCTGGCTTTGACGTGGGGGAGAAGGATGGAAAGAGACAGCGTAGGAGGGAGGTGGGAGAAAAAACGAATGGGCGAATGTTGCTCCGGAGGGAGGGAGGGAGGCTGGGCTTGTAGCAGCCATTGACGGTGCAAAAAATAAAAAAATAAAAGGAGGGGGGGGGGGAGAAGAAGGATTCGAGCCAAGCCAGGCTTTTCCTGCGAAGTTGAATCCTGCTGCTGTAATTTTATTTTATTTTATTTTATTTCCTGCGGGTGGTGGGGAAAAAGGAGGCGAAGGGTGAATATTTTGCTTTTGTTTTTCCCAGCCTTCTCCTCTCCCTTGCTTTTTTTCAAACGGGGGGGGGGGAGAGATGAGCAAATCTTGGAGAGGAACGATCCATGGCTTTAAGCATTTAGGCTGCAAAGAAGGGTTTATCCTTCTGGGAGGGATAATAATAAGGGTGAGAAATTTTTGTAACGGCGCATCCCCAGATTTCTTACGCTTAGAAGACGAGAGGTGTTGCATATTTTGCAAAATGAGTATGGTGGGCGACATTGTTTGGCTGATGCCTTTCGGTTTTTGTTTTTGTTTTAAGAAAAGAAAGAAATGCCGGGATTTCTTTCTCTATCTTTCTCTGCCTGTCACATTTTCTGCCCCCTGTTCAACAAGGGGAAAAAATAAAATAAAATCGGGTAAATACATTGCTGTGGAAATCTGGCAGAAACCCTGCAAAAAACAGTTTGAAGGGTTTAGGAATGAAGAGGTAGCAAAGATGCAACATTTATCTCCTGTCTTTTTCTCCTGTCTATTCCAGCCTTTAATAGAAAGAGAGAGAGAGAGAGAAAGAAAGAAAGAAAGAAAGAAAGAAAGAAAGATAGATAGATAGATAGATAGATAGATAGATAGATAGATAGATAGATAGATAGATAGATAGATAGATAGATAGATAGATAGATATTAAAGGCTGGGATACACACACACGTGTGTGTGTGTGTGTGTATATATACACACACACATACAAACACACACACATACATATATACATATACACATATAGAGATTAGAGGTGGATGGATGGGATGGAGAGATAGAGATAGATAGATAGATAGATAGATAGATAGATAGATAGATAGATAGATAGATAGATAGATAGATGATAGATACACAGACACATATGTGTGTATGTATGTGTGTATATATATAACATTTAGTGTGTGTGTGTGTGTGTGTGTGTGTGTGTGTGTATATATATATATATATATATATATATATATATATATATATATATATATATATATATATATATATATATATATATATATATAACATTCAGACACAAGTATTTTAATTCTCTCTGTGTGTGTGTGTGTGTAACTAAATTCTTTAAGCAATTCCTTTGAACGATTTGCAGAGTATCTGTGTTCCCCCACCTCCTTCATTTTCCCTCCCCATCCCCAAAAAATTGGCTCTGATTTTTTTAAAAAAAAAAGAGAGGGGAAAGCTGTTTGCACAAGGTCCATAAATGTGATTCCATGATTCTCTAAGGGTCTCCTGCTTGAACAGGGGGTTGGGCTAGATGACCTCCAAGCTCCCTTCCAGCTGTGTTATTCTATGTTGTTTATTGCTCCTTTTAGTTCTGGGTTCTGTGGTCACTGGCATTTTTAAGAGCAGATTCGGAGGACGGTGCACTAAGGTTCATTTTCCGCCCCCTTTAAAGTCAGAAGGCTGAGACTCTTAAAAACAATTTAGCAGGATTGGCTGCAAAATTTGAGTCTTTCGCATTCGGACCGAACTTCCTGTGAGGTGGCGCAGAGGTGTACCAACCTGGGTTCTCTATGCCTGATTTTGAGTGGAATGTTCTGGTTGGGCTTGCTTAAACCCCCTGAGCTGCCTTCAACAATTACAGCTAAGCTATTTTATTTTTAATAAGAGGATTGACCAGGTTGCATCCGGCATAATTGCCCCGTAGGTTGTGGTGTGCCTGCATGGATGTATCTGCCGAGATTGACCCTCCCTAGGAGATTAGAAGGAGCAAAATCCGGGAGGGAAGATCATTTCCCCTCCCCCTCCCTCTTCCATCCAGAAGCATCAGCCATGTTGTGACTTCAGCTTGATGCTGCAGTCGGAGAAGGTTGGGCTCGAACTAGGGTGCAGTGGTGACCCTTGGCAGAGATTGGCAGTGGGACCTGGGGGATTGGTGATGGCTCAGTGGCTAAGACGCTGAGTTTGTCGTTCAGAAACGTCGGCCGTTTGGCGGTTTGAATCCCTAGCGCCGTGTAACGGAGTAAGCCCCTGTTATTTGTCCCAGCAAAGAGTCATGAACCAACGAAGCGAACTAATGGTCTCCTGCAAACTCCACTCCCCTTTCGCTCCTCTTTTATTTCCCCTGGGAGGGGCCATTCATCGTCCACCTGTGGTGGGTGGCCTTACTCCCAAGTCAACCCTTGTTCCTTAGCTCTTCCCTTCGTCTGGCAACTCTGCACATGGGCACAGTGGGAAGAGGCTCCAGCTGTTCTTCCGCCTCACTGATGTCTGACTCTGAAGGCAGCTGATAACTTGCATACGGCCCTGGCCCCGTCTCTGCCTCTGACACAGAGCCCTCACCAGAGCCTTCCCCAGACTCCAGGACTGGCCCATCTTCCTCCCCAACCATCTCATTGTCTGAATCCGCTGGCGGGCCACAACAATTGCAAAGGACATTTCTGAGTCTTTGGGAGATTTTTCAGGACAGCCCAGGAGTGGATAGCATTGAATTTTCTGAGCTGTGACTGGCTGTAATTTGAAAAAAATAAATAAAGCATGGATCTCTTCAGTCTCTTTTAAAGGATATTATATTGTCTCTCTTTACGGAAAGACAACTGTTGTTGTTACTGTTTTTTTTTCTCTTTTGCAATTCTTGCATATCCTGTTGCAAAACCCACTCTTGTGCCTTGGCTCGGGTTTAGCTACAGATATGACCTTCGTTGGAATTCCTGGTGTCTTCCTGGCGTCCTGGGCCCTAGGTCCCATCCCCCCCAGCAAACATGGATTTTGTAGTCCAGCACAAGGCAGTAGGGTGTCTTATTGATTTACAGTGCCCTTATAGCTAAGGTGTGCAACTTGGCGGTTAGTCCACGAATATTGCAACCTGTTCCAATTGTAACTTTTGGAGAGTGTGACCCCCATCCCGACTGCTCTCTCTTCCTTCTCTGAACTCCACGCTTGGCAAAGAATCAATTGAAAATTAAATTGTTGTGTTTTTCCACTTTTCTCTGATGTTTGAGTTTGATGCCCAAGGAATGTGTATTGAAAATAGTGGTTTTTTTTTTAAAAAAATAGTTCCTTGAGTGTCTGTTTAATTTTTAAAAAGTTGAATTTGCACACGATGTAATTATAACATATCTATTTAGATAGTTGATATGGTCACCCATCTCACAACTGAGACTCAAGTAGCAAGCAAGCTGGTTTCATAGAACATAAAGTTGGAAGGGATCTTGGAGGTCTTCTAGTCCAACCCCCTGCTCCAACAGAAGAGCCTATACCATTTCAGACAAATGGTTGTCCAATCTCCTCTTGAAAAACCTCCATTGATGGATCACCCAGCAATAGATGCACCCATCAATAGAGAAACACTAATTAGAACATAGAATCATAGGTTTGGAAGGGACCTTGGAGGTCTTCTAGTCCAGCCCGCTGCTCAAGCATTATTGAATTGAGAATGGGACTTGGGCACAGTGTGATTCTCCCATTCTCAGCCATTTTCAATTGCTGGTCCAGGGAGGAAGGAATTCAATGTTCCAACACTCCTAATATCCTAAGTAGCCTTATGATTGTGTTTATGAGTCTCTCCTTAATCTTGGGGGTGCCTATGATTCTATCATTGTCCTTTCAATGCTCCTACTTGAGGCTTTTGTTCTGTTGTTAACGCTTGATGAGTTTGGAATGTTGTAGCCATTTCACTGCCCAACTAGGTAGCATCATCAGTGCTGGTGAGTGTGGGGTTTGCTCACTGTTTATACACAGCAGCTTGCCCTGCCTGGAGTGAGATTACCTAATCGGGTAATGGAACGTCTGCGAACAACCAAGCCAAGGTCAGAGAGCACAAGGGACTCTACAGTTCAATTCTTGAGCTACAGATGTTCTCTTCCATCGTTCTTATGTCTTGGGAGATATTTGGGCCCGTTCTAGCCGGTTTCTTTTAAGAATAGAATAGAATAGAATAGAATTCTTTATTGGCCAAGTGTGATTGGAGTGGAGTGGAGTGGAGTGGAGTGGAGTGGAGTGGAGTGGAGTAGAGTAGAGTAGAGTAGAGTAGAGTAGAGTAGAGTAGAGTAGAGTAGAGTAGAGTAGAGTAGAGTAGAGTAGAATTATTTATTGGCCAAGTGTGATTGGAGTGGAGTGGACTGGACTGGACTGGAGTGGAGTGGACTGGAGTGGAGTGGAGTGGAGTGGAGTGGACTGGAGTGGAGTGGAGTGGAGTGGAGTGGAGTGGAGTGGAGTAGAGTAGAGTAGAGTAGAGTAGAATTCTTTATTGGCCAAGCGTTATTTTGAGTGGAGTTGAGTAGAATAGAATAGAATAGAATAGAATAATTCTTTATTGGCCAAGTGTGATTGGAATGGAGTGGAGTAGAATAGAATAGAATAGAATAGAATAGAATAGAATAATAATATAATTCTTTATTGGCCAAGTGTAAGTGGAGTGGAGTAGAGTGGAGTGGAGTGGATAGAGTAGAGTAGAATTCTTTATTGGCCAAGTGTGATTGGAATGGAGTGGAGTAGAATAGAATAGAAAATAAGCAATCAAATCATACTAGGAAACAATCAATATAAATCGTAAAGATACAAGCAAGAAAGTTACAGTCCTGCAGTCATAAGTGGGAGGAGATGGGGGATAGGAACGATGAGAAGACTAATAGTAACAGTAATGCAGCCGTAGTAAATAGTTTGACAGTGTTGTGGGAATTAGTTGTTAAGCAGAGTGATGGCCTTCGGGGAAAAAACTGTCCTTGTGTCTAGTTGTCTTGGTGTGCAGGGCCCTATAGTGTCGCTTTGAGGGTAGGAGTTGAAACATTTTATGTCCAGGATGCGAGGGGTCTGTAGCTATTTTCACAGCCCTCTTTTTGACTCCTGCAGTGTTACAGGTCCTCCATGGAAGGCAGGTTGGTAGCCATTGTTTTTTTCTGCAGTTCTGATTCTCCTCTGAAGTCCGTGTCTGTCTGAATTGCAAATTTCCCTGTCTTACACAAGTCACGTACTCGGTGGGAACTCCTGCTACTGTGGTATTTTCCATGTGGGAAAGTGAGAATGGTTCAGCCTTGCCTTTTCCTCGTCAGTCAGAAGGATGACAAAGCCTGTTTACATGGGCAAAGTATTTCTGAGTTTTCTGGAGACCGTCCCTCTCCTGAATTCCAGAAACACAACCCCTCCACGGATCACCGCAAACTCCCCTTTCTCCTTTCCTGCTTATTCTAAAATTGGCCCTTGTCAAATCGAAAGCCAAAAAAAAAGGGAGAGGCCAGTTCTGCTGCAATGCAGCTCAGAGAGTTTGATGTTCTGGCCAGATTAGGTTAGTCTTAACACGCTGTTCAAACAGGAGACCCTATAATATTCCAGACAATAGAATAGAACAGAATTCTTTCTTGCCCAAGTGTGATTGGACACTCAAAGAATTTGTCTTGGGTGCATAAGCTCGAAGTTCAAAAATCCTCAAGACTCATAAGATGCAACACTTAGTGATAGTCATTCTTCTCGTTGTGCCATATCCATCATCGGAGGTTGGCGATCATGCTCACAATCCTATTTTTGTCAAGAGCCGCCATAGTGATAGTCATGGGTTACTAATAAGCAATCAAATCATACTAGGAAACAAATAAAACAATATAAATTGGAAAGATATAAACAACATGGTTATAGTCACAAGTGGGGAGGGATAGGTACTAGGAAGGAAGAGAAGAATAATAGAATGCAGACTTGCTAAATAGTTTGACAGTGTTGTGGGAATTAGTTGTTTAGCAGACTGATGGCGTTCGGGAAAAAACTGTCCTTGTGTTTAGTTGTCTTGGTGTGCAGGGCCCTGTAGCATCGTTTTGAGGGTAGGAGTTGAAACAATTGATGTCCAGTCATAAGTGGGAGGAGATGGGGGATAGGAACGATGTAGTGGAGAATAAATGGCCTTCCGCACAGCCCTCAAGACCTGGCTCTCCCATCAGGTCTGGGGATAGGTTCCCAATTTACCCGCCCGAGTGCTGACTGTTGAATGCAAGTTGTGTTTTTATTATTTTCTTTCTTTTGTTCACATATTGTTTGTCTTTGATATTGCACCCCCTTCCCTGTGATTGTAAGCCGCCCTGAGTCCCCTCAGGGAAAAGGGCAGCCTATAAATCTTAATAAAATGACTAAATGACTAAATGCGAGGGGGTCTGTAGATATTTTCACAGCCCTCTTTTTGACTCGTGCAGTGTTACAGGTCCTCCATGGAAGGCAAGTTGGTAGCCATTGTTTTTTCTGCAGTGGCCATCCTGGAGAAGGGCGGCATACAAATAAACCAAATACAATTTTCTTCTTAAAAGTCTTCCCATAATTTCCAAAGGCAACCTGTTTAAGATCCATTTACTTATATTCTAAATATCCTATTGGTGTCCTTGCCCTGTAGTGGAGAATAAATGGCCCTTAAAAGGTATATGAAAAAAGAGATTCTCTAGAATTAGATGATTCAGTAGTACTCTACTCAATGACTGTAAAAGATTAGATTTTTTTAAAAAGCAGGTATGCAGGCAGCTATCTTTCCCCCCTGATGAATGCTCAGCTCATAAGGATAACAGAATTGGAAGGGACCTTGGAGGTCTTCTAGTCTAATACCTTACTCAAGCAGGAGATCCTGTGGTCAAATAGTTATCCAACCTCTTCTTGAAAACCTCCAGCGATGGAGAACCCACAGGTTCTGGAGGCTAATTGTTCTAAATATCAGGAAATTTCTCTTTAGTTTAAGGTCGGTTCTCTCCTTGATTACTTTCCATCCATTGCTCCTCGTTCTGCTTTCAAAATTTCTTTCTTTTTATTTTGGTGGGGCAACACATGGACCATGAAGAAGCTTTTCCCTTACATATGCCTTAATCTGAAGGGGAGCAACTATTCCTTTTAACCAAGGAACAATAGACTTGCAATCTCGGGGGGGGGGGCAGAGGGGTATGTGTAGTAGGCCTTGCTCTCTGGAATCTACAGGATTCGGTTTTTTCCAAGTTGTGAAGAAACAAACTGAAAGTTCGCGATGTGTGGTCACAGGAAGCGCCGGTTATATTCTTCTTCCTCCTTTTGTTTGAGAAGTGCTGTGGGCGAAGAAACAGTCTTTTAAAAACAGAACAAAACATTTTCCCCATATCAGCTATGCCTCTTGTATGGAGCAGAAGTTTGGGGTTTATACTCAACCACAGTCCTAGAACAAACCCAGTCCCAGCACTTGAGATGGATTTGGGGTGTAGATCCAAGGACATCTGTTGCAGCCGTTAGAGCTGAATTGGGAATTCATACAATTCATGCACTTATTCATACAACTAACTGGTGCAAAGTCAATGAAATGGAGACTGATAAGACTCCCCAAGTTAAGTCTACTAGAGCAAGTAAAGTTACAATCACAAATCACCTGGATCACCAAACTAACACATTTGGTAAGAAGCTGTGGCCTGTCTCTTGCGTAACAGGCAGTGGTGGGTTCCTACCAGTTCGCACCTATTCGGTAGAACCGGTTCATCAAATCTACCGAACTGGTTAGAAGAGGTTCCACCAGTGGACCCGGAAAGCAGGCCACACCTACAGAAGAGGTTCCAAAATTTTTTGAAACCCACCACTGGTCCTTGGATATGATTATTCTACACTATCATGCTCCTATTTATAAAACTCAGTGCCTCTGTGAAAGGTAAGGATGACTACTGAGTTTGTGGTGCAATCAGAACATTCCCTGTGTTGAAGTTTTAACGCAAACCAAAGATGCCTTTTAAAAAACAAGTTTACATCATATTCTTATGCATGCCAGTGTTGTGTGTGAGGTAATTTAAGGTGGTTCTGACAAGTGTCGTCGGCATCTTCATATCCGGTCACATGGGCAGCAAGCCACTCCCACAAAGGAGGCCACACCCACAGAGTAGGTTCGAACAATTTTTGCAACCCACCACTGGTAACAGGAGAACAATTCCCTAAAAGCTGCCCAGAGAATTAAGGATATAGAAGCCCAACATGATAGAGCTATCCTTAGTAAGGTGGGAAACCTGAAATGGCTGAGTAACTATCAACGTACTTTCCAAGTAGGCAGCTATTTGACGTTATAATTGCCGAAACATCTTAGGGAGATATTTACGTAAACGAGATTCGAACAAGCTTGACACAATAATAGTCAGATAGGGGAGAAACCACTCTATACCCTACAATGAGTGTCTCTGCATTTGCGGAGTGGCAGAGTAGAGGACCTGGCTCACATCCTATTTGATTGTTGCTTGTAGAAGGGGGTGAGAGGCAGAGACCTTGGTCCATATACCAAATGAAGGACCCCTTGGGATCCCCCTATCAAAACAACTTACCGTATGTGCGACCGGAACCGGGAAATAACATTTAACGCAGCACAGGACTTCAACAAAATGGTTCGGTTGAGATCTGCATACGTGGGACCGATTGGGGTAGATTGTAAGGGTGACCCCAAAATATATATATTTACATCGTTTCCTTCTATTGTATATATTTATGTGTTCAATTAGATTGTGTCTTATCCTATAACTGGGATGGCGAATCTATGGCCCATGTGCCAGAGGTGGCACACAGATCCCTCTCTCTTGGCATGGGTGCTATCACTGACTGGTCTTTGTGGGCCAGAAAATGGCCCAAAAATGCCCCCAAAACAGGCTGGTTTTGGGGCCATTTTCAGGTCAGTTTTGGGGTGTTTTGGGGGTGTTTTCCAGGCCATTTCCAGGCTGTTTCTTGGGCCATTTTCAGGACATTTTTCAGTCCATTTCAGGACATTTAAAGGGTGTTTTCAGGACACTTTTTAAGCCAGTTTTGGCCCAAAAAACAGCCTGAAAACAGCTTGAAAACGGCCCCCAAACCAGCCTGAAAATGGCCCAAAAATGGCAAACAATGGCAAAAGAAAGGCATGCATGCACCGGCCAGCTGGTGTTGGGGTTTCTCGCACTCTGGCATGGGCACATGCACACACACGCATAACGCATTCCAGTTTGGGGTACTTGGTGCCCAAAAGGTTTGCTATCCCTGTCCTATAACTATTGTATTTTACCCTACTCTTATTTTAAATTGTTTGCATAGGATTTTGTTGGCAACATACGTTTGAATCTTGTGCTTTGACGTGGCCTGTAGGTTAATCAATAAAGCTTGTCATAATAACTAAAAGAGAAATTAAACTTTTAACAGTGCAACGATACTGACATTCTCACCCGGAAACTGAATTTAAACAATGTCCAGTGTTACGATTAGAGCTACGCAGACAGCAACAAAGGGTTGTGAATTGTGATGAAGTCATTGTGGTCCAGGTAGTGGGATTTGCAGCCCAGCTAATTCAAGAAGCTAATTCAGTGTTTCTCAACCTTGGCCACTTGAAGATGTCTGGACTTGGGTACGGACTCTGCTTGTATTAGTTTCAGATAAATATCTCAAAAATTGTCCTAAGAGGGGGTTCCTTACTTTGCGCCGTGATGAAACAGCCGAGGTTTCTGGCCGGAGATATGATTCAGCCTTGGTTGCCCCCCCCCCTTCTGTTCGCAGCAAAAAAAAAAAGCTGCAAACTTCAAAGAAAGCTCTTACCAGCTGGATCTCTCTCTCAATCTTCTTTGCCTGAAGATTGAGATATCTACCAGGTGTTTAGGCAGATAACGCAACTAGAAACCTGGGGGCAGCTCAATTAAGCCGCCGCCAACAGCAAGGTCCCGCCCCGGAAGTCCAGCTGGCTGGGGAATTCTGGGAGTTGAAGTCCAGACATCTTCAAGTGGCCAAGGTTGAAAAACACTGAGCTAATTTTAGCCACAGTCAATGTTATGGTTTAACTTTAACTTCTACCCTGGGGCTGATGCCAACTCATCGTGGATTAATTCTTTTCCTAATTCCCCTCCTTTGATTGTTGTTGTTTTTTTGCAGAGATTATGGCTGATGTCATAAAGAAAGTAAAAAAGAAGGGAGAATGGAAGGTGAGTTCAAAACAAATCGATGGC
Organism: Thamnophis sirtalis; assembly: GCF_051295495.1. NCBI lineage: Eukaryota > Metazoa > Chordata > Lepidosauria > Squamata > Natricidae > Thamnophis > Thamnophis sirtalis. Next base: position 36,175,881 of record NW_028261382.1, read on the forward strand.
TTTTTCTTACATAGACTGTTTGATGCCTATATCCCACTGCCATTTGGCCTGGTTTCTGATTTAGTCTATCTTCTGAGTTTGCACAACACTCAATCGCGTGCACATAAGAAAAATGAGATTCAATGGTGAAAAGAATACGGTTCTGCATTTAGGCAAGAAAAACGAAATGCACAGGTACAGTATAGGTGGTACCTTGCTGAATAGTAGTAACTGTGAGAGGGATCTTGGAGTCCTAGTGGACAACCATTTAAATAGGAGCCAGCTGTGTGCAGCAGCTGCCAAAAAAGCCAACACAATTCTAGGCTACATAAACAGAGGGATAGAATCAAGATCACGTGAAGTGTTAATACCCCTTTATAAGGCCTTGGTAAGGCCACACTTGGAATACGGCATCCAGTTTTGGTCGCCAAGATGTAGAAAAGATGTAGAGACTCTAAAAAGAGTGCAGAGAAGAGCAACAAAGATGATTAGGGGACATATGAGGAACGGTTGCAGGAACTGGGGATGTCTAGTTGAATGAAAAGAAGAACTAGGGGAGACATGATGGCAGTGTTCCAATATCTCAGGGGTTGCCACAAAGAAGAGGGAGTCAAACTATTCTCCAAGGCACCTGAGGGTAGAACAAGAAGCAATTGGTGGAAACTAATCAAGGAGCAACTTAGACCTGAGGAGAAATTTCCTGACAGGGAGAACAATTAATCAGTGGAACAGAAGTTGCCTCCAGAAGTTGTGAATGCTCCAACATTGGAAGTCTTTAAGAAGATGTTGGCTAACCATTTGTCTGAAATGGTATAGGGTTTCCTGCCTAGGCAGGGGGTTGGACTAGAAGACCTCCAAGGTCCCTTCCAACTCTGCTATTTTGTTGTGTTGTGTTGTGTTCTGTTCTGTTGTATTGTATTGTATTATTGTATTGTATTATTGTATTGTATTGTATTGTATTAAGAATAAACAAAGTACCACCAGGAAGACTAGCAAAAATGTTTCCAAACAGATTACCAGAATGCTGGAAATGCAAACAGACACAGGGAACATACTACCACATGTGGTGGGCCTGTCCTTCAACAAAAAAATATTGGATAAGGATAAAAAAAATGGTTGGAGGAAATGGTAAAACAGCAAATAGAATTAAAACCAGATCTATTTCTATTAGTGACATTTCCCTTCTCCGTGCTTTTCCCAGGTGCTGGTGGTGGATCAGCTGAGCATGCGTATGCTCTCCTCCTGTTGCAAAATGACAGATATCATGACGGAGGGGATAACAAGTAAGTAGAACTTTGGGGCTGTGCTAACACCACCCATTGGGACCCAAAATCTGTCCCTTCTTGTGCACAACCTGCAACATTCCTTTAGGATGAACCTCTCAGGGAGAATGTTCAGATGTCTCTTCTGAAATCCTCAAGGATACAGCTCCTTCTGCCTCCAGGAAGCTAAGAAAGGAAAGCGAGCTGGGGACGGGGAGATAACTTTCGAACCGAACTGATCTCCAGATTTGAATCGGAGCTAAGGCTCCTTGAAACCGCCCAACCTTCGTTCTGATTTCCTTCTGCTCTCTTTTCTTTCTGGCAATCTCTGCTTGTCCCCGTTGGGCTTGACCGCATCCAGTTGTAGAAGATATTAATAAGCGTCGAGAGCCGCTGCCTAGCCTGGAGGCTGTGTATCTCATCACTCCATCCGAAAAGGTGGGTTTGTGTTCGTAGGAAAGCTATCCGTGTTGGGTACAGCATCCTAACAGAACAACTGAGTTGGAATCGGGGGGTAAAACGTCAAAACGTTTTGCCCCAGATCCTATTTTTTACCTTTCTAACACCGCAAATTAACTCAGGCTGATATTCTTGATGAGAAGTAAACTGAATCTATTCAATCTTCTTTCTCAGTCGGTGGAGTCTCTCATTGCTGACTTCAAGGAACCCCCCAATGCCAAATATCGAGCTGCGCATGTCTTCTTCACGGACTGTAAGTATGGAATAAACTGGGGTTTCATCTCTGGGTTGCAATATTTTTGAAGCACCACCCCGTTTTCAGGATCCGACTTATGACCACACATCAAACTATAGTTCATCTGCAATAGAAGCAGCTGCTTTAATGAGATCCCGGCCACATTCACCTGAACTAGCTCTGTTTCCGGGTTCACACAAGCCGCTTATGGATTTGCCTAACATGATGCTAAGTCAATAAATGAATTCCAAAGTAAGGCTAATCCAAGCCAGCATCTCATGCAAAATCCTAGATTGTGTGAAAGCAGCCATTGAACAATCTAAGATCTTGCATCGGAAGTTCCTGAACTGAACTGTGGATTGATTGATCTATCTGACTTTCAAAGAACGCCCCCAAATCCTTGGATCCTAATCTCTTCTGGGACCATTGTTCTTGCTATCTTTGAGTGGGTGGGATAATCTGCAGTTATCCACTTTAGAGAAAATTAACGGGTTTGTTCGTCTTGTCTAAACTTTGTGTTTGCTGTGTCTTTCTGTTCTCAGCTTGCCCAGATTCCTTATTCAATGAACTGGTCAAATCCCGAGCAGCCAAAGTCATCAAGACTCTGACGGAGATCAACATTGCTTTCCTGCCCTATGAGTCCCAGGTAAACTGTTGACTGAGCTGGAAGTGAAGATAGACTTATGAAGCAATGGGTGGAAACTAATCAAGGAGAGAAGCAACTTAGAACTGAGGAGAAATTTCCTGATAGTGAGAACAATTAATCAGTGGAACAACTTGCCTCCAGAAGTTGTGAATGCTCCAATACTGGAAGTCTTTAAGAAGATGTTGGAGAGCCATTTGTCTGAAACAATATAGGGTTTCCTGCCTAGGCAGGGGGTTGGACTAGAAGACCTCCAAAGTCCCTTCCAACTCTGCTATTGTATTGTATTGTAAAGGAACCAGAAACCACTCGGTGCGCTGAACACAGCAGTATGTTTATCGTTGCTCGCCTATAGACGGGAATTTTGAAGCATACGTTGCATAACTACTCAATAAATACTACAAAGTTTTAGGGAGAATCTAAATTCCGTATTCTCCATGTTGCTGCAGAGGGTCTCCCCCTTTGGGGTCTTTTTGTGGGGGTTGGAGGGGGGCAGAAATTCTGACTCGGTGTCTGCTTCAGCCTCCTGGTGGGGGGCTTTGGGCGAAGGCTGGAGGGAAGAGCCGCTGGTGGCGAAGAGCCGCAGGGCCTCATTCCAGTGGGACGGCATCATGGCCTGGAACTGGCTCACCATCTCATCCCACTGAGCCTCCAGGCGCCAACACCAGGCCTTGCACTCCTGCAGGTCTTCCCTCTACTTGGAAAGCCTATGCTCCTAGTCCACAGTGAGGTGCTTCTGCTGAGCCTCCTTCTCGGTCAGATCCAATTGGAACCGAGCTGTTTTGCCAACTCTTTCTCCTGGGGGCTGCTTAGCTCCAGCAACCGCTTCCTGTCGGGGCCCTAAGGAGCCCAGGCAGGCAGGAGAGGATGGGCTGGGAGGGGAGGGGCGAGTAGAGGCTGCCAAGGGGCCCCTCGACGTGAATGACATCAAGTTGGCCACGCCCACCCAGTCACTCACCCCCTAGCCACGCCCACACAACTGGTCATCAGGCAGATCATATTAGTGGTCCGCGGGATGTAAACGTATGAATTTAGTGGTCCCTGAGGTCCGAAAGGTTGGGGGCCCCTGATTTATAGTATCTTTCCTTCTATTTTTCCCGGGTTCTTAAAATCTGCATAACACAAAATATACGGGTATGCACAAAGTACCCAGCGCTATAAACAAGGATGCATATGAATGTATTCTGACATGCATGTGACACCTTAATCACGTGTGAATTGAAATTAGACCTCGGACGGACTTCCTCCTGCGCTTTAGATGCCTGGCTTCCTTCTCCTTCCTAGGTGGGGAAAGCCAAACATGGGGGAGGTATTGAATTCGAGCCACTTCCGCTTGAGCGTCTCAGCTCCTTTGCTTTTTTCCCACCCTTGTGATGCCTACTACAGGTTTACTCCCTGGATTCAGGGGACTTCTTCCAGAGCTTCTACAGCCCTCACAAGGCTCAAATGAAGAATCCGATTCTGGAACGCTTGGCGGAGCAGATCGCGACGCTTTGCGCCACGCTGAAGGAATACCCGGCTGTGCGATACAGGGGGTGAGTAAGGGGAGGGCTCCCTCCCTCCCTGTGAACCGCTCAAGCTATTCTAAAAAAAAAAATGATTAAAGAAGCTCATGAGAATGGAGGGGAGGGGAGCGTTTGTTGCATGATGATGAAAACAGAAGAGAAATTTGAGCCCGGTGCATTGTCCTCTTTTGGCAGGGATTACAAAGACAATGCTATGCTGTCTCAGCTGATCCAGGACAAATTGGATGCTTACAAAGCTGATGACCCAACCATGGGAGAGGTGAGTGAATCCTTGGAGTTAAAGAGAATGGATTGTTGTATCTGGACTGCGGGTGTTCTCACCGAGAGCAGGAAGCCAACTCCTGGTCCTGACAAAAACCCCTTTTATTAATTGGCTGTGAATTCTGCTCATTTGCATCCAGCAAAGTCTTTCAAGGGAGGATTTAGGATCACAGACCTTATCTGGCTTGGAGAGCGGCCAGGCCGATATCTGCAGAACTTGGCAAGGACTCTCGGAGAGTCACGAACCAATGAAGTGAACTGATTTAACTCCACTCCCCTTTCACTCCTCTTTTATTTCCCCTGTGAGGGGCAATTCATCGCCCACCTGTGGCGTTCCTCCCAAGTCGATCCCTGTTCTTTAGCTGTTCTCTTTGTCTGGCAATTCTGCGCATGCACACACTGGGAACAGGCTCCAGCTGTTCTTCTGCCTCACCGATCTCTGACTCCGAAGGCAGCTGATAACTCGGCTACAGCTCTGGCTAATCCTCTCTTCTCTACTTCCCCTTCTTCTCCTCTCTCCTCTTTCCGCTCCTTCTCTCTCTCCTACTCTTTACCTCACCTCTGCTTCCCTCTCTCCTATCCCCTCCTTTCCCCTCCCCTCTTCCCTTCCACACTTTTCGCTTGGCTTACATGGTGCATTTCAGCATCTGAGCTAGCTCGATTTAATACTGATGGTATTAATGGTTACGTTCCAGCAATTGTCTTTCACATTAATAATTTTACATACCTCCTCCTTTTAAATGTATACCGTATTTTCACGACCAAAAGCCGCACCGGATTAAAAGCCGCAGTATCAATTAACGTTAATTTTTTAAACTTTTTCCACATATAAAGCGCACCGGGTTATAAGCCGCGCTCAGAGACCCGGCTCCCCTTGGTTCCTCATCGAATCACGTGCGCAGGTTGCAACTTGGAACTCCGTCTGCCCGAGTTGGGGCATTTTCTGGCTTGGGACGCTCCGGCGGCTTCTTCGGGAGGCAGCCCGCCGGCTTCGGCAAAGGCTGGGACGGAGAGCGCGGCGACCGTGGAGCATGTGTAAAGTACTTTCGCCCCCACGCCGGCCCCCCTCACCGCGCGCCGGCCTTCGGGGATGAAGGGGCAGGACTTCCCGGGCGGAAGGCATGCCTGGCTCTGCGGCTCCAGCCCCAGCACCTTTCGGCCGAGCCTCTCCCGCCAGGCGGCCGCCTTCCTCCGCTGAGCGGCCCCGCGCAGCCTCGCCACCCCGGGAGATCGCCAGCGCGGGGGCCTGGGGCGCCGCGGCCAGGGAAGCCAAACCGGGCGGCGGCGGGCAGGGCGCCCAGGTTGCGGTCCCCGAGGCGGGCGGGTGGGCGCACGTGGCAGGCGTCGGCTAGCGGGACGTTTCTGGCGCGGGAGGCTTCGGGCTCCGCTGCTCTCCCGGCTCTTGCCCGGCCGGCGTGGTGTGCTGGGAAGACCGGCGCCGCACCGGCCACCCGCGCGCCCTTGACCGGCAGCGCAGAGCCGGCTGGGGCGCGGAGCGGAGTTAGGCAGGGCGACTGCCGGGGCGGATGGGGTGCTCGGCGCCGGCAAATCCTGAAGGGCTGAGCCGGTCAGCCGTCCCTTCTGCCGTCCCTTCTTGCGGCGGCGGGGGTGACGGAACAGCTCAGTCTATAGGGGCTGGGAACTGGGTGGCTCTCTGCTCGCCCCCCGGTCTCCGACTGAGAAAGTAGCGAGGTTGAAGGGAGAGACCCGAGGGACGTGTGCATGCTTGCGAGCTTCAAGTTTGAGCGTCGGGAGGGAGAGATTTTCTATCTTTTTCCACACATAAAGCGCACCGGGTTATAAGCCGCACTGCTGGTTTTTGATAAAATTTTAGGATTTTCAGTGCGGCTTATGGTCGTGAAAATACGGTACATATATGACAATTCCATTTATTATTCCCCTCCTAGGTGCATATTTTTGGGACAAAGTGTGGATAGTTCTGATGGCTTCTTGGTTTGTTCCCCCCCCCAATCCAGGGTCCAGACAAAGCTCGTTCCCAGCTCATCATTCTGGACCGTGGCTTTGATCCCAGTTCCCCAGTGTTGCATGAGCTCACGTTCCAAGCAATGAGCTACGACTTGCTACCCATTGAAAATGATGTCTACAAGTAAGGTTCTCTTGTTTACTTTATGTACTGTCACATATAAGGGGCACCTTACACGAAGTCCCCAGGACTGAAAACCGTTCTGACCCAGGCTTCCTTAAAAAGCAAGAATCAGAGTCTTGGTCCCAGCAAAAAACCCTTTTATTTACACGACTGTGAATTCCTTTCATTCACGGTCAGCAAGGCTTTAGCAAACGTACTTTAAGAGGAATGTTTATCAACACAAACCTTATCTCACTTGGAGAGCTGCCAGATAACTAGTTTCCAACCGCAGGGCAAGGCAACGCTTGGCCCAGAGTCTCTTATAGTCACAAACAGAACTTTCCACTCTTGAAACAACCGAAAGAACACATTGTTTCCTGCAAAAGCCCCCTCCCCATTTGCTCCTCCTTTGTTTCCTCTGGGAGGGGCCAATCACCTCCAAGGTGTGGCTTTACTCCTAAGTTGACCCTGCTTTCTTGGTGGCTTCTGGCAGCTCTGAGCATGCGCACACTGAGAACAGGCTCCATCTGTTCTTCTGCCTCACTGCTGTCTAGCTCCCTCTCTGCCTCCGACGCAGAGCCCTTGCCTGAGCTTCCCTCAGTCCCCAGGACTGGCCCATGTTCCTCCCCAACTATCCAACTCTGTTGCCAGCTCTCCTGGCCACTGGCAGGCCACAACAAAAACTTCATGTCCCCTAAAAGATATTGGACTAAAATCCACACATGGTTGGAAAAAAATGATACAAAAACATATAGACTTAAAACCAGAGATTTTTTTTATTGGGAATTTTACCGGAAAGATATATAATAGAGAATTGAAATATCTGATTGTAAATGTGTTAACAGCGGGCTAGAATTGTATTTGCTAGAAATTGGAAAAAAATGAGAAAATACCAACGCAGGAGGAAGTCATTCAGGAAGTAACGGAATGTGCTGAAATGAGTAAATTGACATTTGAAATTAGAGAACAAGAAGATAAACAACATGACAAGATATGGGATTTATTTTATCAGTGGTTAGATTAAAAAAACATGGAAATGAACGACCCTAGAGAATTTTATAATACAAGAATTATAGAACGACACAGAATACAATATAAAGATACATCATGATTGGATAGATTTAAGATGATCTAATGAATCGTTATAATATAAATGAGTCCAATATCTGGAACATCTTGTTGAAAATGGAGGAATAATAGTGATAGTTAAATAAATGTGGCACAATGATAATCAGGTAGACAAATATATTTGACTTGATAATATGTGGTTTCATATAAATTGCAAGCGAGGACTCTGGAAAGGATGCACAGAAATCTTGCAAGCAATCGACACGCTGCTTGTAATTGAAGATGGTTTTATGGTTTGGGTTTTGTCTATGTCTGTCTAAAAATAAAAACTCTTTAAAAAAAACTGCATGTCTATTTTGGTGCCCCTCAAAGCCCAGAAACATGTAGATTTATTGTATGAAGTCACCAATTTGTTTGTTCGTGTTCTCTTTTGAAATCTCCAGGTATGACACAAGTGGAATCGGGGAGGCCCGTGTCAAAGAAGTTCTACTCGATGAAGATGATGACCTCTGGGTTACTTTGCGCCACAAACACATTGCCGAGGTGTCCCAGTAAGCATTTCTCCTCCTCCTCCTCCTCCTCCTCCTCCTCCTCCTCCTCCTCCTCCTCCTTCTTCTTCTTCTCTATGGCTCATGGAAAACCTCCGGTGGGAAGAATCAGGACTACACATGAAGTTCGTGCCTCCACACGAGAATCTAGTCAACTAACGGACAACGCTAAATGGGTGCCAGTTGAGAGTTAATGGAATTCAAGAGGGGTTCGACTTGTGGGAACGTATTGATTCAAGGCTGATTCCCCTCTTGACTCCTACCCCAAATTCTGCCTGTCCTTCTCCCACATCAAACCCAGGATGAGCCGTCAAAAAGGGATTAATTTTTATAGCCTCCAATATTTTTCACGTTTGCTAGGTGCCAAGTATTCACCTCTTTGCAGTCAGTTTGCTTTTCAGAAATAGAATAGAATAACGGAGTTGGGAGGAACCTTGGAGGTCTTCTAGTCCAACCCCCTGCATAAGCAGAATACCCTATATCACTTCAGACAAATGGTTATCCAACATCTTCTTAAAGACTTTCAGTGTTGGGGCAGTTACAACTTCTGGAGGCAAGTTGTTCCACTGGTTAATTGTTCTAGCTGTCAGGAAATTTCTCCTCAGTTCTAAGTTGCTTCTCTCCTTGATTAGTTTCCACCCATTGCTCCTTGTCCTGCCCTCGGGTGCTTTGGATAATAGCTTGACTTCTTCTTCTTTGGGGCAACCCCTGAGATATTGGAAGACTTCTATCATGTCTCCCCTAGTCCTTCTTTTCATAATAAACATTCCCAGTTCCTGCAACCGTTCTTCCTGTTTTAACCTCCAGTCCCCTAATCATCTTCGTTGTTCTTCTCTGCACTCTTTCTAGAGTCTCCACATCTTTTTTACATCGTGGTGACCAAAATTGAATGCTGTATTCCAAGTGTGGCCTTACCAAGGCCTTATAAAGTGGTATCAACACTTCACATGATCTTGATTCTATCCCCCTGTTGATGCAGCTTAGAACTGTGTTGGGTTTTTTGGCAGCTGCTGCCCACGGCTGGCTCATAACTAAACCAAGGCCCATTTATACCAGTTGCTCATCTCTACCATAGCGGCAAACCTCTTTCAAGCATTGTTTCAATGCAAGCAATCCAAAATCAAAGAAATGTTTCCATGTACGCTGCATCGATTCATCTGGTGGCTTGCTTCGATTGGAACCGTGAATGCAACTTAGTTTGCTTATATTTGTCATTCTTTTCCAGGGAAGTCACCCGATCTCTGAAGGATTTTTCTTCCAGCAAAAGAATGAATACCGGTGACAAGGTAAGATAAAAAAAAATTCGAAGGTCTCTACTGATGACAATGAGGTGAAAGATATGGTGGCTCAGTGGCTAAGATGCTGAGCTTGTCAATCAGAGAAGTTGGCAGTTCGGCGGTTCAAATCCCTAGCGCCGCATAACGGAGTGAGCTCCCGTGACTCGTCCCAGATTCTGCCAACCTAGCAGTTCGAAAGCACGTAAAAAATTCAAGTAGAAAAATAGGAACCACCTTTTGTGGGAAGGGAACAGCGTTCTGTGGCCCTTCGGCGTTTAGTCGTGCCGGCCACATGACTACGGAGATGTCTTCGGGCAGCTCTGGCTCTTCGGTTTTGAAACAGAGATGAGCACCGCCCCCTAGAGTTGGGAATGACTAGCACATATGTACGAGGGGAAGCTTTACCTTTATCTTACTGATGACAAGGTGATTAGGAAAATATTAGAATGTGCAGGAATGATTGGCGATTAAGGAGAAAGAACAAACTGAATATTATACAATATGGGAATTATCTTATCATTGTTAATCTGTAAAGGATATTGAGACTCTAGAAAAGGTGCAGAGAAGAGCAACCAAGATGATTAGGGGACGGGAGGCTAAAATATACAAAGAACAGTTGCAGGAACTGGGCATGGCTAATCTAGTGAAGAGAAGGACCAGGGGAGACAGGATAGGCAGCCTTCCAATATTTGAGGGGCTGTCACAGAGAGGAGTGGGTCAAGCTATTTTCCAAAAGCCCTGAATGCCAGACAAGGAATAATGGATGGAAACTGAACAAGGAGAGATTCAACCTGGAAATAAGGAAGAATTTTCTGACATTGAGAACAATCAACCCATGGAACAGAAGTTGCCTTCAGAAGTTGTGGGAGCTTCGTCCCTGGAGGCTTTCAAGAAGAGACTGGATCTGTCAGAAATGGTGTAAGGTCTCCTGGTTGGGCGGAATGGTTGGATTGGATGACTTACAAAGGTCCCTTCCATCCCTCTTAATCTGTTAGGTTTTAGCGTTTGATCCCAATGGGTTCCACAGTTTAGAATTCAAGATATTTGCTGAGGATCAACTTCTCTTTCTACATTTCAGACCACCCTGAGGGACCTTTCCCAGATGCTGAAAAAGATGCCCCAATATCAGAAAGAACTCAGCAAGGTATTGTTCCTTTTCTACTGGCTTAAACGTAAACCCTGCCAGGGTAGAGCAACAAGGGCCTAGATTGTTACATATTGCAGAATGCTAGTTAAGAATTGTGGGAATTGTGGCTCAGCTTGTTGTAGAAAAAACAGGGCACGCAAGCCAGCTCTTCAGGGAAGGAATAGTTTATTTGTGCAGGTTCATAGCAAAGAATAAATGGCCTGAACAATGAGTGACAGGCAAGAAATCCCTTGTATAGTTTATCACTTTCAGATAAAGCCATCTGCTAGCTTTGGATACACCCCTCAAGATTTGCCCCTGAGTTACAGCAATATTATATCTACAGGAAGTAATAATACATAGTCAGCCAACGGTCAACTATAGCATGCATTTGGGGAAGTGAATTGTGTCTTTTCAGACAGATTTTAGAGTCAAGCCAGCAGATACATTAGAGACCTTTGCTTCAGCACTTTTCATGTGCATGCTTCCTAAAAGCAAACGTTTGCAATTTCTATATATGAACAGTTAAAGCTTAATATCATGAGACCCTAGTTTGGTTCAGGCTTGAGGCCTACCTACTTTGGTTCAGCCTGCTATCTCAAGCTCCATTGGCTGTTGAAACATGGACGGAAACACGCAGAGGAACTTGAGTGGAAATTCAATGTACTCATCAGAGTTGTGCCCCAGTGTTTGTGATGGGCTGGGAAGGGAGTGTGGCTAGAAGAGGAATCCTTGGTGCCCTCTGAGCTTGGTAGCTTTCTTGGAGACCTTTCATTACCCATGCTAGGTAACATCATCAGAAGAGAGTAGAGTTTGCAGAATGGGAGGAGGAGGAAGAGGGAGAGGAGGAGGACGACAACTATGAGAGTAGTAGAGTTTGCAGAAAGGGAGGAGCAGGAGGAGGAGAACGACTGTGAGGTCCTTGGTGCTCTCTGGGTTTAGTTGTTTTCTTGTGAACCTTTCATTACCCAACTAGGGAACATCATCAGTACTAGAAGGGAGTGGGGTTGGTGGCGTAGAAGAAAAAGAGGATTGGGAGGAGTAGGAGGACTGTGGGGGGCTCCTTGGTGTTCCCTGAGCTTCGTTGTTTTCTTGCAGATGGTTCTTTCCCCAAACTAGGTAACATCATCAGTGCTAGTCATGACTAGCCCTGATGGTGTTACCTAGTTGAGCCATGAAACGCCTGCAAGAAGACCACCAAGCTCAGAGAGCATCGAGAACCTCCCGAGCTTCAGAGATTCTCCTTTTTTGGTAGAAAAGAGCATGTTCAGATTGCTGAACTCTTCTTCTTTCTTCTTGTGTTTGGCCAGTATTCCACTCACCTCCACCTGGCTGAAGACTGCATGAAGCACTACCAGGGCACCGTGGACAAACTCTGCAGAGTTGAGCAGGTAAGTCTGCTTATGCCGTTTGTGGGGGGGCCGTTTCCCAAAAGAAGCAGCTCTCCTGGGAGCTGAAGCCTTTAGTTCCCAGTTCATCCCAACCTCATCTGGGCAGGAGAAAGCTTCCCAACGGTGTTGGCACAGGGAATTGCAGGGAGATGTTCTCTCTTGCCAGGATCTGGCCATGGGCACCGATGCCGAAGGGGAGAAGATCAAGGATCCCATGCGTGCGATTGTCCCAATCCTGCTGGATGCCAACGTCAGCACTTACGACAAGATACGCATCATCTTACTCTACATCTTTCTCAAGAACGGTAGGAGAGACTCTTCTCTAGGCTGGAAGTCTTTGCGGAGACCTGGGGATATTTGGCTTCTAAGAAAAAGGGACGTGGCCACTCAGGGGCTAAGACACGGAGCTTGTCGATCAGAAAGGTCGGCAGTTCAGTGGTTCGAATCCCTAGCGCCGCGTCACGAAGTGAGTTCCCATGACTTGTCCCAGCTTCTGCAAACCTAGCAGTTTGAAAGCATGTAAAAAATGCAAGTAGGAAAATAGGAACCACCGTTGATGGGAAAGTGCGCCTTTGGCATTGAGTCATGCCAGCCACATGACCACATAGACGTCTTCGGACAGCTCTGGCTCTTCGGCTTTGAAACGGAGATGAGCACCGCCCCTTACAGTCAGGAACAACTAGCACACATGTGCGAGGGGAACCTTTACCTTTAGAAAAGAGGAGATCAGCTATTCTCCAAAGCACCTGAGGACAGGACAAGAATAACAGAGTTGGAAGGGGCCTTGGAGGTCTTCTAGTCCAACCCCCTGTTTAAGCAGGATGGAAGCATATCAGAGAGAACCAATATAGAATTAAGGAGAAATTTCTTGACAGTGAGAACAATTAGTCAGTGGAACGACTTCAGAAGTTGTGAATGCTCCAACAGTGAAAGTTTTTAAGAAGATGTTGGATAATCATTTGTCTGAAATATTTTTTTAAAACAAACATTTCATCATTCATCAATCAGTGTGAGTACCAATTTTTTGGGTGTCATAATAGTTATAGAATACCACCAAATTCTTTATATACATCTGTTCTTATTTTACCCTTGCAACTTAAAATATCTCGTTATAACATTTCTCTTCCTAAATTATTTAATTTTATACCTTTTATCCATATTCCTTCTCTAACCAATGATAAAATAGCCCCCACATGTTATAATCATCAGATTCTTCCTTTCTTTTAATTGCTTGTGTTAATCTACTCATTTCTGCGCAATCTAATATTTTCTTAATCACATTTTCATCTTTAGGGATTTCTTCAGCTTTCCGATGTTGTGCAAATGTAATTCTAGCCTCAGTTATTACATGAATAATCAAATATACATTTTCTTTACTATATTTCTCCAGTAAGATACCCAACAAGAAAAATTCAAGGTTTTGTTTTGTTTTTTAAGCTTTTATTTTTGGACAGACAAAGACACACAAGACATAAAACATAAAACCTTCTTCAATTACATATAGCATGTTGTTTGGTTATGTACATGGCTTTTGTGCACCTTTTCCATAGTCCCCACTTTCAATTGTATATAAAATCACAGATTATTCATCAAATATATATGTATACATCATTATCATTGTAAATCATTTGTTTGGCTACAACTATTATTCCTTCATTTTGAACAAGATATTCTAGATATTGGATATATAATATGTGTGTGTGTGTGTTGTATTTGAGCTGATAAATAAATAAAGGGAGACTAATATAGATCTATATAGATCTATTTCAAGCTATTTAGCTCTCATCAGCTAGCCATACCCTTGCTGGGAATCGAGCCTGAGGCAGATGTGTTAACCATTGAGCCACAGAGCTCGACTCCTTATCAGCCAGCCAGGGTGTATGTATGTATATGTGTGTGTGTATGTGTGTGTGTGTGTGTATATATATATATATATACATATACACATATATATATACATACATACATACATACACACACACACACACATACACACACATTTCATTGCATCATTCTTACTTATTTAATAATATACCTTTGTATTATCATCTGTATCATTCTATTATTCTTATATTGTAAAAATTCACCAACATTTTTCCTTTTTTAATTTTTTTTATTAACAAACTTGTAAAATACACACACAAAACTTAGACATACACATCTACACAATACAATACGAACAGGAGCTTCCTGTTCTAATAGCAATTATCAATCGATACCGCTCACCTTATATTATTTCCCCTTTATTGTATTTCATTTGGATTTCACCATTCTTAACCCTCTTATTTTATTCATAACTATTATTTTTTTGAGTTTTGTTATATTCCTTCATTGATTCTTGTTTCTTTCCTCCATCCACCTATACCATTTATCCCATATCTGGTAGAATTCTGATTCTTCTTTTCCCTGGATTTCTTTAGTTAGTTTGTCCATTTCAGCACAATCCATAACTTTTCTTATTATTTCATCTTCGCTTGGAATTAATTTGTTTTTCCATTTCTGGGCAAAGGCAATCCTTGCCGCCGTAATTATATGTAGCATTAAATATTGGATTTCTTTTTTTGTATTTTGCAGACATTATTCCTAATTAAAAAAAACTTCAGGTTTCCATTCTATTTCAACCCCCGTTATTGCCACCAGCCAATTTTTGATCCTTTCCCCAAAAAATTTAGCCTCCTCACAGGTCCACCATAAATGGCAATATGTTCCATCTATTGATTAGCATTTCCAACATTTTGGGGAGGTATTTGTTAAGATTTTAGCTAACCTTGTTCCCCGACATTTTTCCATTTCCGTGTTGTTTTTTTAACTAACCACTGATAGAATAAATCCCATACCTTATAAAATTGTTTGTCGTTTTCAAGAACAATTCAGGTTTTAAGTCAGTGTGTTGCTGCGTCATTTTCTCCAACCACGTTTGAATTGTTGCCCAGGTTTTTTTTCCGTACATGCCCACCCCGTGTGATAATATGATCCTGAAATGTTATAGGGTTTCCTCTTGAGCAGGAGGTTGGACTATATATCCTCTAAGGTGCCTTCCAACTGTGTTATTCTACTCTAGGCTTGGCTCTTGCATTCCTCCCAAGCCTTCTTTGCATAACCAAACCTTCCCACTCCACCTCTTCCCTGGGTCTGTTGTCGGGTTGCGAGCGGGAGGGAGTGCGTAGAGAGTCGCGCACGACAAAGACCGCACAACTGCTGTTTGTCAGTGCGCATGTGTGCTGATTGCATCTCCTAGAACTTGCATGTATGGTCTTTCCCCATCCTCCCCCAGGGATCACCGAGGAGAACCTGAACAAACTGATCCAGCACGCGCAGATCCCACCTGAGGACAGCGAGATCATCACCAACATGGCACACCTCGGGGTGCCCATCGTCACAGATGTAAGTATCTTCAACGTGAGCTTGTAGTTGAGCGATAGTTCTGCAATGGTAGTAGACAAATCTTTGGGATAGTTGATACTTTGAGAGACTAGTGTAGATATTCTCCTTAAGCAGCCACCTTTGGAACTTAAAACGTTTTCCATAAAAATCTACCCTGTCACAGATTTTATCTGTTTAGCAAATGGCTAGCTCCTCGCTGCTCTCTGAGCTTGGTTGATTTCCTGGAGATATTTTGTGACCCAACTAGGTAACATCATCAGTCTAGAAGGGAGGAGGAGGAAGGGGGAGGGGAGAAGAAGGAGAGGAGGAGATTAGGGGTCATTTGTGCTCTCTGAGCTTGGTTATTTTCCTTCAGACGTTTCGTGCCCCAACTACGTAACATCAGTGCTTGAAGGAGGAGGAGGGAGGAGGAGGGGGAGGGGGAGAAGAAGGAGAGGAGGAGGAAGAGGAGATTAGAGGTCCTTTGTGCACTCTGAACTTGGTTATTTTCCTTCAGACATCTCGTAACCCAACTATGTAACATTATCAGTGCTTGAAGGGAGGAGGAAGGAGGAGGAGGTAGAGGAGGAGGAGGTAGAGGAGGAGGAAGAGGAGATTAGGGGTCCTTTGTGCTCTCTGAGCTTGGTTGTTTTCCTGGAGATATTTTATGACCCAACTAGGTTACATCATCAGTGCTAGAAGGGAGGAGGAGGAGGTAGAGGGGGAGTAGAAGGAGAGGAGGAGGAAGAGATTAGGGGTCCTTTGTGCACTCTGAGCTTGATTATTTTCCTTCAGACATTTCATGACCCCACTATGTAACATCATCAGTGCTTAAAGGAAGTTGGTTTGCTTTCTTTCCCTTCTGACACGGATGACGTTACCTAATCAGGTAATGAAAAGTCTGCAAGAAAATCCCTTGTTCCCCAAGCCTAATTTACTCTTGCATTGTGAACAAGCCTGGCGGTCGATATCCTGATTCCATTTTCTCTCTTTTTGTGTCCAGTCCACTTTACGTCGTAGAAGCAAGCCGGAGCGGAAGGAACGTATCAGTGAGCAGACTTACCAACTCTCCCGATGGACTCCAGTCGTCAAAGACATTATGGAGGTACGTGAAGAGGGATTGAAGGCACAAATCTCTTTGATTTATGCCCAATTGTTGTTGTTAGTCGCGGAGTTGTGTCCGACCCATCGCGACCCCATGGACCACGTTCCTCCAGGCCTTCCTGTCCTCTCCCATCCTCTGGAGTCCATTGAAGCTCACGCCGACTGCTTTGGTGACTCCATCCAGCCACCTCCTTCTCTGCCGTCCCCTTCTTCTCGTGCCCTCCATCGTTCGCAGCATTAGGTTCTTCTCCAGGGAGTCTTTCTTCCTTCTCATTAGGTGGCCAAAGGATTTGAGTTTCCTCTTCAGGATCTGACCTTCTAAAGAGCAGTCAAGGTTGATCTCCTCTAGGATTGACCGGTTGGATGGCCTTGCAGTCCAAGGGACTCGCAGGAGTCTTCTCCAGCACCTGCCCAATATACACAATTGATCATTTGCAGAAGCACCAGATGTGCTAATTATTTCTCTTTCTTTTTTTCCTTCCCCTTTCTTTCTTCCTTTCCTTTCCCTTTCTTTCCTTTCCCCTTCCCTTCTTCCCCTTTTTTTCTTTCTTTTTCTTTCCAGGATGCTTTGGAGGATAAACTGGACACCAAGCATTACCCGTATATCTCCACTCGCTCAGCTGCTTCCTTCAGCAGTACAGGTGCTGTCAGGTAAGAAGGGAGCGTTCGGTCAGACTACAGGTAGCCCTCGACTTACGACCCCGATTGAGCTCCAAAATTTATGTCGTTAATTGAGACATTCATCAAATAAGATAAACCAAGAACCGAGGTGCTGCAGTGGTTAGAATGCAGTACTGCAGGCTATTTCTGCTGCCTGCCGGCTGCCTGCAATTTGACAGTTTGAATCTCGCAAGGGTCAAGGTTGACTCAGCCTTCTGTCCTTCCGAGATGGATAAAATGAGGACCCAGATTGTTGGGGGCAAGAGGACTCCCTAAACCGCTTAGAGAGGGCTGTATAGCAGTGAAGCGGTATATGAGTCTAAGGGCTATTGCCCTATCTATCTATCTATCTATCTATCTACCTGTCTGTCTCTCTCTCTCTTTTTGTCTGTCTATTCATCTCTCCATCTATTGAAGCCATGCAGTGGTTAGAATGTAGTATTGCCAGCTATCTGCCCACTGCCAGGTGTTCGATTCTGACCAACTCAAGGGTCAAGGTGGACTCAGCCTTCCATCCTTCTGAGGTTGGTAAAATGAGGACCCGGATTGTTGGGGACAAGAGGCTGGCTCTGTAAACCACTTAGAGAGGGCTGTAAAAGTACTGTGAAGCAGTATATAAGTCTAAAGGTTCTATCATCTATCTATCTATCTATCAATCTATCATCTATCTATACATCTACCTTTCTTTCTTCCAATGTTGCATTTAGCAATAGCAGTTAGACTTATATACCGCTTCATAGGGCTTTCAGCCCTCTCTAAGCGGTTTACAGAGTCAGCATATCACCCCCAACAATCCAGGTGCTCATTTCACCCACCTCGGAAGGATGGAAAGCTGAGTCAACCTTGAGCCGGTGAGATTTGAACCGCCGAACTGCAGACTAGCAGTCAGCTGAAGTGGCTGCAGTGCTGCACTCTAACCACTGCGCCACCTCGGCTCTATAATTACTGCATCACTGGGGCTCTTCCAGACCATATCCTTATCTTTTTTTCCCCCTTTTCATCCGTACTCCTCGTCTTCAGCGCCCGCTATGGGCATTGGCACAAGAACAAGGCTCCCGGAGAATACCGAAGTGGTCCTCGCCTCATTGTTTTCATCCTGGGCGGGGTTGCTCTGAGCGAGATGCGCTGCGCCTACGAGGTGACGCAAGCCAGCGGAAAGTGGGAGGTGTTGATAGGTAAGTCCTTCTCTAGCTTGGAGTCTTCAGCTCATGCTCGCTTGCTCCCCTCTGCCCTCCATCATCTCCATCTCTCTCCTCACCTTTCTTTCTCTTTGACTTTTAGGCCTCCTGCCTCAAAACTCAGGGCTCCCTAGACGTGTTCTCCCTGGGGAACATGCTTACTCCCACTGCCCTGTCCCATTCTCTCCCCGTCCACTCCTACAACCCTTCAGGATATTTGAGGGGCTGCCACAAAAATGGGGGGGTCAATCTATTTTCCTGAGGGCAGGACAAGAAGCAACGGGTGGAAACTCATCAAGGAGAGAAGCAACTTAGAACTAAGGAGAAATTTCCAGACAGTGAGAACAATTAACCAGTGGAACAACTTTCCTCCAGAAGTTGTGAATGCTCCAACACTGGACGTTTTAAAGATGTTGGACAGCTATTTGTCCGAAGTAGCGTAGGGTTTCCTGCCTAAGCAGGGGGTTGGACTAGAAGATCTTCAAGGTCCCTTCCAACTCTTCTGCCAGCTCTGCTGGTGGGCCACAACACTCCTTTGAACTGCTATCTTCCCATTCCTCTGTTGTTTCCCCCCCCCTCCTCAAATTTCTCCTCTCCCCTAAGAACTCAACTTTTTGGACTTCCTTCCCCACTGCTCTCTCCTTCCTTGTGCCATCTCACTTTTGTGTGTGTTCAAAAGCGTGTGTGATACGTCTCCAGCTTTTGTTTAGTGTCGCTTCTAATGTTGAACGTCGCTCTTCCCGCAGTGGGTTTAATTGGGCCATTGTTGTTCATTTCTGCAAAGCATATTTATAGGGGGGGTCTCTTCCCCCCGTTCATAAAACTCACATTCTTTTGACTTTTGCTCCAGTCTCCAAAATTTCCCAAGCAGCTTCCTTTATGTCCCAGTTCTGAGTTTTACCCTCTTTTATTTTAGTTTTAAATTTAAAGTTTCCTAAAGTTGTGCCACTTGGAGACCCCAATCTGTATTTTTTTTAATAAAGAATAATAATAATAAGCATTAGGATGGGAGATTAAACAGTCCAGCAACTTAAACCTTCCATTATCTATATACTGTACGTATCGATATCGAGGCGGGGAAGGCATCTGGAATGTCGATTTTTTCCTTTTAGAGTTAACTCTGGCAGATGTGCTTGTGGGGTGTTCTATTGCAGCTCCCCCCCCAATGAGATTTGATTTCTCCCCCCCCCCCACAGCAGCCTTCTTTGCTATCTCTCTCCAGGTGTGATTGTGTGATTGTGTTACTCTTGACATTCTGCTTCATGTATCATCACTTGCTTCCATCATAGTGATTTTTGGTGATAATGAACTGTGTTGTAAGGATTTTTTTTAAAAAAGGCATAAACAAATTTTTTCGGCATGTTGCTTTTCTTTCTTTCTTTCTGTCCGTCCTTCTTTCCTCCCTCTATCCCTTCCTTCCCCTTTTTCTTACTTTCCTTCCTTCCTTCCCTTCCATTTTCTTTCATTTCCTCCCTCCCTCCCTTTTTTCTTTCTCATTCCCTTCTTCCTTCCCTTTTTTATTGCTTTACTTCCTTCCTCCCTTTCATACTTTCCTTCCTTCTTTACTTTCTTTCCTCCTTAATTCCCTTTCTTTCCTCTCTTCACTCCCTTCCCTTCTTTCTTACTTTTCTTTCTTCCATCCTTTATTACTTTCCTTCCATTTCTTTCTTTCCTTCCCTCCTCCCCTTCCTCTTTCATTTCCTTCTTCCCTCCCTTCCTTTTTTTCTCATTCCTTCCTTCTCTCCCTTCTTTCTTGCTTTTCTTCCTTCCCTCCTTTCTTATTTTCCTTCCTTCCTTCCATTTCTTTCTTTCCGTCCTCCCTCCCTAATTCTCTTCTTTCTCTCTTTCTTTCTTTCTTCCTTTTTTTTCACCAAGAGTCAGCCCACGCTCTATTTTCTCGCAGGTTCTACTCACATTCTTACTCCCACCAAATTTCTCATGGATCTGAGACACCCCGACTTCAGAGATTCTACTAGGGTCTCTTTTGAGGAACAGGCTCCAACTATGGAATGAGAGCCAAAGAGAACTAAAAAAAGTAAAAGCAATTTATCTTGAGAAGAAACTCTTCCTCCCCCCCCCCCTCTGGAAGGGCTTCTTTTGATATTCCTATCATCCCTTTCTTTCTTGCTTTTCCATTGGTTTCTTTCTCTCTCCTCCTTTTTTTCTGATTTCTTTTTCTTGATATGAGAAAAAGTTTGCTTCAAAACGACAATTTTGAAAATGTATTTGAGGCTGCTTCCATGCAAAACTGGACCGTGATTTTCTTGTAAGCAGAACTTGCCAACTTGACTAGAAAGTCAAGTTTTCAAGCAATGTTTGGGCATCGCTGTGGAAGCTTGCCCCGTTGCAAATTCTTATCTATTGTTCCACGTCTTTAACAGAGGGATACACTCAAGATCAAGGGAGGTACTAATACCACTCTATAAAGCCTTAGTAAGGCCACACCTAGAATCCTGCATCCAGTTTTGGTCACCACACTATAAAAAGGATGTTGAGACTCTAGAAAGAGGGCAGAGAAGAGCAACCAGGATGATTAGGGGGCTGGAAGCTAAAACATACGAAGAACGGTTGCAGGAACTGGGCCTGGCTAGTCTAGTGAAGAGAAGGACCAGGGGAGACAGGAGAGCATCTTCCAATATTTGAGGGGCTGCCACAGAGAGGAGGGAGGTCAAGCTATTCTCCAAAGCACCCGAAGGCCAGACAAGGAAGAATGGATGGAAACTGACCAAGGAGAGATTCAACCTGGAAATAAGGATAAATTTTCTGACAGTGAGAACAATCAACCTATGGAACAGAAGTTGCCTTTGGAAGTTGTGGAAGCTTCATTCCTGGAAGCTTTCAAGAAGAGACTGGACTGCCCATCTGTCAGAAATGGTGCAGGGTCTCCTGCTTGGGGGGGGGGGTTGGACTAGATGGCCTACAAGGCCCCTTCCAGCTCTGTTCATCTGTATCTGACTCAAGCAAAATCAGGTACTCCGTAACTTAAAGCTTGCTCCTGGGGAGGAAAGCGATGGCAAATCTAAACAGAATCCTAAAAAGCAGAGACAACACAAGTGTGTCTAGTCAAGGCTCTGGTTTTCCCAGTTGCAATGGATGGCTGTGAAGGTTGGACCATAAGGAAAGCTGAGCACCAAAGAATGGAGGCCTTTGAACTCTGGTGCTGGAGAAGAAGACTCCTGCATTGAGTCCCTTGGACTGTAAGGCCATCCAACCGGTCAGTCCTAGAGGAGATCAACCCTGACTGCTCTTTAGAAGGCCAGATCCTGGAGAGGAAACTCAAAGACTTTGGCCACCTGATGAGAAGGAAGGACTCCCTGGAGAAAAGCCTCATGCTGGGAAGGATTGACGGCAGAAGAAGAAGAAGGGGATAAGAGAAGGAAGTGGCTGGATGGAGTCACCGAAGCAGTCGGTGTGAGCTTCAATGGACTCCCGAGGATGGTAGAGGACAGGAAGGCCTGGAGGAACGTTGTCCGTGGGGTCACGATGGGTCGGACACAACTTCGCAACTAACAACTTAAAGCGATGGCCATTGGCATGTATGGATAAAAATCCCATCTGCTTTAATTTGGCTTTTCTGGGTTAGAGGAGAAAGAAGTCCTCGTGGCCATGGCATGCCCAGATGGTCCCACATGGTCTCCTTCTGCTGCCTCTTGGTGGATGATGTCCCAGCTCTTGAACTTCATGACAAAGTCTGCATGTCTCCTTCACTGCACTTTGATTGCTGTCTGATTGGTTTTGGGGGATTTTGTTTACATACATACATACATACATACATACATACATACATACTGTATATATACATATGTTTCTGTGTATATGTGTGTATGTATATATGTGTGTGTATGTATATATGTGTATGTATGTGTATATATACGTATATACGTACATACGTACATACATACATATATATATATTTCTTTTGGTGATGGGTGGTTTTTCATTGATTCCTTTTAAGTTATTTTTCCTCCTGCGCTTAGATGTAGTTCCATAGGCTTAAACCTTTTGCAAACATTTCTCTTAGTGTGGTGTGTGTGTGTTGACATGGGCCTGGTCTCGTGGCAGGGAAAGGGATCAGTGGTGGGGCTACATCCCTCCCTGCTTTAAATCCCAAGAAATCCTAGATGCGGAAGGGTGGGGCCATCATCCGGAAGGGGCTTTTTCAAAAGACAACTGGACTTTGTCTCTTTTTTCTTTGAAGAGGTTTCGCTTGTCAACTCAGAAGCTTCTTCCCTTCTGACTGAACAGTCTGAAGACTGAACTCTCTTCCAGAAGAAAGGAAGCTTCTGGGAATGAGAAGCGAAACCTCTTCAAGGAAAAACGGAGCCCAGCTGCCTTCTGAAAGAGCGCCTTAGGGGCCACCGTCACCCGGATGACTGAGAATCTCCATAGACACAAAGGGTGGGCAATTTTGAGTTTCCCCTCCCTCCCCATAAAAATCTTTCTTCCCCCTTCTCTGCCTTCGTAGAGCAGAGACCTTTGTGGGGTGGGCCGCCCTTCTGAGCTGAGCTGAAAGCTTTTCAACCTTTGGGGGTGGGGGGGGGGGTGGCGATCCCCAAAATGACTGCCATGGTCGCTCTGCAGTAATCCAGAGGTTGAGGAGCTGCTAGTCCCCGCAACACAGCTGACCTGGCAAAGGATTCTGGGAGTGGTAGTCCAGTTTGCCAAACCTCAGATAGCCCACCTGGTGTTCGTCTGCTCTTCCTTTTTTTGAAACCTGAGTGTCGTCTTCTTCTTTTTCCAGGATCCACACATGTCCTCACCCCACAGAAATTGCTGGATACGCTGAAGAAACTGACCAAACCGGATGAAGAAAGCAGCAGTTAAACACCCATCGTCTTCATCCTTTCCTCCTCCTCCTCCTCTCTCCCTCTCCCCCGCTCTCTCTCACCTGCTCCCCGAACATCAACCGAATCGCTGAATATCTGGCATCGCGGTTGACTCGTGGGCCTCCCTTCCGAGGTTAAACTCAAGACCCTCCCCGAAGTTTCTCGCGATTCCTTCCTCGTATGAAGCCGAGCTAAATAGGAAACAAATAATAATAATAATAATAATAATATATGCATCGCGTCTAAAGGACGAGTGAGGCTGGGGAAGACAAAGAGTAATATATTCTATACTATAGATAGGATCTCTGTATGTACCCAAGAAAATAAAAAAGGGGATTCAGCTGCCCATGTTGGAAGGTTCCCACTGCTTCATCATTCGAGAGATTAAGACAATGGTGATTATATTTTCAATATCTGTCTTTTGGTTCCCCTCCCCGTTATTTCGTTTCCCCCTGCTTGGATGGACGAATGCTTGTGACCTATTTATGGCTCAGTAATCCTGTACTTAAACCCCCACCCCCCTACCCCGGATGCAAAACTGTGAATATATTGTCTCCTAGGCGTTGCAATTTGCTTGCATTTTTGGAAATAACTGTACTAAACGAACCCTTTCCCTCCCCCTTCTCACATTGCTGTCGTCTGGATTATGTATTTCTTCTTACTTGGTTTTTTGTTCTGTTTTATTCTTTAGTTCCTTGATATGCAGCCAGGCTGGCTTTTGAGAGATAAAACGATCTCTCTATGTATATACATATATTTTCTGGATGTAACTTGGTTGTTCTCCTTCCTCCTCTTCCCTTTTGGGAGCCTGTCGTATCTGGGTCATGTTTTTCCACCGAAGCACGGCTTTACTTTGCTTCCTCAAAGCCTGTTCCAACAAACCAAGATTGCTTGTCCCATCTCAGCTCTCCTAATGGCTTTAAACTTTGCCGAGGCCTGCTGGCCAGTGAATATCCTTGGAAGCTCGTGGTGGTTATTTTGGTGCAAAGAAATTTAAAAATAATAATAGAGGGACCTAATTTGCTTCTGGAAACCACCTGAGATTGATCGGTGAGATTTATAGCCCATTTGGGAGACCGAGAGTTATTTTTCCTCCTCGTTGCCTTTCAGCTCATCCTACCACTTCCTACGAGGATGGATAAGTTGAGAAAGGTAGAGTCTAAACGCCCTAAATCTTGCATTCCCCCGCTTAGTTTTAAGAAGAGCCTCCCCAACATGGCTCAAATATGTCTTTTGGCATTGCCTCTGTTAGGGGTATCTCCGTTGGGAGATAGTAGTGCAGCGGAATGTACAGCTAGAGAGAAAGAATGTTGCTAGTAGAAACACACGAATAGAGTTTCAGACACTGCTAGTAAAAACAAGTAGCTTTACTACTGATAATTGCTTCACAAGCAGTGATAGTAGATATTTGTCCAAACACAATTCAAAGAACAAACCGTTGCTTACAGTCGCAGTTCACATTCTGGTCATCAAGCATAGGACAAGCAGAGACAGAGAGAGAGTGAGCTCTGGACTCCTTCTTATAGTAAAGTTGATGTTGATGTTTATTGGTCTTGTATGCCGCCCACTCCCGAAGGACTCCGGGCGGCTTACAATAAACAAGGGAAGGGGGTAAATAAACAAAACAACACTTTAAAATACACAACAGTCACAGTTTCCGTGGGGCTGGATATTTCGGAAGCCCCCCTGCCTGCTGGAGCAGCTAGGACTTAACGGCTTTGCGGAAGGCCGGGAGGGTAGTAAGGGTCCGGATCTCCACGGGGAGCTCGTTCCAGAGGGCTGGAGCTGCGACAGAGAAGGCTCTCCCCCAGGGAGTCGCCAGCCAACATTGGCTGGCAGATGGAATCCGAAGGAGACCTAACCTGTGAGATCTAATCGGTCTATGGGAGGTAATCGGCAGGAGGCGGTCTCTCAGGTTAATTAGTACAGCTGTTAAGTACATCCACTCATTTAAAGCAACAACGACCATTTGTTGTTGTATAAAGATATATGCTCTTTGCAAAGGCACTTGGACTTTGATTTTTCCTGGAAGACGTTTCGCTTCTCGTCCAAGAAGCTTCTACAGTTCTAACTGAAGAAGTTTCTCAGAGGAGAAGCGAAATGTCTTCCAGGGGGAAGAAACCAAGTCCAGTTGCTTTTCCAAAAAAGCATTTTTGGGGCTGCCATGACTCTGATGATTGAGAACCTCCATGGATGACTCTTGGGGTGTCCCAAAAGCTTGCTCCTTCCAGCTTTGCTTCTGTTTCTCCAACTTCCTTGGATGAGTTTAGAGAAGGACTCTTCTACCACCCACGAAGCTGTATTTTGGTTTCACAGTTGGCTGGTTGACCCAAGAAGCACTTGGGAGTCTTCACGGTTGACCTTCTTCTGACTTAGAAGGTAGGGAGGGCTATAAGAGTCTCCATAGTTGAGCAAGTTAGCGTGATGTCTCACTTCTGGAGGTCTTGATGCAGTTTTTGGAGAAAGGAAAGAGATATTCTGTTTTCTCCGTTGAGGAAACTCTACTCCAGCCTGAAAGACAAGAGTTACTGCTCCTGCCATGTTCACCTCTGCTGAACATTTTTGTAAGTTTTTCTTTTTTGATTTTAACCTGGGTCAAAAACGTTTCCCTCTATCACTTTATCTATCTGCTTCTATCTTTACATCCCCTTTTTCCGACCCAGTAATTCCTTTTCAGGGTAGAGTGGAGGTGAATGGATGCATCTGAGTATTTACTGGAGATTGGCCGATCTGTATCTCTGCATCTGTCTCTCACTCATTCTAGCTACCTAGTGATCTCCCATCAACTCTTTTTCATTCATTTTATCTATATCTATTTATCATCTATCCTTTCTCCATCCATTCTATCTATCATCTGCCTGCCTTTATCATCCATCTATCTATCCAATCTATCATCCATCCATCCACTCACCCACCCATCCATCTATCTGTTATCATCTAAGTGTATAGTCTGTCTATCATCTAAGAGCCGAGGTGGCACAGTGATTAGGGTGCAGTACTGCAGGCCACTTCAGCTGACTGCTATCTGCAGTTCGGGGGTTCTAATCTCACCGGCTCAAGGTTGACTCAGCCTTCCATCCTTCCGAGGTGGGTGAAATGAGGACCCGGACTGTGGGGGCGATATGCTGACTCTGTAAACCGCTTAGAGAGGGCTGAAAGCCCTATGAAGCGGTATATAAGTCTAACTGCTATTGCTATTGCTATCTAAACTTTCTCTCGCCATCCATTCTATTATCTTCTATCAAGTGTATAGCATCTGCCTGTCTGTCTCTATCATCTGTCAGTTTGTCAGTCTGTCTGTCTATATCTATCTATCTTGTCCCCTTCCTCTTAATTCCCCATTTCAGAGCACTGACTTCTCTTCCCAGCTGACGGAAGAAGGAGAAAAATATCTATTATTGCTTATAGCTTTTTATAGCATTCCCTTGCTCTTAAGAGTCCGTTGATTCTGAACCTGGTATATTTTTGCACCGCAAAATTATTCAGACTCTCCCTTTCTCCATCTCGCTCTGCATAAATCTTTTTTTGTGTGTGTATATATAAATACATACCATGGTGATTCTAGAGAACGTCTTTCTTTTCTTGTTTGTTTGCTTTCGTGATTTCACTTTTTGTTCTGTTCAATTGTTATTTATATTCCAATGGTTTATGATTGAAAGGGAAGGGGGCGGGGGAAACGCCACGTTCAACACAGAAGGGATTAACTGGATGCTGTATGATTTCTTGAAATGTCAATGTTGAAGCACAAAACTTGTGTTCTTTCTGTATCGCTGTTCTGTATTTTAAAAGCACTCGAGAATTAATAAAATTTGCTGTCCAAAGAACTCTGGAGTTTCTGCATGATTTTGCATTTGTATTTATCACTTTGTCAAATGTATACAAGACAACAGGCATAAATGTAAACATGGATATTAGTAAAGTAACTTTATACAAATAAATGGGGATGGTAGAACAGGGACGGAAGGCACGCTGGTGGGCTTATGCAAGCTCTCTTTACGGACCTCTTAGGAATGGGGTGAGGTCCATGGAAGAAAGGTTAAGTTGGGAGGGTTATTTTATGAAAACATCATAGACCTGTTAGCCTGCTTCTTCCAGGCCTTCCTGCCTGTCCTTCAGCCTTAGCAGGGAAAGTCCCATCAAAGGCAGCTCTGTTCCTAGCAGACATCTAGTGCTTTCCCATTGACTTGCCTTGGGGCCCAGATGGACCAGGTAGCCTGCTGCTTCCCATCTTCAACCTTAGCAGGGACTTCCTGTCCAGTGATCCAGAGCCCCCAGTCCCATTTTTAAACCCATTCTGGCACAGGATCAAGTCCCATCAAAGGAACCTGTGTTCCTAGCAGACATCTAGCGCTTTACCATTGGCTTGCCTTGGGACCAGGTAGCCTAGATTAGATTAGGGGTCAATTTCATAATTTAAAATAATTTGCTTTTTTTTTGCATCCAGAAGAGGAAAAATCCTGATTTTTTGTGAGCCCAAATGCAAAAACAGGTGGCTGCTATACCTGCTTGGACCACACGAGGGCACTGTTTTCCATCCCTTGGCAATAGCACTCAAGCCATAATAGAGGTTTTAAAAAATTGGTTCAACACTTTTTTTATATAAATTTCTTTTTGATTTTTAAACATAAAAGACAACATAAAATTCTCATCCATTACATACACTTTTTAACACATTTAAAAGCAAGATTCCATTTTTTCTGTGCCTGTGTTGCAGCCCCCGGGCCTGTTACTTGAGAGACTTGAGAGACCGCCTGCTGCCAATTACCTCCCAAAGACCCATTAGATCACACAGGGTTGGCCTCCTCCGGGTTCCGTCTACTAGCCAATGCCACCTGGCTACCACCCGGGGGAGGGCCTTCTCTGTGGCAGCTCCGGCCCTCTGGAACGAACTCCCCGCAGGGATTCGGACCCTCACCTCTCTCCAGGCCTTCTGAAAAGCCGTCAAAACCTGGCTTTGCCGGCAGGCCTGGGGGTGATGAGTTCCCTCCCCTCTCGACTTGTATGGTTGCGTGATTCTTGCCTATTTTAATTATTTGTATTCTGTTCTATGTTCCCCTTTTGAGTTGTTCGCCGCCCTGAGTCCCTTCTGGAGAAGGGCGGCATACAAATAATAAAATTCAATTCAATTCAATACCCTACGAATGGTAATAAAAAGGCGTTTAATAATAAAGATACAGAATAAACAACTTAGAATCCGTTGAAAGGGTTTCTTTCTTTTTGTGTTCGCTATTCCTCCTTTGACCACAGGATGGCAGAGTTTCCGTCTCTTGGCAATAGCATTGAGGCAATGTTAATGGGATAGAAAACTGCCCTCCTGTGGTCAATGCAGGTATTGTAGCCACAAAAAGAAACCGACCTTTTTAATGGGATTTTAGAGCTATTATCCTGTATCGTTATTAAAACCTTATTAATTTTAATAGGGCAACAAGAGGCATGTTTGCTGCAACACAGGAGCAGAAAAATAAACCCTGCTTCAGAAGCCTTAAACCGGGTTAAGCTTATGGTGGCCTATTAATATTAATAACGTTTTAACAATAAAGGATACTAACCTTAAAACGCCATTAAAATGTGTATTTCTTTTGGTGGCTGCTACACTTCCTTTGACCGAGGAGGACACTGTTTTCTGTCCCTTAGCATTAGCATTGAGGCCACCGTAGACCTTTTAAACTCACTTTTAAGGTGATGAAAGAAATGTCCTTCTAGGTTCGGCTCCAAGTGGGGGGGAAGACACTGGAGACATGGAGGCTGCTTGGAAAGATGGTTTAATGGTGGACAGGACCACATGGCTTGAGCCCTGAGCAGAAAAGGTGATCACATGCTTCAATGTTGGTGGAGAAGAAGAGTGAGGGAGGGGCTTGCTAGGCGTTTTACAACCTGTTCGGCCCCACCTCTCTGTTTCCTGTTCCTGTGTAAGAAATGTATTCTGATTGGTTGTCAGACTCCATGGAGGGGAAATTCTCTAGGCTGTGTTTTGAATCCAGGTTTGGTTGAGTCCTCAGATGCCATGTGGGGAGTTGGGTAAAGGGCCAATATTATCATGCCTTAGTCCCATCTTCTCTGGAGCTGAAGGGGACAACTCTTTATTATGTAAAGGGACTAGCTCAGGCTTTAATGGCCCATGGACAAAATGGGTGGGGGCGGGAAGCTGCAGGTAGAAACATGTTTCTTCCTTTTCACATCCAGGGAAATATAATATCCTGCCATTTCAATATTTCCCAGGATATTTCATTTTTCTAGGAGAGGGCTGGGGTGATAACTTTCCACAAAGGCTTTTGGAGGATTCCTTCTTCCGTGCCTGTGCTGCAGCCCCTGGGCCTCCCGTTGCCCTTTTAATATTAATAAAACATTTAATAATAGATACAGAATAATAAACTTGAAATCCCATTAAAAGGGTTCTATTTGTGGCTATTTCTTTTTGGGCCACAGGATGGCACTTTTCCGCTCCCGCGGGCTGTGAAAACAACACAGAAGAATGAATCATGTTTCAAAAGCCTCAAATCGAGTTTAAGAGGCTTAGGATGGCTTCAATAGCCACAGAATATTAAAATGCCCTTAAGTTTTTGTTTTTTTTCCTTTCGGTGGCTGCAATACCTGCTTTGACCACGGGATGGCACTCCTGTGTTCACTCAATACTGTTAGCATTGAGACCATGGTAGATCTTTATAGCTCGGTTTAAAGAGGCAGGATTCCTTCTTCTGAGCCTCCTGTTGCCCTATTAATGTTAATAACATTATAATAATAAGGATACAGACTAACAACCTTGCAGTCCCACTAAAAGGGTTCCTTCTTTGACTGCAAGGCTGACTCTCGTTGCCTCCCTGTATCACTAGCAAAGGAGAGCATGCCTGGAGAACTGGGACAGAAAGATTGCACGTAAAGCAACATCTCCTTCCTGAATCAATCACGACTGCATATTAAGTCTGTAAACTCATCTAGAATACTCACATTTGCTCTGGAACACGCCAAAGCGATGAAGCTGTTCCACTGCCTTGTGGCTGTTGGAAGTTTCTTCTCCTGATGGTGGGAATCGTGTGAAAGTGTCGTGTGCCTGTGAGAATCCCCTTGGCCCCCCAAAGTAGTTCTGTGTCTGGCTGTAGTTACAATTCCATATTGGCTCCATTTGCAGGCCCTATTGCCCTGGCCAACCTAAAGGCAAGAAAGCTGGGCTTCTGCTGATGCAGCCTCTTACGATTATGTTGGTTTTATTGAATTTACTTTGGGTTTTAAGATTTGTTAAAACTGCAGTTTTCCTCCCCCTAGGAGCAATTGCCAAAATCCAGCTGCCTTCTTTTAACACTTCCCTATTGGAGCCCACAGGTTCCTTTACCTCCCGATCAGATTTGCTCCTGCATTTCGATCCATAGGCAGCCAAACCGGTTAAGCGAACAGATGCAGGCTGAAGGGAAGGCGGGGCTTCAGCAGGAGCAGCCCAGGGCTGCACAACCAATCAGATTTCCTCTCCCCACCTCTTTTTCCCACAAGGTCGCACAAACAACCCTGGAAACTGGTATGTTTCCATGCATCGGGCTTCCTGTGCCATCTACCAAGCAAGCAGAAGGCTGCACCAGAAGTTCTGCCTGAAGGGTTTCCTTTAGCAGGCCTCCAAGAGTCAACCTTTCCAAGGGCCCAGCCGTTCACCAGGACCTGGGGATGGAGAATCAGTGGCACAAGGACATACGATGCAGCCACCACTTCTCCCTTGAAGGGAGCACCTTCCATCTCTCTTCAGGTCCTTCCACCAACGCAGCACCCCCATTTCCACAGCCCAAAGCCCAATCTCTCCTATTGGCTCCACAGAATGATTTCTCCATCTATAGCAGCAGCAGAGGTCTATCTGTGCCTATAGTAATTTTCCCCCCTCTCCATAAATGCTAGAATTTTATTTTTCGCCAGCTTTCACATAGATTTAAAGAAGGAAGGAGAGGAAAGCAGCCAGAAGTGGCTTGAATAAAGCAGAGCAAAGTGAAGCGATGTGAAAGGGCCCACCTGCTAGGAGAAAGGCACAGAGCATCAAGTCTGCACCCCAGAAGGTGCCTGGCTTCCAGCGCTCATGCAAGGAGAGAAGCGGTGCCCAATTCAGGGGGTGGCCTAGCCAGCAGCAAGGGCAGGGGCTCGCATGAACAGAAGAAGAGGGTTCATGCATAGAGCCAAATGGGAATTCATGGTTTACTGAATCAGACAAAATGGCCTGGTGTGTATGCCTCATGCCAAGCCGAATGGCGGGTCTAATGTGGCCAAAGTCTTCCGTTGATCGTCTGTTGAAGCCCAGTTGAATGAACCGCCCCGAATGCCAACCACGTTGGCGAGGACAAGACCGGGCAGTAGCGGTTTTCCTTCCTCTCTAGGCCATGTGGGCGGAGCAACTCCTCCTTTACGGCAACAGAAGTGAATCATGAGATTGTTTCTTTAACAAGGTTTTTGCTTAAGTGACTCTGTAAGTCAAACGGAGATACGCAAAGCCTCAAATGGAAACTGCAGGTAAAATTCTACATGCCAAATACCTGTGGGGGAGGGAAATCCCTTGGGGGAGGATACCGAGATGCTTAAAGCTTACAAGTTTTTGTTCGTTTGTTTGTTAGTGAGTGAAAAATGCCTTTCCCCTTTCTTCCTTTTGGTAGAGGATGGATGGGCCTCGTTGGGGCTCACAAGGCCCTCTGAGATTACTCTTCCCCGAAGGGAGAGCTTTGCTTTTCAGGCCATCCGTTGCCTCTGGATGTTCTGCAACTAAGCAGGGCAAAAAATAAAAAATAAAAAAAACCCAGGGAGGAATAACAACAACATTGTGGCAGTGTTTTAAAAGGCAAATGTTTTGTTTTTAAAAGAAAGTGTATCAGGAAGGGGGACTGGGAATCCGGTTACAACGTTGCTAGGAGCAGCCCAGTTTCTCTACTTCATGAAACTTTGAAGCAAGATCTTCCAAAAGCTGTAAAAGAAAAGTTTCCCCCCCTTGGGCAGCCCAAACGTGCTTGCTGGCATGTCCCGTGTCTCCCTCTTGGCAGCCAGGCCAGGGACCCCCTTCACGCCTGCTCTTCCTTCAGCCACTGGAGAAGATTAGGCGCATAATAGGTGATGATGACATCGGCTCCTGCAAGACAAGCGTTTTCCCAAATGAAGCATCTGCTCAAAGCTTTTTTCTTTCAGAAGAAGTTGGCTCGTGGCTGGAAACCGGCCCGTTGGCTCCTCCAGTGAAAGGACCATCCTCCACAGCCAAGCCGGCCTGTTGGTGTTCTTCTCCCGGGAATCCAACTTCCGCTTTCTTGGCACTTCCAGCTGCAGTCCTCTCTCCTCTCTCCCCGCTTATCCTGGGCACTGGCTTTGGGGTTCTATGGGCAGAGCGGCAGCCCTGGTTGCCCTTCCTCCCCCACTCACCTGCTCGCCTGAAGCTGGTCATGGCCTCCATCACTGCCGCCTTCAGGTCAAAGGCCCCGGCCTGCGCCCCGTGCCACAGCATGGCAAACTCTCCCGAGACGTGGTAGACTGCCAGGGGGTGGCTGGGATGCTGGGGAAACACATGGCACATTTCTCAGCAGGGGGAGGGGGGGCCAGGCACCCACCACTACTGGCCGCTCTCAGGGGCGGTGGGGGGGGGGGGGAAGTGGCTTACTCTGTCCTTCACTTCCCGCACCAGGTCAAGGTAGGGCATCCCAGGTTTCACCATCAGCATGTCTGCCCCCTCCTTCACGTCCCGGTCCTGGTGTGGGGGAGGGGAATACAGCAGAGGGAGGTCAAGGGGGGGGGAGTTTAGCAGAGCCACTTCACAAGACAGTCAGGAGCTGAGCCCAACAGCTTCCTTCAATGGGCAGCCAAGAGGTCAAGTGGAACGGCCACACAAATACACACACACACACGAGCTTGTTTAGTGGGCTGACATCTTGGCAACACAACACACAGCAATACACATTCCCTTGCTTGTGGGGGTGGGGGGTGTTGTCTGTTCCCCAACAGCCCTTTAAAGCACTTTCTCAGATAGGGCAAAAGGCAAATCCTCTGACAGGCTGACCTCTCCGATCTGCAGAGATTTTCCCCCCTGATCCCTTGCAGAAAACAGTCTGCCTTGACTGAATCCCCCCGACCCCTGTGGAAGCTCTCCAATGGGGTCAAGCAGCCAGCCTCCCTCCCCCTTCCTGGGCCAGGGAGTCCATGAGAATGGGCCACCATCTCCCACAACAGACATTTGGCCATAGATGATTCCTCCCTCTGGACTCTGTTGTGGCTCACCAGCAGAGCTGGCAGCAGATTCGGAGAGTGAGGAGGTTGGGGAGGAAGATGGGTAAGTCTTGAGAGTCTGGGGAAGGTTCTGATGAAGGCTCTGTGTCAGAGGCAGAGAGGGGGCCAGGGCTGTCTGACAGTTATCAGCTGCCTTTGGAGTCAGACATCAGTGAGGCAGAGGAACAGCTGGAGCCTCTTCCCAGTGTGCGCATGCGCAGAATTGCCAGGCGAACGGAACAGCTAAAGAACAGGGGTTGACTTGGGAGTAAGGCCACTGGTGGATGATGAATGGCCCCTCCCATAGGGAATAAAAGAGGAGCGAAAGGGGAGTGGAGTTTGCAGGAGACAATTAGTTCACTTCATTGGTTCCTGACTCTCTGAGGCTCCTTGCCAAGTTCTGCAGATGTTGGCCTGTCAGCTCTCCAAGCCAGATAAGGTCTGTGACCATAAATCCTCCCTTGAAAGACTTTGCTGGATGTGAGTGAGCAGAATTCACAGCAAATTAATAAAAGGACCAGGCTAAAGCTGAGATTGGGGGAAGATCTGGCTGAGAGGCTGGAGGGCATCACTGCCCTTAGCACAGCCAGCAGCCCAAGGGGTAGCAAGGAGCCGGTCCAGTTGGGCCAGCTCCAGCAGCGATTCCTCTGGGCGCTTCTGCCCTTTTTCGCATAGGTTCCCAGACCTTCAAAATCCATAGCCCTCCTCCAGTAAGAGAGCATCCAGTCGTGCCCTCAGGGCCCATTTGCTCCACCAGCCCAGCTGGCTGTCTCCCAAGGCCACTCACCACTGCCCGCAAAGCCAACCCTCGAGATCCTGGAGGAAGCTGGTAACA
Organism: Thamnophis sirtalis; assembly: GCF_051295495.1. Classification (NCBI taxonomy): domain Eukaryota; kingdom Metazoa; phylum Chordata; class Lepidosauria; order Squamata; family Natricidae; genus Thamnophis; species Thamnophis sirtalis. The sequence goes on from NW_028261382.1 coordinate 36,209,914, forward strand.
CCGCCGGTCCCCGAAGGCGGGCTTGGATAAGGCCGCGTCTCTACGCAAGCCAGAAGAAAACAGATGAGCCCTTTCGCTCCCCAGACACCAAAGGGGCCCCATCAAGTTCTACGACGGCACCGTCGGTGACGGGGGATCCCCCTCCTCCCTGACCAAACACACCTCCGGCAGCCCTCACCTGAAAGGGCCATAGAAGCAGGAAGCAAATTTGGCGCTGTAGCTCAGGACTGACACCTGCAGGGACAACAGCGCAGCAGTCATGCGCCCCACATCTGCCCAGACCCCGAGCCCCTCCCCCACACAGAGCCCTTCCCCCCACCGAGCTGTTCAGAACCTGGGAAGCCTCCGAAAACAGCTCCGGACTGAATTCTCCTCTTCCAGCGACCTAGGAAAGAGGCTCCTGGCCGCACCTGTTCAGAGCCCGCTTAGTCCCTCACACCCACCTTATTGCCCAGATCGTTGGCAATTAGGGCCTCCTTGATCGCATAGATGCGCCCGTCCATCATATCCGAGGGGGCCACAATGTGGCAACCTGGGGAAAGGTGGCAGGAGGCGTGAACTTCTCTGGTGGCAGCTTCTCTAACTGAAGTTCAGGAGCCGAGGTGGCGCAGTGGTTAAATGCAGCACTGCAGGCTACTTCAGCTGACTGCTAGTTCGGCAGTTCGGCGGTTCTAATCTCACCGGCTCAGGGTTGACTCAGCCTTCCATCCTTCCGAGGTGGGTGAAATGAGGACCCGGATTGTTGTTGGGGGCAATAGGCTGACTCTGTAAACCGCTTAGAGAGGGCTGAAAGCCCTATGAAGCGGTATATGTCGAACTGCTATTGCTAAGGGGCAAACGGGGGGGGGGGCAGGGTCCTGATTGTTGGTGGGGAGGGGGGTTTCCAGCCCCACCTCAGCGAAGGAGCCGCCTATGCAGTTCTGCCTACTCCTCCCAGCAGTGCCCTGCAACGCACCTCGTAAGGGCCTTACCTGCCTTGGCGTAGGCCAGGGCCACCTCAGCGAGTCTCCGGCAGCTGGCCTCATTCTGAAGGGTGCCATCCTGCCGAAGGAGACCTACAAGGCAAGGCTTGTGCTACTTTCCCTGCCTTCCCGGGCACTCTGTGCCTCTTGGCCCCAGATCAAAAGGGAGGGGGCGGCCCAGGGGCTTACTGCCAATGCCACTCTGAATACCGAGCTTCTAGTCCTTTCCAAGCCCAGCAGCACTCACCGCAGTGCCCATGGGAGGTGTAAGGGCACAAGCAGACATCGCATGCAATCAGCAGCTCGGGGAACAAAGCGCGGATCGTCCGTATGGCCTGGATGACGGGCATGTCATCGGCATCGGCTGCAGAGCCGCGCTCGTCCTGTGGAGCAGAGAGGGGAGAAGCAGCTGCCCACCTGCCCGCCTAGAAGTAAGACCCTCTTCCCAGGAGCCGTGGCTCAACCGCAGCTCAGGAGTGCACCTTCATGGCCCGGCTTGGGACGCCGAAGATCAGCACGCAGGTCAGCCCATCGGCTACCAGGGGGCCCAGCAGCTGCTCCAGCTTGTTCACCCCGTGCCTGGTGGAGGGGGGAAGGAGTCACTTGTCAGCTCAAGCGGGCGACTCACAGAATGGGAGCAGAGGCCAAACAGCCAAGAGGTTTGAACCCAGAGATGATGGGGCCCATATCTACTTCTGTCCTACTATCGCAGCAGCATTGAGAGTGTCCTGACATACGGCATTCTTGCATAGTACGGGAGTTCTCCAGCGGACAAAAAAAGCTCTCCGGAGAATCATTCAAACTGCCCAGAATATCACCGAAGGCTCCAGCGAGCAGCCCCGGATGACGTCTTCGCATCTCCCCGTTCGAGGAAGTTGCACAACATTCTCGAGAGACTCTTCCCATCCTGATTACAATCTTTTTGGACTGTTGCCTTCTGGCAGGAGGTACAGAAGAATTAAAACTTGGACCGCGCGTCTTCTGAAAAAGCTTTTATCCCAGAGCTATCATTGCACTCAGCAATGAACTAAAGGGCCACCATCAACATTACTTGGGCTGTTGTGTGAACGCTTGGGTGGTTTAGGGGCGGGGATTTTTTTGGTGGTGGGGGTGGAAGTGTTCAGGGATTGTCATGTGTGTTGGGCCTGGTCTCCAGGTGTCATGTGAATTTCCTTGTAGGGGTATACTGTGTACAATGGCAATAAAGTTTTCAAATATCTGGCGGGGGTGGGGGTGGAGGCACTGCTGGCTCGGCTGGCCAATTCCAGCTCCCCGCATAGAGTCCCCCCCACAAATGAAAGAAAATTATACTATCTATAGAGCCACGGAGAGTGCGTGACCCGGCAAAAGCGCGGACGGCAAAAGCGCGATCGACAAAATCGCGCCTTTGACGTCATCACAGCGCGACGAAAAAGATCGAAAAATTCAAATAAAAATTAATAAAAATTTAATTAAAGCAAGCCGATTCACATAAAGGTAAGGGTTAGGGTTAGGGTTAGGTTAAGGGTTAGCGTTAGGTTTTTCGTTACTTTAACGGTTAGGTTTAGGGTTAGGTTTAGGGTTAGGTTAAGAGTTAGGTTTAGGGTTAGGTTTAGGGTTAGGTTTGGGGGGCTTAGGGTAAGGTTTTCGCTTTATTTTTACATTTTTCGAACTTTTTCGTCGCGCTGTGATGACGTCACAGCGCGCTTTTGTCGAGCGCGATTTTGTCCTACGCGCTTTTGTGGTGGAACCAGAGAGTGTGATCCACCCCACTCTGCTTCTCTAGAGAGCGACATGTCAATTTAAAGTGAAGTTTGGCTTTTCACATGGATCGCCAGACTCAATCTTCACTAACGATGGGGATCAAAGCAGCCATGCGTGTGGCGAGAGAGAGGGGGGAGGCTTCTCCGAGCTCACGCACATACATGCACGTGCCTGTTCCTTGCACAAGCAGGCTGAGGGAGTAACGGGCACACCCTAACATCTCCCCAGGGGCTGGGCTGGGGTTTCCACAGGCTGTTATCTCCAGCGGGCAGCAACCGATGGGAAGTTTTTCTCTTATGAAAGTTTTCCTCGGGGGGGGGGGGGGGGGGGGAGAGGAGCTTCTAAGAAGGCTTCTATCTCCCAGCTCATGCACAAGTCCAAGCAAAGGGTGTGTGTGTGTATGTGTGTACGTTTGTGTGTGTGTGTGTACACACCCACACATACCAGCCTGGAGTTGCTTTAAAATGTGCTTTTTAAAGCAAAAAAAGAAACAACTACAAAACTGGGGAAAGGATTAAAAGACAGAAATACAAAATAGAGTGTAGCAAATAAATAATAGGAAATGGATACAAAACAAGTCAATTGTAATAAAGGTTGTCAGACATAGAATATATAGAATGTTTTATTTATTTGTTTGTTAAAATTTCTAGGCCGCCCAATCCCGGAGGACTCCGGGTGGCTTACAAAGAAAGAAAAAAAGAAAAGAAAAAAGAAAAAAAAGAAAAAAAAGTTGTGTATGGAAGGAAGAAAAAAGATGTAGGAAATAATATAAATGCATATATATATGTATGTATGTATGTACATACGTACGTACATACACACATACATGCAAACATACACATACATGCAAACATACATACATACACACACATATGTATATATACACACACACATATATATATGCACACACACAAACATATATATGCATATATAGTTATAGTTATATAAGACTTACATGCAGAGATAAAAGAATCACGATATGCAAAAGAAGCCTCGTGCATTGCAATGATGGGAGTTTTGCATGAGCAAAATAAAGTTTTTTAAAATGTGTTTTTTCTCCTCTCCCCCCCCCCCCCCACAAAAAACCCCAAGTAGCTTTAAGAGGGGATTCCGAGGCAGGGGAAATCCAAGGAGGCCCCTTCCCCTCCTCCTCTATTCCCCCCCTTCCCTGCCACCCCCAGACCCCAAACTCTCCCCCACCCGCCCCCCTTTCGGAACAGGCCTCCCCCCCAGGACACACACCCCCGCCCCACTCCAGCTCACAGGCGGCCAAAGCGGGGGGGGCTGCTTTCAGGGCGCCGGAGAGGAAGGCCGGGCAGCTTCTCTTCTTTGGCCTTCTGGCCGCCGCCAGGCCGACTTACCGAGCTTGGCCGGGCAGGCTGGCGATCTCCTCCACGGCATCCGGGCTGTCCCTGAAGGGGCCAAGGGAGGGAGGCGGCGTCAGGGGGGGAAGGGAAGCTCCCAGGCGGGTCTCCCGGGGCGCCGCGGCCGCCCTGCCTCCTCTCCCGCCCGGGGCACTTACGTGACGAAGACCGGGTAGACGAGGTGCCGGGCGTGGAGGGCGGCGGCCGTCGCCTGCCACGCGCGAAGCCCCGGGTGGAAGTAGCCGCTGTGCAGCGGCGGCTGAGCCTGCATCGCGTCGCTCCCCGAGTGCCAGGCTTTCCGCCGCCGCTGCACCCCGGGCCCTCCCCCAGCAGGGAGGCCGTCCTGGCGGGCGGAGCCGCGGCTGCTCCCCCCCTGCCTCTCCCCGAAGGCCCGCCCCGCTTCAAGGCCCAGCGCGGCGCTCCACCCCCCCCAGCCCAGGGCTGCCCACACTTGGGGACTTCAACTCCCAGAATCCCCCGGCTTCAGTCTTAAAAGGTCCCCGTTTGGACCCCCGAGCGCAGCCCCCCCACTGCTCCTCCAGCCGAGATGCGCGCCCAAATTCCCTCTCAGCCTCGGGCCCAAACCCGTCCGGAGCCTCGCCGCTTCCCTGACCCGAGGCTCCCCGGTCGCTTCTGGGGGACACGTGGCATTTTCTGGCCGGCCGCCGCTTTGGAGACCCATCGCAGCGGTTCCAATGCGGCGCCATCGCTCCAGCCTCTCGGCCAAGGACGGCGAACCTCTCCGGCACCCGGGGCCCAAACTGGAATGCGCATGCGTGTGGGACGGGGACCCCCCCCCCACACACCAGCTGTCCTGTTTCTTTGGCCATTTTCTGGCCCCAAAAAACGACCTGAAAATGGTCAAAAAGCGGGCTGTTGCAGGCCGTTTTCTGGAGCTTTGGTGCCCACAAAGACCAGCTGGCTGGCAACCAAAAAATGCCCCGGTTTTTGCCCATTTTTCGGCCCGTTGTCAGGCTGTGCTCCAGTGCCCACAAAGAGCAGCTGGCAAGGGCGCATGTGCCCCATCACAGTTCTAGGCCGCATCTACGCACACCTAAAGCCCACCTCGCTTGGCTCCTCTTTTGCCAGGCCCCTTCGGCCTTTGAGGCCCCGTTCCCAAAGGGCCTTTAGAGCCAGCTAGTCTCCCCACAGCCTCGCCCACCACCCACGCAGCCCAGGAGCCCCTGCAAGGCCGGCTTCTGCCTTCAAGGTTCTCCCAGGTGTCCCCCTCCCCACCGCCTTCCTGGCCTGGCCTTCCGTCCCCAGCACAGAAGATGCAACGCTGCACAAGTTTCCTTTTTGTTTATTAACACACAGCAAGCGTGACAGTAGATAACTTTTTTTCTCTTTTTAAATACAGTACATGGGTCAGCACATTGCCCTCACACAATCCCCCCCCCCTCATCACGAAGACAAGCCAAGTGGTGGCGTTTTTATAAAAATAGTGTGTCGCTACAAAAGTATAAATTAATGCTACCGGTATTAAGAAATATTAAACACAGTAAAACTTATGAGGATTAAGAAAAATATTCATTAATACCTGTAGAAAACTCTGGCCTAAAAATATTTTTTTTTTATTTTTGTATATACTTTTTAAAATTCTTCTGTTATCTTTTTTTTTTCTTTCCAAGATGACGTTTAGGATGGATGCAACTCTCCAAGGTAGCAGTGATGCCAGTCTCGGGAAGCATCTCGTATTGCCAGGAACGCCAAGCTACCCGAGGCGGGTGGAAACGCGCGTGCTTTTTTCCCCTACGCCAGGCCTCATCGGGCCTTTCCGCACCACCATCCCAATTCACAGGCGGGACAGGCGGCCTTCAGCTCTTGCTGACGTGTGCCACAGTTTTAACCTCCACACCATGGAAATGATCAACAACGGGTTGACTCGTATCCAAGTGGGCAAAGACTAACAACCCACCCCGCCCCCTTGGGACAACAGTTGGCAGAGGAAGCTCTCGAGAAACACCAAAGAGGTAGAAAATGTGGAGAGGGGTCATTTATCCAAGCTGGCATTGGTCAGGAGGAGGCCTCCCCTCATCCTTTGAACCCATGCCCACGAGAACTGCTTCAAGCCTTTTCCAGAACCCAAGAAAGTTCCTTCGCCCTCCTACCCTGCGCCACTGCCCTGTGGCCCCACTGAGGTTCTCCCCTCTTCCCACGCTAAAGACAACGGGCAGCAGCTTCAGCCCTTGAGTGGGCAACTGTTGAGGCAAGCACCCTTCAACCTCTTAGAGGAGTGGTCGTTTTCCATCTTAGAAAATGCGTGTGCTTAAAAAACTCACCACACTCTGGAAATCGTCTGCCTGAGGGAGAGAAGAAGGGGACAGGACTTCTGCCACCTCTCCTAAGTCCTTCACGGTGACACGGACTCCCCTATTTTGAGAAGCAGAGGTGGGCAGCCTCCGCTGGATGCCCAGGGCACGGTTGAGGCAGCCTTCCTCTTGGCAGTGGCATGTGGGGCACAGGAGCCTAAAACCACAGCACAAGAGACGTAGATGTGGCCGGCCGCCCCTACAGAGAGACCCTTTCGGTGGCTGCGAGCGAGCCCACTTCTCTGGGCATTCAGCTCCTCCGCTTCAGACCGCAACCATGACTGCTGAAAGTGGGGCCACCCCTTAGGAGGCGGCCCCCAGGCTTCCTTGTTAGAGATGCTGGCAACGGGACCGAAACGACTCCCCACTCCCATTCCCAAACCAAAGGCAAAAGCGGATCTAATTTCTCTACAACCTTAACAGTTTCCCACACCATTGCCCCCAATTCTGGCTTTCTCCCAGCTTCTTCCTCAGTATGCACAAAAAATCTGCCCGGATATTCTCCTACCTTGACATTCCTGTTGCTTGTGAAGTTGTTGCATCCCCTCCGTTGCCGTTCTAGCACAAAAACCTAATTAGCTTGAGAGTTACCCTTAGGGGGCTTCCTTGTACATCTGACGGCTCCCCGCTCCCCAAGTTCTCTCCCAGCACATCCCTGGAGTCTCAGGATTCACGAGGGAGGAGGCCATGCCTGTCCACCCCCAAACACAGTGAGTTACTTGTGAGCAACTGTCATGCCTTTCATTCTCTTGCCCAAAAAATAAAAACATAAATAAAAACAAAGTCAGAATTTAGGAATTTTAAAATAATTCCAAAAATTCAGGATGGTATTCCTCTTATCTTCGTATTTATTGTGCTAGGTGTCCATTTCTTGAGTATGAAAGTTTGTAATCCCCAGGTCTATGAGAAAACCTACCTGAGGCAGATTTAAAAGTGTGAACAATTGTTCTTGGGAGATTAGATTTATGCTTCAATTTAATAGCTTTCAAAGAGTTACCCTATGCTCACAGGAACCCCAGTGTGCAGGGGAGGAAAGGGAAGGAACATGAAGAAGAGACCAGCAGGAGAAAGGCATTCAAAAACCCTCCCACGAGAGGCCCAGTCCAGGTATCTGCGTTACGAACACAGCTTAGTAAGAGTTACAAATCATCTAAATCTCACCAAAGATCACAATGGCCTCCTGCCGGAGACTCTGCCTGGTCAATGCAGACTTTAAAGCTTAGATGTGCAATGTGGAAAGGGGCAGCCCCCAAACTGCCCTCAGAGGGAAATGACCCACACCATCCCCCTCCCCTTAGTGTTGAATGGGGGGCAGCAAATGCACAGTGGGATCCACTGCAGTGGGGGGGAGCAGGGCTGGAATACGGACAGCCACACAGTCTAAGCCCCATTCAGGGGTCTCCAACAACCAGCTGACAGAAGGAGGAGAGCAGGCATGAAAGGGAAGAGAAATGGGGCAGGTCTCTTCTAGGCCACGCCGGGATGGCTCAACCGAGGGCCAGGCGGTGTGTGCCCCACCCCACAAGGAGCATCATCCCTTCTGCTGCTGGCAGGATGAGGAGGACCTCTACAGGCAGCAGGCAAGACTGGGAAATCCCTTCCATTCCTCTGGCCAACAATACTTTGAAGAAGGAAAAAACCACCATGTGAGAAAGCGGCACCCAGCCTCCAGTAGCCGCCAACTGACCGATGCTGCAGCTTGGGGTCTGCCTAAAACTGCATTAAGTTTTGGAGGACACGATGTAGAAAAGATTTGGAGACTCTAGAAAGAGTGCAGAGAAGAGCAGCAAAGAGGATTAGGGGACTGGAGGCTGAAACATATGAAGAACCGTTTGCAGAAATTGGGTAGGTCTAGTTTAATGAAAAGAAGGACTAGGGGAGACAGGATAGCAGTCTTCCAATATCTCAGGGGTTGCCCCAAAGAAGAGGGAGTCAAGCTATTCTCCAAGGCACCTAAGGGTAGGACAAGAAGCAATGGGTGGAAACTAATCAAGGACAGAAGCAACTTAGAACTGAGGAGGAATTTCCTGACACTTAGAACAATTAACCAATGGGATAACTTGCCTCCAGAACTTGTGAATCCCCCAACATTGGAAGTCTTTAAGAAGATGTTGGATAGCTGTTTGTCTGAAACGGTATAGGGTTTCCTGCCTAGGCAAGGGGTTGGACTAGAAGACCTCCAAGGTCCCTTCCAACTCTGCTCTTGTATTGTATTGTAAATAAAACATCACCACCACCACCAGGTGCAACCCAGGTCCCAGAACAGGTGTGTCATCAGAATCCCAGCACCTCCACTCTGCGCTTACCTTCTGCCTCCTCGCCAGCAAGAGCGGAGCCAGAAACGCGGTGCTCAAAGGACAACTAGCCTTGAGTCAACTATTGCTCTGAAAGGTGGAAACGTGGACACGCGTATTAAAATAAAAAATCGTTCTTGCAGAGCAAAAGGTCTCTGGAGGTTGGGAGATGGACAGGTGTGGAGCAGGGATTCCTACCGATGTTTTTATGGCCGGCATTTCTAAGGGGACACAAAAGGCCTCCCCAAACCAACGGACCGAAACCCAAAGACCACCCAGTTTAGACCGAGCAGCTAGCAGGGACTTTTAACAGGAGGATTATGTACTGTTTTCTGCAAAATATTCTTTCAGGTTTTAATCACACACACACCCTTTTTTCCCCACCTTAAGAGTAGTCATTGGTATCAAAATCAATGGATCATTTTTTTCTTTTTAATTCCCTCCAAGTCTCCGTTCCTGACCGGGAGATTTCTGAGAGAGAGCTGCCTGCAAATGTGACGTGTTCTATGTCGCCAAGAGGAAATCTTAAATGCCCCCCGTGGGGACGCGCGGCTCGGAGCCCTCCAGTGTGGCCAAATAATTGGCAAGGCTGCCTGTAAGCCTGGCATCAGAGGGGAAGGAAAACACAAAGTTGGCTGGTGGGCTGGGCGAGTGGGTGGGTTATTTCTGAAGAAGAGTAACCATGAAAACAACCATTCAAGTTAATTTAGAAACTCAGCTGCCTAAAAGACCCCGGGCTAACTGGCCTGCCCCCTTGGAAACGTGAGGTTTTATCAAGTTCACACGGAAACCTAAGAGGAAGGAGTGTATTTCTGGCAATAGGTGTGCTTCTCACCCGCGTTCCCTTCCACCGAGCTTTTTATATACATATCAATCTAGAGCAGTGTTTCTCAACCTTGGCCAACTTGAAGATGTCCGGACTACAACTCCTAGAATTCCCCAGCCAGCGAATGCTGGCTGGGGAATTCTGGGAGTTGAAGTCCGGACATCTTCAAGTTGGCCAAGGTTGAGAAACACTGATCTTAGAGGTATCAATATGTGTATCAAAAGCACTTTTTTAAAAAAAAATTTCCCAGGGCGTTCCGAATGAGGTCCACAGTGGATTCTGGATTTGGAACAGTGTTCTGGAAGGGCGTGTGCCCCCTCCCACAAACCCCCCACCCCCAACACCTTGTTTTAAAGCATGTTGGACTTCAAGAACATGAGTTTGTTCATATCCTCGGGGCTCAGCAGTCGGCGCCTCTTAATCAGGAGGGCTTGTTCACACATATTGACGCAGTTGCTCCTGGCCCCCACAGCGGGCACTGCCAGGAGCCAGAAGGCCAGCCTGGCCAGCTTGGTGTGCTTCTGCGTCACACAGGACCAGTACTGGAAGAGGTCCGGGGCCGCCTGAAAAAGGGGCTCTTGCAAGTAATCGTAGACCTCGCTTTTGCCCGAGCGGTCTTCCTCCCGAGTCGGAGAACTCTCGCTGGGGGTCCGGGATTTTTTGGAGGCGGGCTCAAAATCGGGCTCCTCGGCCCAAGATTCCTTCACCTCGTGGATCAGCTCGCACACCTTGCCGATGATCTCCTCGTGCTGGTAAGGGGGCACCGGGCGCAGTTTCTGTTGAGGGTCCAGGATCATAGCTACCTTGTGAGCTGAATGCACCTTGAAGTTCTCCTTCAGGGCTTCCAGGAAAAGGTGGCACAGCTTGCTGACAATGCCCGCGTCGTTGGCCTTTGAGGTGAAGAGTTTCTCCAGTTTCACGTAGGTTGGCAGCACCAGCTGCAAGGTGGGCCGGCTCTCGTTGCTCAGTTCGATGACGGCTTGTTTCACCGGAGCCAGGATGGCGGCTAAGTTGCTCAGCAGGTGCTTGTTGAGGTTCTGGATGAGGTTTAGCTTCTTGGCCCGGCTGTAAAACTCGCAGATCTGCTCGTAGCGTTCGTGGACCAGCAGCAGAGAGTCCGTGATGGAGTTCCAGCAGGGGGGAGGGGAGGTCTCCTCCAGGGAGCCAAAGGTCTCCTTGGAGATCCCTGCGGATCCCGCCAGGTCCTCACAGACATTCAGCAGCTCAATGACCTCGTGCATGTTGCGGGCTTGGAGGGTGCGCTTGTTAAGCACGCTCTGCACTACGGAGGTCAAGGCACACGCAGAGCAGCGCAAGCACATGCCCGCCTTGGAGAACGCGGAGGAGTTCACTTTGCAGTCCGTGACGTACACGGTCCGGATCTCGGACATAACGAACTCGGAGAGCACGTTTTGCACCCAGTGGTGGACCAAATCCCCGCTGTCGCGAATGTCCACCCCTTTGATCCCCAGGACGTAACTCTTGATGCAGCTGCCTTCCACCTGGTAGGCCGTCAGGATGTAGCAGGAATCGGGGCCAACGCTCTGCGAGTGACAGGTGACGCCGATGCCCAAGCAGGTATTGCTTCCAAGAGCGCAGGTGACCTTCACCTTCACCTGGTTGTACATCCGGGGCAAGTGCTTGAGGGCCAGCGTGTTGAAGTTGCCAAGGATCTCCGTAACAGAGAAAGCGCCGTAGCGAGCACCGTTGTCAACAAGACTTTGCGCCAGTTTAACAAACTCTTTGCCGCTCACCACACTCAGCGTCCCCAGGTCAGCGCACATCACCCTCAGCAGCCGCTCTGCTATGTTCTGCCGCTCCTTCTCCGGGATCGGGCTGTTCAGAAGGGAGCTGCCAGCTGATGCTGCAGACAAGGAAGACAGAAAGGTTTGCAAAGGGCAGTGAGGTTTGTGGATTGCAAATCAGTTGCAATTATTACCGTATTTTTCGGAGTATAAGACGCACCGGAATATAAGACACACAAGGATTTTGAAGAGGCAAATTTAAAAAAAAAAAGTTTTGGCACTCTGCAGACCTCCCAAAAATGTCCCGTTTTTCCTGAAAATGGCCCCGTGTTGTTGTTTTTTTCAAAAAAAAAGACCATGCATAGCCTTTAGGAGGCTTATAGAGGTCTCCTGGGGGCTTGGGGGGTGTAGAAACAGCCCATTTTTTGCTCGTTTTTGCCCTCCTCAGCCCCCATGCAAGTCTCCTGAAGGCTATGCATGGCCATTTCTGCAAAGGGGGCAGGGCTTCAGGAAGCCAAAATTGCTGTATTCAGTGTATAAGATGCACCCAGATTTTTACCCTCTTTTTCGAGGGAAAAAAGGTGCATCATACGGTAGTTCAGTGGTTCCCAAACTTGGCAACTTTAAGACTTGTGGACTTCAACTCCCAGAATTCTCCAGCTAGCTCTTCTGGCTGGAGAACTCTGGGAGTTGAAGTCCACAAGTCTTAAAGTTGCCAAGTTTGGGAACCACTGCGGTAGTTAATAAAAGCTAAGAAATATATATATTTTTTTTAAAAAAAAGAAGAAGTGACATGCCCTTGTGACTAGCAAAAATACCTCCATTGCCTCTGGCATGAAGAAAAAGGAAATATTCCATGGGAGAGGATGTAATTGTTTTTCCAATAAATCCCCATGCCTCTTAAAAAGCCTTAACTGGGGTTCTTTATCAGTTGAAGTCCACAAGTCTTAAAGTTCCCAAGTTTGGACACCCCTTGCTTTAGACTTTCAGAGGGAAACGGGGGCGGGGGCCATGCCGGTATCCTCTGCATGCTGGCCTACACGGAGAAGAAGGGATGCTGGGAGCCCATCTGGATTCCTTGGGTTTCAGCATGATGCTACTCGGGAGGGAGGGCAGCGCAGAAACCAGCTGGCCCATTTCCTCCTCCTCCTCCTCCTGAAGTGTTTGTCGCATAGTACACCTACTATTGTTGGAGTTGTTCCTCTGCGGCTGAGGCTTCCACTTCTCTTCCCCCACCGCTGGAGGTGACCTGGGCTGGTTTGAGGCAATGTTGTTTTCATTGTCAGCTGAAGGACAAAGAAGGACAGAGGACAGGAAGTGACTGCACTCGCTCTGCCTCGGGGAGAAGCGGCTCAGTGCAGGCTTCCCAAGTCGCACAACCGAAAATACCTCCCCGAGTCACGAAACCCAGCAGAAGCCGATGCCCTCGGCTTCCCTGGGCAGCTTCCACCACGCGAGGCCCGAGGCTGCCTTTGACCACAAGCCCTTCCGATTGCCTTGACCGAGGGCAAGCGGTGGCCACGCGGAGGCAAACTTGCCCATGCTCCCTGGGAATGGAAATGAGCTCTTGGCAAACATCTGTAACAGAGGCCTGCACCACCACGTGCCACATATTCCAGCAATGACAGGCTTATTGTTTTGTCTGACTTTCCCTGAAATGTGAGTTTTCCACACTAAAGACATACTTGAAGCACATAGTGTCTTGCTGGTGAAAAAACCACACAATTATCCTGAGAGATTCAGACGCATTGAAGGGAGAGACAGGAATCCTTACACCGTGCCCTCCAGAATCACAACAGAGATTGTAGTTTTACTTTAGGGCCACCCAGGAAAAGAGCAGGTAAAGCTATCTTGGTGACCCCAATTTGCTTGCTAAAGTCTGCCCTCCCACCCTGGTTTGCTCATCATTGGAACGAGCTTTGGAACCAGCTACCCCCAGAAATCCGGACCTCGCCCACTCTCATGGCCTTCAGAAAAGCTGTGAAAACCTGGCTATTCCAGCAGGCCTGGGGCTGTTGACCTCATTGTTGAGGTCCAGCCCCGATCGTAATGAATGTATATGTATTGTTTTTAACATGTTTTTATTGTCATTTTTTATTCTTCTTCTTTCTTTTGATGTAAGAAGAGTCCTCCAGGATTGGGCGGCCTATAAATCGATTTAATAAATAAATAAATAATAAATCATTGTTCCCCAACGTGATCTTTTGGTTCCCGAAGAAAACCTTGGGCTCTCCTCTACAATTCCCCCCCCCAAAAAAGATGTAGACCAGGGGTGTCCAAACTTGGGAACTTTTTAAGACTTGTGGACTTCAACTCCCAGAATTCCCCATGCTGGGGAATTCTGGGAGTTGAAGTCCACAAGTCTTAAAAGTTCCCAACTTTGAACACGCTTAATGTAGACAGACTGGCGTGTGCTATCCCACTCGTGGCAATATTTAAATCCATACTTTGCTATACTTGCTTGAAGTCAAAGGGGGGAAAGTGCAACATGGGGGGCAACTGCAAGTTTCAATTCTCACCCACCCCCTAATATGATGGCATCCTAACATTTCCGAGGCTTGCCCCGTCTTAGAGGCGGCACTTTTCCCAAGAGGGGTTTCTGCCAGTTAGTAACCATTCCGTCCCGATCTTCCCTCCCAACAAAACACCTGTATTTGCTTGCCCATTTCCCCCCCCCCAAAAAAAACCCCAGTCAGGATCATTTCTTTTATCAAATCTCAAACTAAGCCCATCCATCAAAGGTTGGAGCTTCTGACAGGTTATGTCAGGTAGCAACAGCCACGCTGCTGGATCGCCCTTGGTTACAGAAAAAGGAAACACACTTTTTCCAGAGAAGAGAGAGACCAACATTGGTCTCCGGACGCGCTTCAAGGTGCTAGTCGTTACTTTTAAAGCCCTTCATGGTTTAGGACCTGGCTACCTGAGAGACCGCCTCCTGCCACTTACCTCCCAACGACCTACAAGGTCGCACAGGTTGGGCCTCCTCCGGGTGCCGTCAACCGGACAATGCCGGCTGGCGACTCCCCGGGGGAGGGCCTTCTCTGTTGCTGCTCCGGCCCTGTGGAACGATCTACCTGCAGAGATCCGGACCCTACCCACTCTCCCGGCCTTCCGTAAAGCCGTCAAGACCTGGCTGTTCCAGCAGACCTGGGGCTGTTGATTGATATCCAGCCCCGCTTAGATGGAATGGGTGATGTGAATTTTAATACTGTATTTTTTATTTTTATTTCTATTTTTAAATTGTAATGTTTCTCGTCTGTTGTGAGCCGCCCAGAGTCCCCTGGGAGTGGGCGGCATACAAATTCTAATAAACTTGAAACTTGAGACTATGCCAACAAACTGCAGGTTCCCTGTGCATTTGGGGGCTGGGGGGCGTTTGGCACAACCAAGAGACTTACCTGCATGAGACTGCATGTGCTCAAGGAGATTGTTGTAAAACTGGAACTGGATGCCACAGGCCCCACAGGTGTACGGCTCTAGAAGAGGGAGGCCAAGAAAGAGCATTTAGAGCAGTGTTTCTCAACCTTGGCAACTTGAAGATGTCTGGACTTCAACTCCCAGAATTCCCCAGCCAGCATTCGCTGGCTGGGGAATTCTGGGAGTTGAAGTCCGGACATCTTCAAGTTTGCCAAGGTTGAGAAACACTGATCTTAGAGGACTCGGCTCTACGTGAACGGAAGAGCAACCAGCTATACCCAGGATAACGGGTGCAAATCAGGACCGGAAGTAATACTAATTAAAGATCTGTATTGGGCGGGGAGGGGATAATTTAAGAGCTGGGTGCACGCACACACACACACCAGACACGGCTGTGTAGATGTCCATCACACTTACTTTGCAAAAGCGGCAAAGGATTTGAAACCAGAGGACTGGCTGTTTCTGCAAAAAAGAAAGAGAGGCAGACATTGAAGAGTTCCCTCCCATGAGGAATGCCAAGCACTACGCTGGGGACCTAAGAGCAATAAGCCCCCCCCCAAACCACCAAGAACTGTACACTTTAGGAAGTGACTGGTTTTATCTTACCGACCGTATTTTTCAGAGTATAAGACGCACCTTTTTCCCTGAAAAAAGAGGCTGGAAATCTGGGTGCGTCTTATACACCGAATACAGCCTTTTTTTTTTGCCTCCTGAAGCCCCTCCCCCTTCACCATGCAGAGTGCTCCTGGGGGCTGGGGAGGGCAAAAATGAGCAAAAAATGGGCTGTTTTTTGCTCGTTTCCCCCCAACAAAACCCCAGGAGCACTCTGCAAGCCTCCTAAAGGCTATCACGCCCCTTTTTTGTGGGGGGGGGGGAAGATCAATAGCAATAGCAGTTAGACTTATATACCGCTTCATAGGGCTTTCAGCCCTCTCTAAGTGGTTTACAGAGTCAGCATATTGCCCCCAACAATCCGGGTCCTCATTTTACCCACCTCGGAAGGATGGAAGGCTGAGTCAACCCTGAGCCAGTGAGATTTGAACAGCCGAACTGCAGAACTGCAGTCAGCTGAAGTAGCCTGCAGTGCTGCATTTAACCACTGCGCCACCCCGGCTCTTATAAACGGGCCATTTTTGGGAGATCTGCAGAGTGGAAAAACTTTTTTTTTTTAATTTGCCTCTTCAAAACCTTGGTGCGTCTTATACTCTGAAAAATACAGTATTTATCAAATGCGGGATTATTTCATGCCTCAGATGACCCTGAGCAGCTTTTTTTTTCCAGATAACTCTGCCAAGAATCTTTGACTGATACGTACAAAAGGCCCTAAGCCAACGGGGCACACCACACCTCTCGGGCCAGCAAATTGCACCACTGTGTCACACATTCACTGTGAAGAAACACAGCCTCCTTACCGAGCCTTGCAAGCTGCTGTCTTCTGCTTAATGCTATGGGCAGCATCATTACTACTGTGGAGGGCAACAGTGAAGCTGCTGAGACTTCTCCCCCATGCCCGGAGACCTCCGGTAGCCCAGCCAAGAGACTATTCTGCATTTGAAGAGGCTTCTCCTAATGCAGAGGACTTCAAGACGTCCCCCTTTTGAATCTGCGTTCTGGAAAGGAGTGTCTGAATGTCACCTTCCTCTCCCCCGTGTTATTTCTAGCAGTGTCCATTCGCCCTTTATTGAAATCTACTTGATTATACTGTGAGCTGTTCAGAGCCTCCAACTTTAATAAATCCACCGAGCCAGCAGTTGGCCAGATTGAGAAAGAGAGAAAGTCCCGGACAACGACATCGGTGACTGAAAGGAACGCCAAGGAACCAGGCGTGTCCCTCACCCTGTTGCCCTGGGCCCCCTTTAAGTCCAGACCCAGATTATAGCTCTTTTGTTCATCCTGCGGGGAGGAAGGGGACAATTGCAACACTGCCCGGTGGTGTCCAGGGAAGGGTAAGTACTCACCACTGGAGTTCTGTGAGCTGCTGTTAGTTTCTTCGAAGTTGTTTTGCAGTTTGCTTTCCACTCTTCGGCTGAAAGCGCTTTCTACTGGGTGAGAGAAGGAAGGAAAGAGAGGAAGGGGCTGGTGAGCGTTGATCCCAAGGAGGCCCATCAGGTGGGGAGCAGGAGAAGCAGAGGGGTTTCTCTCTCGGGCTGCTTCAACAGCCTAGGCCAGTGTTTCTCAACCTTGGCAACTTGAAGACGTCTGGACTTCAACTCCCAGAATTCCCCAGCCAGCATTCGCTGGCTGGGGAATTCTGGGAGTTGAAGTCCAGACGTCTTCAAGTTGCCAAGGTTGAGAAACACTGGCCTAGGAAATGATACCAGAGTCTTCAGCAGCTGAAGATTCTGCTAAAGACATAATGCCACCCACGAGAACCAGCCGGATGAAGCTCCCTTGGGTAGCCTGAACCAACTTCAAGGGGCAAACGGCAGAGGCCTATCATTTTACAATGCGCAACTGTACTGGAAATAAAAACAACAACAGATAAAAAATTACGTTTCCCCCCCCACTTCAGCATGGCAATCATCATTACCCTAACCCTGTTTTTACCTTCACAAGCGGCACAGCCCACACAAGCAACACTGGGCTGCTTGTGCAATTGTGCCGTGTGAAAATGCACAGCCCAAGTGATAGGAGCCTCCCATCCTGACCCACTTCAAGTCGACCCGATACTCTCGTTTTTAGCAGTAGCAATAGCAATAGCAGTTAAGACTTATATACCGCTTCATAGGGCTTTCAGCCCTCTCTAAGCGGTTTACAGAGTCAGCATATCGCCCCCACAGTCTGGGTCCTCATTTCACCCACCTCGGAAGGATGAAAGGCTGAGTCAACCTTGAGCCGGTGAGATTAGAACCGCTGAACTGCAGACTTGCAGTCAGCTGCACTGCCTAACCACTGTGCCACCTCGGCTTTTTGTACTGGCCCTCCATTCGTTCAGTTTGCCATAACCCAAGGCGCTTCTCATGATTGAGCGGATTAAAAGCATAACAATAAAATCAATAGGTAAGTGTTTAAACGTTAATCCTAAGGAAGGAACGATGGATTGATGCAATTCGTAATCGTGTCTAGGCGCAAAAGCAGGGAGGTGATGTCCCCTTCATCCACCCAAAGTCCACCTTTCTGAAGACATCGTTTCACTCAGCCAAACGTATAAGAAATATCTGAAATAATTTGAGTGTCTCAACCAGCCCAAATCACCTGCCTGTCCACCAGCAGGCCAGGTACGGCTGTGACAGCGTCGCACAAGAGTTTTCCTCGCATAGCGGCTTGCCACAGGTGGGGAGGTGGCTGTACTGAGAGCAAAGCCTCTAGGAGGGTTTTAAAGTCGTGTGTTCAAAGGACCAGATCAGGGGTGGCTCTTATGACAGGCAGAAAGGAGCTACTTTCTCATAAGGCAATTGTGAAATCCAGCAAGCGAAGGGAATTGCCATAGGACTGAGTGTTCTTAAGAGCAAGTACCCTACAGGACTCAAAGCAGGAGACTCAAAAGTGTGTTCTCACAACCATACGCCAAGGCAGCTCATGCACCCCCATCTTCTCTGGCACAGACGTGAGGCCGGAGGGACAAGTGAGACAGGGCCCTCACTTACATCCCAATGATACCTAAAGTTGTGGGGTGCATGATTACATTCTGGCTCACTCCCATGCTTAAGATTTCAGCATCCGAAGGCTACAGTCACAAGTCTCTCCTTATTGCTCCAGTCAGGAAAGATCCTTCACATTTAAGGCATCAGATGCTTGGAGATACTCGGGGGCTCACAATACAAGAGCAGAGTTGGAAGGGACCTTGGAGGTCTTCTAGTCCAACCCCCTGCCTAGGCAGGAAACCTTATACCGTTTCAGACAAATGGCTTTCCAACATCTTCTTAAAGACTTCCACTTCTTACTGTATGCATCACCCCCTCCACTGTACCACCCCCAATGTTGCACCTTGTCTCTCGTTCCCAGGGAAATGTGGCCAAAACCCTCCCGCCAAGCCTCCTGCTTCCCTAGGCTTTTCCAAAGCAAGGTTTTCCTTCTCCTTCCAAAGCAACCCCAATCCCTGCAGAAGGGCAGGGGCTTCCAGAGAGCCCCTGGTCAGCCCGCCGAAAGGCCCGCTGGGATTCAGCCCAGTGCAGGAGACTTTGAAACGGCCAGCCGCCAGGCTCACCAACAGTAAGTATGGGAAGAGCCCAGATGCCGAGCGGTCTTAGGAACTGGCAGAAAAGCTGACCTGCACTCCATCTCAATGGTTTACCAGGCAAGAGAGAAGGCTCTGAATCACAGGCACGGGGGCCTCTCCACGCACCCACAAAGATTTCCCTCTGCCTTGCTCTGCTCTGCCCACCAGTGGGAACCTGCTGAGACACCACCTCGCCACAAAGCCTCCCTGTCGCTGAAGGAGCAACTTAAACAAGAGAAAAGGCCTTTCACAGCCCTCAACCCAAGTGGCAAGCCCCCCCCCCCCCCATTAACATCCAGAGAGGAGAGGATCAAGCCATCCTCACCAAGCCCCACCTCTCTTTCTTCATCTACCATGCCACTCATGCGTCTTCATGCCACCAATTTTGGATTGGTTTGTGGGGAAGAGGTTCGGTGGGACAAGGAGGGTCAAAAAGGCTTTTAAAATAATACCAAATACAAGCACATAGTGCCTTTCGTGAACAGCTAGACAAAAAGGCCAGTAAAAAATTATATAAAGATTTAAAAAATCCCATAATCCACAATAAATGCCTCCAGTTGAACATTGTAAAATGGCATTCAAGGTTTAGCAAATCCTTAAAAGGTAAAGGTTCCCCTTGCATTAGCGGACGGTACTCATCTCCCTTTCAAAGCCGAAGAGCCAGCGCTGTCTGAAGATGTCTCCGTGGTCATGTGGCCGGCATGACTTAACACCAAAGGGACACGGAGCGCTGTTCCCTTCCCACCAAAGGTGGTTCCTATTTTCCTACTTGCATTTTTTACGTGCTTTCGAATTGCTACATTGGCAGAAGCTGGGACAAGTTCACGAGAGCTCACTCCGTTATGCGGCGCTAGGTATTCGAACTGCCATACTTTCTGATCGACAAGCTCAGCGTCTTAGCCAGCAAATCTTTAGGTTTTTTTAATTTTTTTAAAGTACAAAACACTAAACTAAAAGGAAATCTAATAGTATTCTGTTCTTTTTTCCAATAAAAATAATAGTTGACATCAAAATAACTTCAAGACAGAGCTGTATAAACTCATGAGATATTACCACCCTCACTCAATTTAATGATGCTTTTTCTTCAGTCTGCTCCTCCATCCTTTGCCCGTATTCCTAAAAGATGTTTTCAGCCAGGCTCTCTCGGGTGCTTCTCGGGGGCTCTGGGCTCCTCCCATAAGGTCACGCCTCCCCCGGGAACCACCGGTGCCATCCCCTTTGGGGCCTGGGGGCGCACAGACAGTCGGGGGTGGGGGGACTTAATCAATTGGGATGATAGAAAGCATGATCAGTACCTGTGGTGGCCTTGCTTCCTGGGGATCCAGAATTTGGAGCGCGGAACGTCTGTGACGGGGACGCCGCCGGTGGGATACCAGAGGGAGTGCGGTGGAGGAGGGTGGAGCACCGGATTATAGGCGCCGTCGGTGTTTTTTTGCCCGATTGGCTCGTCTGGGTCTTCACAGCCACGAAGAGTGGAGATCGAGAGTACTCTGGATATGAACACTCAGAACTAGTGCCGGGATAGAGAAGTCAGTGCCCAGAACCTGCCTCTGCCAGGGTGCTTCCCCCTCTCTCTACAAGAAGTCCACGCTCCCCCTACTTTATGTAACTGGACCCCATTGGAGCCTCCCACCTGCTCCGCTGTAAATTTTCAAGTACGACACAGGGGGTTTGAATTTCTGGCTTCTTTAATTTCGGTCAGCTTTACTGTGACCTGCACAGCCCCTGCCTGACCCCCACAAGACCTTCTGGCCAAGGGGGCAAGTGCCCTTTGGAGAGGGGGCATCTCTCGCCTTCCACAGCTCAAAACCTCCCATGCCAGCCTTAGTGATAATTAACTGGTAAAGCAAAGAAATGAAACATTTTCCTACTACACTGAAACAGCTGCCCAAAGGCCCTGCTTGTAATAAAAATGGACACAACATGGTGGCACCCAGCAAAAGGCCTCTCACAAAGAGAAGGTTATCTTGAGGCATGGGCTTGCTGTGATGGACAATCACAGTAAGAATGAAAGGAAGTGCTTTTCTCCAAAACCACCCCATTCAAATCTATGTCCTTTCATCATCAATATACATTTGACCCAAAGAATTAAGATTTCTTTAGCCAAACAGAAATCCTAAAAAAATCAGGCTTCTCGGTCCCCATCTAGAAAACAACTTCATGTGCCAACTCGCTCCTTTGAGGTCCCATCAATCAGAAACATGAACTGACTTTACCCTTCCTTCCTTCCTTCCTTCCTTCCTTCCTTCCTTCCTTCCTTCCTTCCTTTCCTTCCTTTCTTCCTTCCCTACAGTTTGTCTGAACCAAATTTTTAATTCTGTTTGTCTGAAGGTGAAATATCTGGATGTATAATTTAGGAGTGTCCATTTATAATTAAGTGTTCATTTACTGCCACATCTAATTAAGAGTCCCCTTCGGGGGGAAAGGGCGGCATATAAATTTAATAAACTGAACTGAACATGGAAGACAATTGCACAGGGACATTTTTCATTTCATTATTCTATCATTTATTGCTCCAATCAAGGCGCACACATATGATGAAAATAAAAATAATAATAAAATGTGTGACATTCTACCCTTCAACACATTATTTAGTATTTTCAGTTATTTATATCTTGCATTTCTTTAGGCTACATGGACAATACTGCCTCACCCAATTTTCCCCACACAACTTCCCCACTCTGTAATGCGATCTGGATTCTAATCAGACCCTTACCCACTGCATCATGATTCCCCCCTCCCCTCCAAAGAAACCATAAATAAAAGACAAATACAAATTCACCTTGTGATGGTATTTGTTCTTTATTTTAAAAAAAGCTACTAGAGATGCCCTAATTCCTTGAAACCACAGACTGGGCAGGAAATATCAGTGTAAACAATGCAACAATGCCCCCCACTTCCCCAAACTTTCTGGCACACCGCCTAGAATGTCCACCCTTTGCCAGGTGGAAGAGCAATGAGGTGAGTGACGTGGGCAGCCAGCCCAGTCACTGCTGCCTCTTGCGTCCCTTCCTGCTTAACAACGGGGCTCCAGCAAAGTCTTTGCACCAAACTGGCATTGCAACTATTAGGGGAATTTGGGGGGGGGGGGGCGGGGGGGACACTTGCTGCAATCCTAACAGGAAGGACAAGAGGAAGAAGAGGTCTAATTCAACAGGTATGTCCATGGCCGTTGACCACACGAAAGCTAATGAAGACCTCTAGGCCAGGGAGTGGTTGATCTCCACGATCCCACTTTCCAATGGCTTAGGGCACATTAAACTCAGCCCCAATCAAGGCAAATGACTATTTATTTATTTATTATATTTAAATGCCGTTCGTCTCTAGGAGGCTACAGGGAATCTTCTCCGCAGCGTAAGAAGGACAAAGGATACACTGAATTTGACACCACCAGTTTCCCCTAAGAAGACTATGCAGCAGTGCTTGCCCACAAAAATCCCCCAGATTACAGGGCTGGGGCTGTTCAGGCTAGAAAAAAGACCCACCTGCTGAGGGGCAGACATGAAGGGGAAGATGCCCTTCTCCCTCTCAAAACAATTCAGGACAGGCCAAAGTCTGTCTTCCCTCGGGAAATTAGCATAATTTGCTTCCACTGGAATGAGGCGATGGCCCCCGACCTCAATGAACCAAAAGGGGCATGGAGGGGACTGTTTGTCATGGGGCTACGCACTGCCTGGGGCAATGAGGACTAGATGCTTGAGCTGAAGGATGCCTTCCTGTCCTACCTCTGGGGCTTTCAACCGGTGCAATTGAAAACAAAATTATAGCAGGCTTTTGGAGATCCAGAGGGCAGCGGAGCAAAGGGTGGCCTTCCCGGAGAGGTGATGGAGGACAGAGACAGTCAGCTCACCCACCTTACTAGGAGCAGGTGCAGGGGGGAGACTGGGACCAAGGGGCCGGTCCTTGGAAGCCGGGGGCTGCAACCAGTAAGCAGATGGGGCCCCCCACACACTTTTGAATATTTCAATTCACTGAGAGAAACAGCTACAGCATCTTATATTAAGCCATAAGCAGGGGATGGGTCCAGATGAAAAAAAAATCTACATTGCCAAAAATGTGCAAACTGCAAAATACAGGTGTGATTTTATTTATGGTATCATATAGTATTAACAATTATAGGCAGCCTGGCCTGAATATTTGCACTGAAATATGAACATCTCCTCCTCTCGAGGCTTATCCCCAAAGTACAGCTATCAGGAAGAGATGCCAGTGCTGGTCTGACCCTGGTGGCCATTCTGGTTGTGCAATGGGACTCTGCCTTGAAAGATCCTGGATCCCAGGCTCTCCCCGGCTGCCGTGTCACAGCTGGATACTCACTGATTGGTGCGTGAAGGGCCACGTGTTCCTGGTAAGGGGTGTAGTACTTGTACTGCTTGCCACAGAATTCGCAGGTATAGTTCCCCGTTTCTACAAAGCAAGAAAAGAGTTTTTGGAAGCAGGAAAGGTTTTCCCCCAAAACCCTTGACCCAAACATGGATTGCAATTCAGAACATAGCAGGGTGGGCCTTTCCCACATGGCCTCCTAAGATGAATCCCAAGTTTCCTTGACCAAGGGGGCCTTCATGGTAACTGTTCGGTCTGTTTTGCCCCAGCTCTCTTTCCTGGAGAAAGGCGAGACTTCATTTTGCTGAGGTAGCATTTGGGAGTGAGCTGTACAAAGCCATCGCAGACAGCCAAGGCTAATTCCCTCTCCTGTTAGTGCTTACGAGGGGGTGGTCATCATTATCATATGTGTTGGTCATGCCAAAAAGCCAAAACATACTGGCAGAATATCCAAAAGTGGTTGATAGCAATAGCAATAGCAGTTAGACTTATATACCGCTTCGTAGGGCTTTCAGCCCTCTCTAAGCGGTTTACAGAGTCAGCATATTGCCCCCAAGAATCCGGGTCCTCATTTTACCCACCTCGGAAGGATGGAAGGCTGAGTCAATCTTGAGCCGGTGAGATTTGAACCGCTGAACTGCAGCTAACAGTCAGCTGAAGTGGCCTGCAGTACTGCACCCTAACCACTGCGCCACCTCGGCTCTTTTTTAAAGAGATAAAGAGATAACCGAAGAGGAAATAGAATTTCTCTTGGGAATTATATGCAAGAAATGGAACAAGGGGGTGATCTTTTTAACTGCAAGAATGGTCTTTGCCCAGAATTGGAAAAACAGGGAAACTCCACATGAAGGGGAAATAATGAGGAAAATCTTGATCTGCACTGAAACGGATAAATTGACATGGGGATTGAAGAATAAAGATGAATCAGAATATTATAAGACCTGGGATAAATTTTATCGATGGTTGGGATATGAAAGGGAAAAGCCAAATTAGGCATGAGCCAAGATTCATACAATGGAGAC
Organism: Thamnophis sirtalis; assembly: GCF_051295495.1. Classification (NCBI taxonomy): domain Eukaryota; kingdom Metazoa; phylum Chordata; class Lepidosauria; order Squamata; family Natricidae; genus Thamnophis; species Thamnophis sirtalis. The sequence continues at coordinate 36,234,081 of NW_028261382.1, forward strand.
TAGAATCATGTGTGAAATGATAAATGCGAGAATGTACAAGATAAAACCAACACCGCTGGAAATAGGTTACTTTTTTTCCTCTTTGTAAATACAGTATGGATCAAATGTTGGTGGCTACAATGTACAATTGAGTATCTTAGCATGTATGGCATAGATCCTGCCAGGACAGTTTACTCTGGGTCCAAAATTGTTTAATGAAAACTTTTTAATTAAAAAAAAAAAACCGAGAGGGCCGTTATCATCTCAGATCAAGATCAATTTCTAGTTTTAATATTGCTCCCTCCCCCTTTGAGTTCACCCTATTCCAGAAGAAAAAAAAATGGTAACATCACAAGGCATGCAGTAGCAATCAAATTAGAACACTGCAAAATTGTAACTGACTTTTTTTTTAACCCCAGAGGACAATACTTAGACAATATCTTCCCCTTTAATGAAGAGCTCTTTGTGGATTCTTAAATTAAGGCATGAGAAATGCAAGCGGGATGTTTCGCGTATGTCTGAATATAATGATTAAAATAAACAACATGCCCTTAATTCCTTCCCTTTGCAATAAAGTATTTACATCTAAATACTTTGGGCAGATTGTTTTAACCAGATGCTTATGGAAAGTATGTAACGTTAAGCAAGAATATTTTTACAATTCAACCAAATCAACTTGCTTCCTCTCTTATGTCAAACGTGGAAGATTCGTTTTCTGTTTTACTTAGGAGGGCTATTTGCAAGCAGGTTGCTTGACTGCTGACGAATGGCCACAGTTGGAGTTTGAGCTGTTGCTTTGCATGCAAAAGGTCCAGGTTCACCCCCTACGTTTCCAGAGAAGGGCTGGGGAAAAAAAACCCTCTTCTTGAACGGACGTTCAGAGCCCTACAGCCAGTCAGTGCCAATAGTGGTGAGACAGGTGGGCCCACTAGGACAGTGTTTCTCAACCTTGGTGACTTTAAGTCCTGTGGACTTCAACTCCCAGAATCCCCCAGCCAGCATAGCTGGCTGGGGAATTCTGGGAGTTGAAGTCCACAGGACTTAAAGCCCCCAAGGTTGAGAAACACTGCACTAGGAGACCTGATGCCAAGCAGCTTTCAGGCATTCCCGGGAGTTATTCCACCTGCTACACCTTGGAAAACCTAGCAGTTGTTATTGGTGCCCCTTAAATAAACCCCACTGAGAGATACACCCAAGGAAGATTCTCCTGTCTGTCACCAGCCATGCCAAGAGGAAGGAAGCCTGGGTCCTGCACAGGCAGAGAATCTTTCTGTTGGGACTAGTGAGAGCTCCCTGCCTCCCATCCCTGGCTTGGTCCTGAAACCTCAGCTCTGAGACACTGAAAGCTATTAATTACTTAAGTTGCAAACTCGGTCAATCATACTTGGACCAATCTTCTGAAAGGGCTCAGGCTCCTCTTCTTTCACCTCCTCCTTGGCAATCATTGCTTGGTCGTAGGGGTCTGCAAGGGGAGAGAAGGAGGGGAGAGCTGATGGGGGCAATGTGGAAAGGCCTGTATCCCTCTCATCCTCACCCTCACCTTCGGCAGAACTGGGAACAGGAGAGCAAGACGCTTGATAAAGGCAACATCTTAGCTTGCTCCCGTTTGAAGCGTCTTAAAAACTTTTTTTTTAAGGAAACACTGAACAGACTAGAAGCAAAAAGAAACGACATTCTATTGTGCTCATGACTTATATAGACCAACATACCAGTGGGGGCTTCCTCTCCCCATCGCTACCGATACGCTGCGCACAGGGCCGGGCGCACGCATGCATGCTCTACCGCCCCCACGACACCCAGCTGCTTGCCGGAGGTCGCGCAGGTGCCACACGCTGCACAATTGGCCAGTTGGTTTAAAAGCAGGCATGCAACACGGGTGGGCAGGTGGGCCTAACAAGCCACTGTACCGGTAAAGTGGTGGCTGCTTCTGGCTACTACCAGTATAGCCGGACTGGACCGGACCGGCCAGAACCCACCATTGCAACATGGATTTTACACATGTATCTTTACACAGTATTTTTACTGATTACATTTTTCTTGACAATCTGCCTATTAAAGTGACTAATTTATAAGCTGCATGTGTCCAATTTGAGGTATCAAATTTGCACTAATTATATTTCTTTTTAAAGTGTGACAACTTATTGCAAAAAACTGCAGTCATTTTTGCAAGCGTCACAACAGTTCCAAAAAAAAACCACACACCAACACAACCAGCCTACCTATACCAAGAGGCCCCAGGATTCTCCTACCAACCGAACAGGCGTTCTTTCTCCCAGCTGAGTAGGTTAATCTCTGCACACACCCACAGGTGCCTTCAAATTTGCAACAACACAGGGATTCCCGCCTGCTTGCTACGGCTCCAGTCTCCATCCACTGAGCATTCGCCCAAATGCTCCTCAGTCAAAGTCTTCCTAAGGTGTTGGAATCATTTAGCCAGAAGTTCCTATCAGCTGAAACTTTATTGCCAAAAGTTGTATGGTGTTAGGCCTCTAAAGTAGCTGGGTAAGCACACACAACACCACCACCACCAACAACAACAACATTCTAATGGTTTCCCTTGGATTTTGTTTGGGGTTTTTTGCATCACACAATCAACAATCCTGCACAAGAGCTCCCCTCCGCAGTTTCTTTCCATAAAATGCAGGCCTGGGCTAACTGCTAAGAGCTCTAAGCAATAACTAAAGGTTCGGAGAATGGGTGCGAGAGCTACAGGCATGCCTGCCCCCTTTCCATTCCCTCGGGAGGAGATGGGAAGCTCTATTCCCTTCTTTGAGCAACTCTTACATTCAAGCCATGTTTGGCTTAAATTCAAGGTTTTCTGGAAACACAAGGGTGACATGCGAATCCTGGCTTGTTCTGATAAGCCGCTGCTTGAGCTTAGCCACCAATATTTCCCAACTATCACAGCTTCCTTCGGAGGGCGGGAACGAGGGCTGGCTCAGCTCCTGCTTAGCATTCTGTTAAGAACGGGGACCCTCCTCTTCTCGCCAAGCGATCGGCACTCACCATCCACCGCATGCAGATCTCTGTGCTCTTGGAAGCAACTGTAGTATTTGTACTTCTTCCCACAAATGTCACAGGTGTACCTAAAGTTATCTGTGGGGAGGAAAGAGCACAGTGTTCGAAAAACTCCAAGGAGAACCCAGGGCTTCTCCGAGGAGCCCCCATGCACAGACCCTCTACTGGCACCACCTGGTTTTCCACCAACACTCTCGGCCTCCGGGCTGCTCTCAGTCTTAGCACACCTCAACCCCAACCAAGGCCCTGAAAGGCTCCAATCTCGAGCCAAGGATGGAACTCCGAGGAATTTTGGGGGGGAGAAAACCAGGCTCCAAATCACGGAAAGAAGCATTTTTCTTCTCCTGTTTTGATGCTTTGGGGAGTGGGGGGGGGAATCCAGTGGTAGAGACAACCCCTTCCCCCAATCCTTGGGTGATACCCATCCCTAACAGCATTCAGATGGATCAGAGGATCCAAAGAAAGAAAAGCTAGACCATCGGCTTCATGATATCCCAATTATTAACGAGGTTGTTTCCTTCCTTTGTTAAAGAGTATTTTTTTCCAAGGCGGAAAACAATTTGGCAAAAAAATACGAAGCAGAGAGAGCAGGCGGTGGAAGGGGAGATGAGCACAGGGGCAAAACAAGGCAAGGTCGCCAAATGATGGGGGGGTGTTCCCCCACTGCCTCCCCTCCCCCAGGCTTCTTCGCAACAGAGCTGACCCCATTGGCTTCAGGTCAGCTGTGGGTCCAGCCTGCCCACCCCTCTGGACTCTTGACTGGCAGCAGCTCTCTGGCGTCTTTTGCACAAAGAGGGCTTCCCCCTCCATCTCCCAGAACCTGGAACCGGGGTGGGGAACCTTTTGCTCGCAAAGCATCACTCCACACAATTCGAGAAAGGTGTCGATACTTACTCCCTGGGGAAGCTCCTTCGCCTGATGTCGCTTCTGTGTCTAAGCGGAGAGAAGAACTGCATTGAGAACGCATTCCCAGGAATAAGCACCCTCCCATCCTCGGCTCTCTTGACGGGCTTGAGGTCGATAAGGCCTCCTTTCCCAGATCTGATACCAAAGAAACGTGTCTGTATGGGGACCAAACAGCCTGAAGATCTTCATCTCAGGCACAGCCCCTCGCTTGTCAGTACAGTTCCGAGGGTTCCATCCAAATCCCCTCCCTTCATGATAAGCAAAACCAAAAATAAAAAAAAAGGTAGAATTACGCCAAAAGAGGCCAGGTAAATCTGTGTCGTTGATCTGAGATTGCGCGCATGAAGGGTGGCAGCGCCTCGGGTGCAATGATTTTAAAGTGTACTATTTGGGATCGGGGGAGGTCTTTCTGTCCTGAGTGGCATTTAACCTCGCGCAGTGAAGCAGACAGCCGAGGGAAGGAGAGCCGTGCAGAGGAGGGGGGGGCCTGCAGCGTGAAGGCCTCACCCATTGAGGTGTTACATACATCCCCTACAGGGGATGGAGCCTCATCTAAGCCACTCCTAGTTTTAGGCTGGCAGAAGAGGGAGAGCAGCCGCAGCCGTACTGGTGGCTTGTTCTTTTCAGCACTCGTGCAAGAGACCGTGTATGGATAATTTAATTAAAGCTGCCTCACGTCTTCCGCATTCCATCTTAAGACTGCCACACAATCAATTTAGGTGGGGTTTTTCTGCTATGACCAGCATTTTCTCTCTCTCTCTCCACCCCCCCCCCACATAATTTTGTTCAGTATTCTAAACCGATACCAGGTCCAAGAATATGGGGCATATTTCTCTGATTTGGCTAAAGATGCCAAATTGGCGGTGGCATTCGAGCACAAATGTGACTGGACCACAAACCCAATTTGTGAATGCCAATAGTATTTCAGAAACCATTCTTCCCACCCGCATTTCTTAACTACTCCCGCAATTCCTCCGTAGGGCACAAGAGATCAATACCTCTGTGAGCTCGAACATGGGTCTGGAAACAATTGTAGTACTTATATTTCTTTCCACATATTCCACACTCATATGACCCTGGAAGAGAGAGAGGGGAAAAAAAGACCACATCGAAACATTAAGGCAGCTGTAAGCAGAGACAGACAGAACTCTCTCTACCAAATCGATCAAACCTAAATCGAATTTAAAGGGACAGAGCTTGGACGAAATGCGTAATATGTGCTCTACATGGGGCTGCCCTTGAGGAGTATTCGGCGACTTCAGCTAGTCCAGAATGCAGCCGCGCGAGCGATCGTGGGTGCACCTCGCTTCACCCACGTAACACCTATCCTCCGCGAGCTGCGCTGGCTACCTGTCGATCTCCGGATACGCTTCAAGGTGCTACTTGCCACCTATAAAGCCCTTCATGGTAGTGGATCTGGGTACTTGAGAGACCGCCTACTGCCGATCACCTCCACACGACCCATTAGATCTCATCATTTAGGCCTCCTCCGAGTTCCATCCGCTGGCCAATGCCGACTGGCCACCACGCGGAGGAGAGCCTTCTCGGTGGTAGCCCCGACCCAATGGAACGATCTCCCCGTGGAGCTTCGTACCCTCACCACCCTCCAGACCTTCCGCACAGCCCTTAGAACCTGGCTATCCCGTCAGGCCTGGGGCTAAAGATTGTAACCCGCCCGAATGGTATGAATGTTGCGTTTTAATCATGTACTGTCTTTCATGTAAAAGTCTGTCCCCCCCTTCCTTTTGATTGTGAGCCGCCCTGAGTCCCCCCAGGGAAAAGGGCGGCATACAAATAAATAAACTAAACTAAACTAAACTATTAAGCACCATCTTTTTGGCCAGGTTCAATTGTGGACATGCCATAAAAGCCTAAAATTAGAATCTGCCGAGGCAGCTGCTGGGACCAGTGTGGCCAAGCCTATGGTGGATCTAAACAGATCTGCTTGCACTGGAGTAGCAAAGGAAAACGCACCAAGAGGAGGCTCCTCTCTCACCCAAGCCATCTTCAATAGCCCCCCGATGGCCGTAGCTGCCTCCTCTGAAATAGATCACAGAGCAGCAAATTTTGGCAGATAAAGCAGGGGTCTACCTCCCACCACGTTTGCAAAGCTTAGATCACCCAAGCATGGGTCCGTACCTCCATCGCTTGTAACTGGCGGACAAACTACTCAACAAGTCCTCTTTAATGCTACTACATCTACATGGAGGGAAGTAAGCAATGGGGTACTATGAGGTTCCTTCTTAGGCCCAGGACTCTTCAATGTCTTCATAAATCGCTTAGATAACACTGAGCTGGTAGGAATAGCTAACAACGGGGCCCTATCCAACAAAATGAAATGTAATGTGGAGAAAAGCAAGGTTTTACAGGTAGGCAGGAAAAACTAAAGCAGTGTTTCTCAACCTTGGCAACTTGAAGATGTCCGGACTTCAACTCCCAGAATTCCCCAGCCAGCATCCGCTGGCTGGGGAATTCTGGGAGTTGAAGTCCGGACATCTTCAAGTTGCCAAGGTTGAGAAACACTGAACTAAAGGTATCAATACAGATTAGGCGAAACCTGGCTCAAAAGTAGTAACTGTGAGATGAACCTTGGGAGTCCTGGTGTCAAGGCTGCAATCTAATGCTTTTGTGCGCTTTTGCTCAGATCCAGCTTAATGTCAAGGCTGCTTCACTTAATAACCAAGAAAGAAACCACTCAACTCCATTTTGCAGAATTATATAAGTAATTATATAAGTGATTATAAGTAAATGGAAGCTAAGCAAAGCTGGATCTGAGCAAAAGCGCGCGAAAGCATTAGATATCAATACACGATCCATTCCCCGCCCCTTGGTAACCCCAGTCCATAGTCCAATCCAATATCTCAACAACTGTCAGGTGGGAGATATCTTCAAAAATCATCATCAGGTTGGTATGCAGGACAGTTGGCCTTGGCGGGAAACTCCCCTCTTTCCACGTGTGCAAACGAATGGTGAGAACCACTCCCAATTAACAGTCCTCCTGTACAGAATATTTCCCTCACCCAAATACCATGCCCTCCTTCCCCGTTTCAATGGCAGCCGAAAAGCAAGCAATAGCAATAGTTAGACTTATATACCGCTTCATAGGGCTTTCAGCCCTCTCTAAGCGGTTTACAGAGTCAGCATATTGCCCCCAACAACAATCCGGGTCCTCATTTTACCAACCTCGGAAGGATGGAAGGCTGAGTCAACCTTGAGCCGGTGAGATTTGAACAGCCGAACTGCTGAACTGCAGTCAGCTGAAGTAGCCTGCAGTGCTGCATTTAACCACTGCGCCACCTCGGCTCTAAGCAGCAAAAGAGGCTGACACCTGGTGGATGATCACTTAAATATGAGCCAGCCGTGTACGGCAGCAGCCGAAAAAGCCAATACAATCCTTAGTTGTATAAACAGAGGCACAGGATCAAAATCTAACCTAACCATAAGTTTGCCATCACAACTCTCCCGCTTCCCCATTGCCTCCGGTTGAAGGACGGCCTTACTGGTTTCCCCGAAACTCTCTTCTTCCTCTCCTTACAGCAAGGAATGCCTCGTTTGAGGTGATGCCTGCTGTGATCTACCCAGAAAGGAAACTGTGTTTTCTCCACACTTACCATTTTAAGGCAAAATGCAGCCCTTACAATTTAACCGATTAATAGATTAGCTCTCACCTGTTTTCTCAACCTGGAAACAGCAATTAGCCAGCCTGCAGGAGCCGCCCCCTTCTTTCTCCAGACAGCCTGGATTTCACTCCCCCAAGAAGCCTCCTCAACCTCCTGCCGGCGCGAATAGTAAACTAAAAAGCCCCCCCCCCCGCTCCATAGACCCCCCCCCCTCCAACCCATCCCTGGCAAGAAGAGGTTAAGCCAATGGACCACCCACCTAGCTTACCGAGAGTCTGCTGGTTGCGGACCCCACCAATCACCACACAAATCTCCGCAGGCACCTCGGCTACCCCGCCGCCTTTCTTCTTCGGCTCCTTTGGGTCATCCTGCCAGACCACCTCCTGGATGTAGTCATCGGGGACTTCCGTCTTCACCTTCACCGCGGCCATGGCTGCCGCGTCCTCACTAGGCGAGGCTCGAGGCACGGCTGGGTCGCAGCCTTCTGCTTTCATGGTTTTCTGGGACCTCTTCAAGCGCTCCCTTGGGTGAGGGGAGAAACCAAGGGTGGGTTTCAAATTTTTTAGAACCTCTTCTGTAGGTGTGGCCTGCTTTGTGGGAGTGGCTTGCCAGCCATATGACCAGGTGGGAGTGGCTTGCCGGCCATGTGACCGGGTGGGAGTGGCTTGCCGGCCATGTGACTGGGTGGGCATGGCCAACTTGTAAATTGTGGTGAAACTCACTTAACAATGCTCTTGCTTAGCAACCAAAATGTTGGATCAGAAACTCTGACATTTGAAGCACCCAAGTCTTAAAGCTGTCAAGTTACAAGACTCTCGCACCCCTAACCCTTTAGAAAAAAAAACCAAGGGTGTTCAAACTTGACAGCTTTAAGACTTGTGGACTTCAACTCCTAGAATTCCTCCTCCAGTCATGTTGGCTCAGGAACTCTGGCATTGAAGTGCACAAGTCTTAAAGCTGTCAAGTTACAAGACCCTTGCACCCCTAACCCTTTAGAAAAAAAAACCCAAGGGGTGCTCAAACTTGACAGCTTTAAGACTTGTGCACTTCAACTCCCAGAATTCCTCCTCTCGCTCTTCATCTTGATGATGTGCGGACGGGCGGGGGGAGGGAGCTGGAACCGGTTCTAAACGGCACTGTAGATTTGTGGAACCTCTTCTATAGAAGAGGCTAGAACTGGCAGGAACCCACCCCTGGGAGAAACAGACCTCTAAGCCTCGGGGAGCCCATTGAAGCCCCCCCAAGGGAACACCGTCTACTCCACCGGCCTGCGGCTTAGGGCTGGGCGACTCTATATGCCCCTGGATTTATGGATAAATTGTGGGATACTTCTACAGATGTGGGGGATTTCTTGTAGACTGAACAAATGGCTTGTCCCTGTATTTGGTTAGCTAGAAACCTTTGAATGTCCTTCCAACGGACTCACTTGGGGCTGCCCGCGCCTTCCCTGATTCATGGCCCGTGGACCGAGAGAAAAGGAAGCTTACCTCTTCTGCAAAGTGTAAGGAGTGTGTAATTAATGAAACAACCCGCGCTACTCGCCTCTTAAGCGGCTCACCATGTTGTTGAATGCCCAACAACCCAATTCTAAAGTGCCACCGAACATTCTGGGAAACATCAAGTAGGGCATAGAATGGCTACAGATATTATTTGGATCCCTAAAAGCAAACTATTGGCACCCCCCCCTTCACTTCAAATGCTGAAAGAGACAGAAGATACTGTAAAGTAGGGAACAAGTTGCAAAAAATAAAAAGTGAGGGGGGGGAAGAGACAGAGAGAAGCATCAGGGAGACAGGGGGGGGAAAAAACATTTAAGCCTTTCAATCAACTTTTAAGGATCGTTTTCTCCTGAACAGGAAACCCCTATTTTCTCAGCTGTGTTTGGGACAGGATAAGGGCCCATGATTTGGAGCGGACTCCCACCCCCATGGAGAGACGGGGGGAGGGACAGGTTCCCACCAGGGAAACCAACAGGCTTGGCACAAGTCAGAAGCTCCAGACGGATCAAAGCACAGCAAAGGGCAACGCCAAGGAGGCCTGGCATGGAGCACCGAAGTCGCCGCTGCACCCAAGACGCACCTACCTGCCCACAGAGGCTCTCGTCCCAACATTGCCGCCACTGCTGCCGCCGCTGCCGCCACCACTGCCATTGCTGCCGCCCTCAACCTAGAAGGGAAGCAGCCAGAGAGGAAGGTGAAAGCAGCCGCCAACTTCTTGGACTGATGCAGAGAACCCAAAGCGCAGACCCCAGGCAATTGAAGTGATGTCCATCCCCTCCCCAAATAGTGACCTTCTGTAACAGGGTCGCCAGAGTCCCCAGGAAACCTTTTTTTAAAAATGTCGGAAACTAGGAAAAACCACCTGCTCCAGAACCACAAGCCTTCCTTCCTCCCTCCCTCTCCTTCCTTTCTTCCTCCTTCCTCCCTTTCCTTCCTCCTCCTCCTCCCTTCCTTTCCTTCCTTCCTTCCCTTCCTTCCTTCCTTCTGCCTTTCCTTCCTTCCTTCCTCCTGTCCTTCCTTTCTTCCTTCTTCCTTCCTTCCCTTCCTTCCTCCTGCCTTTCCTTCCTTCCTTCCTCCCTCCCTCCCTCTCCTTCCTTTCTTCCTTTCCTTCCTCCTCCTCCCTTCCTTTCCTTTCTTCCCTTCCTTCCTTCCTTCCTCCTGCCTTTCCTCCCTTCCTTTCCTTCCTTCCCTTCCTTCCTCCTGCCTTTCCTTCCTTCCTTCCTCCCTCCCTCCCTCTCCTTCCTCTCTTCCTTTCCTTCCTCCTCCTTTCCTTTCCTTTCCTTTCCTTCCTTCCTTCCTTCCTCTGCTCCATTTCAACCAGAATCCTCCTCCACCACCAACCCAGAAGTATCGCTGAGTCTCCAGCCTCAGAGCTTCTCCCACATTTATCCGATCATCTTCCCAGCCTTTCCACAACCCATCCAAGCTTGTGGCCACCGCTACTACGCCTTGTGCCGGTGAGTTCCACAGATTAAATTTGGGGTGGTTTATTTCTTTTCTGTCTCTTTTTCAATTTGCTTTCCACAGATGGGAAAGGAGAAGGATCCAGTAGGGAGAGGACCTGAATAAAAAAAAAACAGAGTATGTGCTGCCCCCCCCCCCAACTACATCTTCTGTTGTGGGGCACGGAAAGGGTGGGAGGAAAGGAAGGGGGAAGAGACAGCTCCCTCCTAGGCCTAGATCAACAGAGGGAGGGGATCCAATTGGGGCTGCCTAAAAGGTAGCCAAGCTCCAGGGGGGAGGGGGTCACTTGCGGAAAGAGAGAAAATGACAGGGACCCCCCCTCTCTCTCCCTCCCCATTTCTCTCTCTCCCCCCCCCTCTCTTCACTGGCTGACTTCCGAAGAGTAAGAAATGCCCTTCTCTAGTTCTGATGTGATTTCTGCATCCGGGCATACAGTAGATACTGTCAAGTATCATGAGCAATCAAGGGTAGACCTGGGTCACCACTAGAGAACACCAAGATTAATTTGGGAAAATTTCAAAAGTAACCACTTCTGCATTGCTGTCAAGAAAAAATGGTGCACAGCTAAGCACACACCCCCGCTGCCCCCCCCCCCCGCCGCATCTGAGCTCAAGCTTGGAGACTTCCCTCTTCCCTTCCCCCCCCCCCCATCCCAGGGTCCCTGGAGAGACCAGGGAAGTTCAGGAACTTTCTGATCCACGCAAGAGGTTGCCCACAGCAGCCACCGTCACGGATGAGCACAGCAAGTTGGTGCCCAGCGGCTCTGGAGTCAAGACTCCACGGCCTGCATTGGGGAAGGAGGCAGGGGGGTGGGTTAAAGGAGAGGATCCCCCCCCATGACCTCCACAGGGACAGTCACAAAACTTCCCTTGTAGCCTCTGCAATCTTCCAGAGCACACACACACACACACACACCCTCACATGCTACAAAAACATCTGGACCAAAAGGGAAAACAGAAGAAAACCACGTCGCAAGGGAAAAAATTCTGCGCAGAAAAATTTCAGTGTTTCTGGAGTGGAATAATCTAAACATGGAAGCACACATCCCATTAAAGGCAGAAAGCTGTGAACGCATCAACATAATCGGTAGAATCATCGGTTCCCCCCCCCCACAGCCAAATTGGGAACATTCCCTGCAATTCAAAAGGTCCAAACTCTTCTCTTCCTAAAACCCAGCCTAGTGAAACTGCAGTTTCAAATACTTGCAATTTAAATTTCCCCCCTGCCTTTTTAATAATCAAAATTCTAAGATTATACCCATTTAAAAAAAAAAAAATCTGAAAAAGGCTTTCCCCCAAAACAGCATTATTTCAAACCTTGGACCCCTCCCCCTATGAATTTGCACAAATGTGCATTAGAAAGAGATTTGCTGCATTTCAAGGTGGGGGGAGACACGTATGGCAGAAACAGGCCATTTCAGAGGTTGCAGGGAGAGAGAGTTCGATAAAATAACCCCCTTTTTAATTTAAATGCTAATGCACTGAATTAAAATTTAATAACTGAGGAAATTGAAAAGCCAAGCAGGAATATTGGAAATAAATCCAAGCAGAAACAGCTGAAATTAAAAATTCTAGAGAGTAGGAGGATAGAAGCTAAGCTGTCTTATACAATTATATTTTTTTCCAGAACAATGTAGGGGGAACGGACGCTATCTATGACCAGCCTTAGGGCAGTAAATTGAAAGCTGGGTGATTTATTGTTTAATTTTCCTAAGGGGAAAAAGGTTCTCTTTCATGGTAAAATATTTCATAAATTTCCACCTGGCATAAATTTTTAAATTAAACGTTAGGTAGGTCATATTCAGTGCATCAGCACAATTCTCAAATCTTGCAGAAATACACATAGCGGAAGGGAGAGGGTTGGAGGGGGGGAGAGAAAATTCTAGATATTTCTTTGGATTCCTTTATGAAGATTTCTCTTTTACAGAGCAACCAAAGCTGAAAGGGGTTAAAAACATACAAAGATTATTATTATTTTTTTCCCCATAATTTTAAAAGCTCTCCCAATTAAACAGGTTTTGCCTTACAGAATTTTCGGGTGCTGGAGTGCCACAAAAGAGCCTGAAAGGCCATTTTCAGGCTATTTTTTTCTTTGTGGGCACTGGGAAGGCCAGCTGGTCTTGGCAGGTGCTGGAGTGTTGAAAAACAGCCTGAAAATGACCAAAAACAAGGCATCTGTATGTTGGCCAAAAAGGTTCATCATCCCTGGCCTATATTCTTCCCACCTTTCTGCAAAGCTGCTCTCACACAGGTAAAAATGCTGTCGAACACTTTCTGAATAGCAATGCTAATGCTGGGCATGAGGCTTATTTGCCCAGCCACAGGCTTCGAGGATGCTTCAGAAAGTGGCATCTATCAGATCCATTCAGTCCTGTCCCGTGCAATATGCGAATCTGCAAAATGCAGAGCCGATGCAATTTTCCTTTTAAAAATTCACCTCTAACTCCAAAAATAAATGGATAAATGACACAAAGATCCAGACAACGAAACAGCATTTTTGTTTCTGAAAAATAAGACCGCCCTGGGAATACAAATCCCTCACATGCTCACATAGCCTAACAGGCCTTAAAGGTATCCTGGAACGTGACCCAACAAAAGTGCGCCGACAAAACCGCATTGCTAAAACCGCAACATCATCAACGCACCACAACAACAGCACGGCAACAACAGCGCGGAGACAGAAGAGCGCTTTACAACAGCGCATCGACAGAAAGGTGATTTAACTTAAGGGTTAGGGTTAGGGTTAGGTTTAGCGTTACGTTTAGGGTTAGGGTTAGGGTTACATTTAGGGTTAGGGTTAGGGTTAGGGTTAGGTTTAGTTTTACAGCGCACTTCTGTCGCCGTGCTGTTGTCAGTGCGATTCAGCGCTCATTCGTCGGAGCGCTTTAGAACTCGCGGTTTTCTCACCGCGGTTTAGTCAGGCGCGCGGTTTTGTCGTTCGCCCTTTTGTCGGTGAACCATCCTGGAAAGGTATCCCACGTTGACCCCCTGCTCCTCTCTTCCCCCAATCTCTTAACACCGCCCTCCCCCTGGGATAATGGCAGTGCAAAAGACATAGGAAATCAATTGTGAAAATAAAAATGACCTTAACTGGGGGCAGAATCACATTTTCCAAGCCCTGATCTCCGATTCTTCAGAAAAGCGATGTCCATGTTTCCAGATGCCACCTCAAGCTATGGCATTTCAACACACACACCCCTCTACAAAACTTTGCTAATGTCCTAATCCAACACAAGAAAAATGGGAGCTTCTCTACTTTATAATAGGTACATGGGCATTTATTTTTCATTATCCCAAAGTGTTCCTCTGGACAACAATAACAAAAGGTTTCTTAAATACTGATGCAGCGTTTTGTCAGGTTATGTTTATAGCAGAAACACATTCCATAGGATGCGGACAGGATTACTACAATGCGAGAAAGACTGCTGGCATCATTTCAGGTTACTTAAAAATAATTATAGAGTCCGGTAACTGCATATGCATCTAAGTGTGATTTTTTTTAAAAAAAATATGACTCACCGCTGTGGTGAGAAATAGCTCTAGGGGGAAAGTACAAAATTATGAATTTCCTATTTCAACCCACCCGAAGTCAGGGATTAGGTGAAGGGAAATGCTGCAGAACAAGGACTACAGCTTTAATGCCATTTCTAAGAAGTATATTGCTCCTGGTTAGGAATGAAGGCTCCATAGCAGCACATGGAAGCATCAGCCACAAATAGGAGCCAGCCGTGTTCAGAAGCAGCCAAAAAAGCCAACACAGTTCTAGGCTGCATCAACCGAGGGATAGAATTGAGATCACGTGACATGTTAATACTTTATAAGGCCTTGGTAAGGCCACACTTGGAATACAGCATCCAGTTTTGCTCACCACGATGTAGAAAAAATGTGGAGACTCTAGAAAGAGTGCAGAGAAGAGCAACAAAGATGATTAGGGGACTGGAGGCTAAAAAATACGAAGAACAGTTACAGGAACTCAGTATGTCTAGTTTAATGAAAAGAAGGACTTGGGGAGACATGATAGCAGTCTTCCGATATCTCCGGGGTTGCCCCAAAGAAGGAGTCAAGCTATTATCCAAAGCACCCGAGAGCAGGACAAGGAGCAATGGGTGGAAACTAATCAAGGAGAGAAGCAACTTAGAACTGAGGAGACATTTCCTGACACTTAGAACAATTAACCAATGGGATAACTTGCCTCCAGAACTTGTGAATCCCCCAACATTGGAAGTCTTTAAGAAGATGTTGGATAGCCGTTTGTCTGAAACAGTATAGGGTTTCCTGCCTAGGCAAGGGGTTGGACTAGAAGACCTCCAAGGTCCCTTCCAACTCCTGAGCAACTTAGAACTGAGGAGACATTTCCTGACACTTAGAACAATTAACCAGTGGAACAACTTGCCTCGAGAAGTTGCAAATGCTCCAACGCTGGAAGTTTTTAAGAAGATGTTGGATAACCATTTGTCTGAAGTGGTGTAGGGCAGCATCCTGTGGTTGCACGATAAAAATTAGGATGCTTGGCAATTGTCTCATATTAATGACCGTCACAGAGTCCTGGGGGGCTTGTGATCACCTTTGACAGTCGACGACAACTAGGCAGTTACGTAGCCTTCAAGAGAGCAATAACTCCACAACCTAGAAGAGGGAGAACAAGCTAGGCGAAACACTTTTAATGGTATAAAGCTGCCTTCTCAAACCTGAATCCCCAATGAAATATTTTGACCAGTGACTCCTCCACTCTTAATTATGCTGGACTCTGCAGAAAAGTTAGAATTATTTCGTTGCCAAAATGTTGTTTTGGGGGCAAAATGGAGGAAAAATGATACCACAGCGACACAATTCTCTTTTGCTTTTTTTTTCCCCCTGAGAGCGCATCGCCCGAATTTTGCCAAAATATAAGTACTAAAGAATTATGTTTTACCACAGCAAGACTGTTGGTGGCGCAATACTGGAAGAAGGAAGATCTGCCTACTATTCAAGAATGGACATTGAAAGTAACAAACCTAGCTGAGATGGCTAAAATATCAGCATATCTCAAGGATCACTCAAACGAGAAATATAAACTAGAGTGAAGAAGATGGATTGACTATATTCAAAATAAATATGGGACTAAGAAATTCCAGATAGTTTATGACTGAAAAAACAAGGAATGATATAATCTGTTTAGAGTTAGCCTAGCAAAGAGGAGTTAAAGCTCAAATGAAAGATGACATTAAAAAAAAATTTAAGTTTATTTTAGAATATCTTTGTTAAAAATTTATACCCTGTATTGGTTCTGGGAAGTCGGGGGTGGTGGTGGGGTGGTGGTAAACATTTGTAAAAGTTTTTTTTTTCCAAAAAAATTTCAATTAAAAAAAAAGAATTATGTTTTAGATATGGTAAGTTAAAAAGTAATAGGCCCCTGGGCCAGGTTGCATTCACCCGGAGAGATCTGAAAATACGGCCAATGCAAATTTGCTGAACTATTAACTAAAATATGTAACTTATCACCAAAACTAAACCTTGCCTGCCAGAGGAAAGAGGGAAAGAGGCCAATTTCTACAGCCGGGTGCTTCTGATGCCTCCCTCAGAAAGATGCAGGCAGTCACAGGCATTGCCATGAGCTCCAACTGATGGGTGGAAGAATATCCAGAGCCGTAAAACTCAACCCTGGACTTTGAATTGTAGCCCGAATCAGACGGAGGAAATTCAGCCGAAGAGGTCCTTACTCTGCTCTCAAACGTAAGTCTCTAGCAGGGTGCCAATGAAGTCACAGCAAACCAGTACTAATTGCTTTTCTGGATGCACCTCATAATATTCTAATATATCTATGATGACTCTCGTATTATTTTTAAATGTGTCTGTAAGGTAAAAATCCGTTTTGATCTGGATGCATTCGTTCGTTTAGCACTGAGCCGAGGTGGCGCAGTGGTTAAGAGTGCAGTACTGCAGGCCACTTCAGCTGACTGTTATCTGCAGTTCGGCGGTTCAAATCTCACCGGCTCAAGGTTGACTCAGCCTTCCATCCTTCCGAGGTGGGTGAAATGAGGACCCAGACTGTGGGGGCGATATGCTGACTCTGTAAACCACTTAGAGAGGGCTGAAAGCCCTATGAAGCGGTATATAAGTCTAACTGCTATTGCTACTTGTTTAATTCTTCCTGCCATAATTGCTACAAATAATTTATAATCGGAATTCAATAGTGAAATTGGTCTGTAGTTTTGAATTTCTTGTAAATTAGCTTCTTCTTTAGGGAATGAACGATATTATTTCTTCCGTCCATGATTCAGGCATCTTGGCTTTTCCTAAAACTTCATTAAACATTTCCACTCCTAATTCTTCCAATATTATTTGATTATATTTGTATAACTCCACTGGGATTCCATCTGGTCCTGCAGTTTTAGTCTTCTTCTGGTTTTTTCAGGACTAATTCTACTTCCGCTGTTGTTATTGGCCTGTTTATTGCCTCTCTATATATTTCAAATGAAATATATTAGAAGGGGAAATAACATAAGGGGAATTGTACTGATTAGAAACTGCTATAAGAAGGAACAAGTTCCAATGTACTGTGTAAATGTAGTTTATGTATAAGTTTTGTTTGTGTGTATTTTGTATGTTTGTAAATAAAAAATTAATTTTAAAAAAACTCACAGCAGAGGGCAGTTAGCATCCTGCTTAGCAATAGCAATAGCAGTTAGACTTATATACCGCTTCATAGGGCTTTCAGCCCTCTCTAAGCGGTTTACAGAGTCAGCATATCGCCCCCAACAACAATCTGGGTCCTCATTTTACCCACTTCGGAAGGATGGAAGGCTGAGTCAACCTTGAGCCGGTGAGATTTGAACAGCCGAACTGCAGTCAGCTGAAGTAGCCTGCAGTGCTGCATTTAACCACTGCGCCACCTCGGCTCTCTCTTAAATTGAACTACAGTGACACTCCTGATGCCATGACTTGATAAGAGCAAAGCCTTGGTGAGATGGACAGCTGGATGTTGTCTGATATTTTTGTATATTGTGCCCAATTCCCAATGTTTGGTTCGTGTTGGTTTTTACGTTGTTATTCCTCTTAGGCATAAGAGGAAGACCCCACTTTGCCCTTTAAGTAGCCTTTCCCTGGGAAGGAGAACCAAGCACCCAGGTGAAGCGATTCACAGAATATCACATGCCTGATGCTAGTCTTGGTGGGTTTTGCCTGGCTCTCTGCCAGCGTTCTCCTAAACTCTTGACAGGAATGGACTTCTGGACTTTGGACAGTTCTACATGGAACCAGCTCAGAAAAGAGGAGCCTCCACGGAAAAATCTTAACAGCTGCAGGATGTAAAAGATATCACAGCCACGGCTTTTGAACTTTCTCATTCTGTATTAACTGTGGGTTTAAAAGAAGAAAAAAAAACAGGAAGAGGAGTAACCCAAATCCAAATTACGAATCCATAAAATAGGACTCCCTTCCCCCCAAAAAATCTCAAAATGGAATAATTATAAGGCAGAAGGCCTAAGTTTTAAAAACGAAACAGGAGAAAAGAGCAGAGTTCATGTGGAAATCTTAGAAATCTCTGTAGCAAAATAACTCGTTTCAGCTGACCACAAAGACTATAAATACTCAAGATTAATTTCCCAAGCGAGTATAAAAATAAACAAACTTAAAGTTTACCAAAAGGGGGGGGGGGGGCGGGAATCAAAATTCTCTTACATCAAGAAAGACATCTCTCTGTATCCTACATGTTAGGCAAATACGGAAACTGAAGTACTTTTATTTACATGTGCTTTTTTTTAAAAAAAAAAACTTTTATTCTGCAGGATTCAACCTAATGAAAAGTTACCTTGCTTTTCAACTGGATAAAATAATCAGAACTTTGTGGTTTCAGGACTTGGGAAGAAAAGAGAGATCCGTCAACGCCACGCCTGATTAGCCTTTCAGGAAAAGAGATCTAACAAAACTTTCAAGGTTGGGAAAGCGTATAACTCATTCTAGACCAGGGGTGTTCAAAGTTGGGAACTTTAAGACTTGTGGACTTCAACTCCCAGAATTCCCCAGCCAGAAGTCTAGACTCTGCAGTAGCCCTGCCACCCTCACGCCCTCCGTCCCAAATTTTCCAGTTTGTGGAAGTCCTCCTACTTCTCTTGCAGCGACTCTAACTTAAATGTAGTAGAATGGAGGGAGGGGGTGGAATTAACCTTTGTCAGAATTGCTTTCTCCTAATAAATACATTTCATTCATTATTAGCCGCAAGAGGGGAAATGGCGAATTTGTTCTTGGGGCACTTTGTTCAAAGCCAAGCTCTACAAAAAGCAAAGGGAAAACCAAGGGCTACAGCGGGACAGAGATTGTCACCACTCCTGACACACTTCCCAGTTTGGTTCCTATAAATCCGTGACACCACTGAATCTTTCCAGCAGGCACTGGATGAGCTGCGTCCAGGAGGTCACTCTTCAGAGAGCCGGCCTGCCCTCCGCCCTCTGGATGATCTCAGGACTAAATCTCTAGGCACAGCCTAGACCCAATTCTTAATCTCCTAATGTCCACACCGAGGAACGGGTGCCACAATATTTGTATCCACTCAAGATTTCTGTTTGCATTCTCAAGCCAAACATTTGTAATGCTTTCAGGTGCACAAGGAATAGCAGGAGCCTTAAATAAGCACGAAGGCCAGTTCTCCTCCTAAGCATCCTGGCTATGAATCTCTCTCCAGCCAGCAAAGACTACCTGGACATTATTGGGATGGAGAAAGTCAAGCAGGGGTGAAATTCAGCAGATTCTGAAGAACCGATAGTGGAAATTTTGAGTATTTTGGAGAACCGGTAGCGGAAATTTTGAGTATTTCAGAGAACCAGTAGCAGAAATTTTAAGTAGTTCGGAGAACCGGTAGTGGAAATTTTGAGTATTTCAGAGAACTAGTAGGGGAACTTTTGAGTAGTTCGGAGAACCAGTAGCGGAAATTTTGAGTATTTCGGAGAACTAGTAGGGGAACTTTTGAGTAGTTCGGAGAACCAGTAGCGGAAATTTTGAGTAGTTTGGAGAAGCGGTAGTGGAAATTTTGAGTAGTTTGGAGAACTGGTAGCGGAAATTTTAAGTAGTTTGGAGAACCGGTAGTGGAAATTTTGAGTATTTCAGAGAACTAGTAGGGGAACTTTTGAGTAGTTCGGAGAACCAGTAGCGGAAATTTTGAGTATTTCGGAGAACTAGTAGGGGAACTTTTGAGTAGTTCGGAGAACCAGTAGCGGAAATTTTGAGTAGTTTGGAGAACCGGTAGTGGAAATTTTGAGTAGTTTGGAGAACTGGTAGCGGAAATTTTAAGTAGTTTGGAGAACCGGTAGTGGAAATTTTGAGTATTTCAGAGAACTGGTAGGGGAACTTTTGAGTAGTTCGGAGAACCGGTAGCGGAAATTTTGAGTAGTTTGGAGAACCGGCAAATGCCACCTGTGGCTGGCCCCAAAGTGAAATAGAGATTTTGCTGTATCCTTCCCCTGCCATGCCCACTAAGCCACGCCGAACCTGTAGCAAAAAAATTTGAATTTCACCACTGAAGTCAAGACTTCGTTTCCAACTTCCCTCAGCCCTAAATGAGAAAGGAGTTGTCACACAGAGCCCACTTCCGGCCCTTCCTTCACTTGCATGCCTCTTAAATAATAACTTATTATTTAAGACTCCCTGGAGAAGAGCCTCATGCTAGGAATGATGGAGGGCAAAAGAAGAAGGGGACGACAGAGAAGGAGGTGGCTGGACGGAATCACCAAAGCAGTCGGCATGAGCTTCAATGGACTCCGGAGGATGGGAGAAGACAGGAAGGTCTGGAGGACACAACTTCGACCAACAAAAACGACGTTATTATGTGTTGCCAGATAGAAGATCCTGGTGCCCACTGTTAGCTCAGGCTTTCCCAGTGCTGCTGTTGTTGGTGCTCCTGACTTTAACAAACGCAGTGACTTGAAGCTAAATTGTTGAATTCTTTTTTTTTTTCCTTTTGCCAGCTGCACTAATTATCAGTGAAGAGAGACTAGACTAAGAATCCCAAGATGGTTATAGGGCTTCTAAGACATCTAGAAATCTATAATTCGACACTACACCCCGCAACACACACGCTCATTCTAAGTCACAGCACTGAATAAAATAGGAAAAACTAGGTTGCTTTGGGGGGGGGGTTTGCTTCTCACATATATTGGTTTACTGTATGGTATTTGCTTACTAAAAGTAACTTTCCAGGCTCTATGTGGCCTGTGCACACTCTATGTAGGAGTTCTGTAATGTCTTTCGGATTCAGTTGAGGGGGGGGCGCACATAGGGCTCCCATTCATACTCAAGAATGTGTATATAAGCTTGAAATGTTCAAGTCGAAATCCTTCCTTTTTTTTTTGCAAGCAAGCACAATGCATGATCCAAAGTATCAGAAACGCACCTCCTTAAGTGGCCTTCCAAATTCTTTTTTTTTTTTTTTTTTTACAAAACTCAGAATTTTCAACCCTACTTTAAATTAAATGCACCTAAGTAGAGCTGCTATTAAAAGTCTGTAACTCTCCTTTGGAAAAATGGCGAGGGGAAGCTGGGTCTCTGAAGTCCAGAAGTAGATGGACAATTCCATTAAAAAGACAAGACTTATTTTATAGGTAGAAAATGAAAATTCGTACATGACCTCTGGATGGCCTGAAAGTGTAGGAGGCAGCATAAGGAGCATCACTTATCACATAAGAGCCGAGGTGGCGCAGTGGTTAGGGTGCAGTACTGCAGGCCACTTCAGCTGACTGTTATCTGCAGTTCAGCGGTTCTAATCTCACCGGCTCAAGGTTAACTCAGCCTTCCATCCTTCCGAGGTGGGTGAAATGAGGACCCAGACTGTGGGGGGGCGATATGCTGACTCTGTAAACCGCTTAGGGGGGGCAAGGATAGTTGATGCGCAAAATATACATTGCAACGCTTATTGCAAAGCCTCTCAACTATCATACGACAACCCGGCCTTCACGTGGTGCCCCCCGTTCCCACCAATCGGGCTCTGTCGAGCCTTGGGACTGGCGTCCCCTTGGGTATATCCAGCCGAAACAGCTTCCATGGATCGCCGTATGGCGACTGGCTGCACCACCTGACAACCCTAGCCCAGGACCGAAAACAGTGGCGTCAAATTTCCATGGAAGTCGCCTATACCCACGATGGGTGAAGAGGCGTCAAGTACAAGTACAAGTACTGTAAACCGCTTAGAGAGGGCTGAAAGCCCTATGAAGCGGTATATAAGTCTAACTGCTATTGCTATTGCTATCACGAAGATGGATTTCAGGAGGGAAAAGGTTATCGTGGTGAAATATTCCTTTCTTCCTGTGGGAACGGAAGACAGGTGGGTTCCAACAGCATCTCCCTCCTGTCCAGAGAGCTGATCTGAAGTTCACCACCAGGAGATGAATGGAAGAGACAGCCTCAGTTCAGGAGCAGAGAGAGAAGCTACACACACCATAGAGATCTAGCAATGAGGCAGCTCTGACCTGGCTTTCTGTTAAGATTGCTCACTTCGATGGGTCACTTCTGGCCAATTGATCAGGTGATTTTCCTGATACAGATGGCAAGACTGTAGTACCAATCATTAATCGGTTTCTGGAGTCACGATGAGTACCAAACATTTTCCCCCCGTAAGGATTAATGTAGTGAGTCACAAGGCAGCTGTCACTGACAAGTTCTTGTTTGTGCATTGATTACCAAATAAACGATGGTTAGTGGGACAAAATTTTCACCATCAAAATGCGTTGAGTACCAAATTAAATGAGTTTCAAAGCAGTTGAGCACCAAGGTACCACTGTATTACCCACAGGGAGAAATCTCAAAGCTGGGCAGGAGAGGTCAGCTGTGAATTAAGATAAAGGGGCAGAATCTTCACCTTTCCTAGAGCGTGTCTAACAAGCAGGAGACGTTTTTGAACCTTGCCTATGTCGCAAATTCTGGCTGCTCTCATGAGCTGAATGATAAACCTTCCCCAAACAGACAAAGATGAGAAAAGTTTCTTGCCACCATACTTCCAATTGCAGGCAGCAAAGGGGTGGAGTTGGACTCCTGTGTCCAACAACCCCTCATGATTCAACGAACAAAAAGCGAAAGAGATGAACCAAATAAAACAAAATGAAGATTTCTCAAAGGACAATCAAGCTCCAGGAACATAACTGCTCCAGCTGCACGGCTGAAAACGAACGGGACCGATTCGGCTGCATGTGGAACAGGGCTTTCCTCCCAGAAGAACCTCTGCGCAGAACAGCCAAGAAGAGCCTCACCAGGGCTCTGCGTGGCATCATCATCATCATCATCGGTGAATCCCAACAAGGAGCACTGGGACTCTCACAATGCAAAGACATACCTACTCACCTTGACGCAACAATCCCTGAAGGACGATCTCCCCCAAACCAGTGTGCAACCTCAAGTGTTCTTCCTTCATACATGTTACTACATGAATAACCGATCCATAGGCAGCCTTCTCTGGATTATTATAGACTTCTCGGAATCACCTCCCTACAGCCAGAACGGTTGGTTCTGATCTGTCAGAAATCACTGAATTAAGGTCCGTGTTCTCCTGAAAGTACCAAGTCAAGCAATCATAACTAAAGGTGATGCATCTCCATTTATTATTTCCTTCTCCCAAGCAATAGCAATAGCAGTTAGACTTATATACCACTTCATAGGGCTTTCAGCCCTCTCTAAGTGGTTTACAGAGTCAGCATATCGCCCCCCACAGTCTGGGTCCTCATTTCACCCACCTCGGAAGGATGGAAGGCTGAGTCAACCTTGAGCCGGTGAGATTTGAACCGCTGAACTGCAAAACTAGCAGTCAGCTGAAGTAGCCTGCAGTACTGCACTCTAACCACTGCGCCACCTCAGCCCCTTTCAAGCAAATCAAAACCTTAAATTATTAATTTAAACCACTTTTCTCGGCTTGCACAATACAGTGAACATAACACGCCTCATACCATGCATTAAAATTAATCAATGTTTCAAGTAAACCAAGTATGTTGACATCAATTAGAGCCACTAAAGTCTTTTAACTCAGTTAAATGTACAACTCAGCCATTAAACAGCACTAGGAAACCTGACGTGTGAATGAATGAATGAATGAATGAATGAATGAATGAATGAATGAATGAATGAATGAATGAAGTTATAGTTTCAAATCCTCAAAAGAGAAACGAGAGTTTTAAAACTTTTAAAGGTCTTGTTTCAACTGACGTCATAAGAGACTCCCAAATCTGTATAATCAAAAATATATTTAAGTGAGGCTTTCAGTTGACATTCAAAACATGAATGTGAAGAGTCTCATATCTCTACGATGTCATTACCAGTTTTTACATGATATGTCCAATTCTTCCCCCTAGAGTTGCAACACCAAGGGAGCCATCGGCCATCCCTTATTTGGAGTTCAGCTGCCCGAAGGATCCAACTAGAGAGGGCTGCCAAAATCCTCCTGGCCTGTGTCGGCAACTTAACTTTACAGATGTGAGAAGATGATCTCTGCCCACGAAAGCCTGATTGGCACATGTAAAGCTATTAAATCAAGTCAGGGACCTGTGGCCTTCCAGATGTTCCTGAATAATCACAGTCCTCTCTTAAAGGCACACAGCAACCTACACCCTGGAGTCTTTGGCTACAGCATCCTCACAGTACCAGTGAATGGACTGTCCTCCCACACTACAGATGCTCTGAAGAAACTAGATGTGGGGGGGGGGGTTTAGCAGTCAGTCCATGCCAGCTACTTAGGCACATATGAATGGGGAAATATTTTATCACTCTACATCAAATTTGTGTGCGTAACACAAATATTTATTGGGGGAAAAAATTAACATTTCAATTTCCAACCTGTGGTTAGAATGTCAGCTCGTGTTATAAAGAATCTGAAAACACTTTCACTCTCTCGGTCAAATGCCCCTCACAGAATAATGGAGTGGGGGGGGGGAAGAAATTCAGATTTTCTTTCTCAGTCTTTCCTTAAAATTACATATTTTTGGTAAAGAAGAACAATTCTGAAATTATAAATAGAAAAACATTCCAGGAAGAAATTCTTATGCCAATTCACCTAGAAAATTTCCAGTTTGCACTGGAAAATGTTCAGATCAATAGTATTTATTTATCTTGAATACTCGCTGAGGATAGCCATTTGATAAACATGAAACATTTTACTGTCTGATATTTGCCTGATTTACATTTTTCACCTATGTAACCAGGCACAGTAAACACGTACAACACAATGTATTTGTAGGAAGAAATTTCGGGGGGGGGGGAGTCACCATTACAGATATTTTCAGTTAGTCCAGAACGCAGCTGCGCGAGCGATAGTAGGTGCAGCTAGGTACACCCACGTTACACCTATCCTCCGCGAGCTGCACTGGCTTCCCATTGGTCTCCGGACATGCTTCAAGGTGCTAGTTGTTACTTTTAAAGCCCTTCTCTGTTGCTGCTCCGGCCCTATGGAACGAGCTCCCCGTTGAGATCCGGACCCTCACTACCCTTCCGGCCTTCCGCAAAGCGACCAAGACCTGGCTGTTCCGGCAGGCCTGGGGCTGTTGAATTTGTCCAGCCCCATCCTAAGTTGCGAATGTTGTGGACTTTCAATGTTGTTTTGTTTTTTTGTATGTCCTCCCCTTCCTTTTTTATTTGTAAGCCGCCCTGAGTCTCTCGAGAGTGGGCGGCATACTAAATAAATAAATAAATAAATAAATAAATAAATAAATAAATAAATAAATAAATAAATAAATAAATAAATAAATAAATAAATTTTCTGCCCCATGTTCACAGTCCAGACGAATGGAACTGGAACACAACATCACAATCACAAAGTCTCTCTTAGATGCACATAAAGTCAGATTTGGAAGGAACCTCAAATGTCACCTAGTTCAACCACTGCCTGCTGCAGGAATCTCTACCATTACTGTAGCAGCCTGCTTAACTTTCCAAGTTCTCAAGTCAGGAAGCTGAAGACCCAGTTGCAAGATTTAAGCAATTCTGAAAAATGACGGAGAAAAAATCCATCCATTTCTTGGCCTTTTCCATCTATCAAAGCCAACTATATACCCTGGTAGGTCTACGAAAAGCAGCTTTTCCCCTCGCTGCTTCACTGTTTTATTTTCAAAGTGTTATTAATAACCCCTTAATTCTTTTTCAAAGGAGTGATGGGTGGAGTAAGGCATTGGGCTCTCTGCTGCTGCTTGATGCAACTGAAATAAACTGTTATCCCACTCAAAATGTTAATTACTTCTATTAAAAATTAACAATAACCCTTTTAATATATTTGACTATAGTGTTTGCATATAAACATTAGTAATATTTATAATATGAATATTAATGGCACTGCATTTACACTGCATGAATTCATTTTTTCCCAATATTAGTAGCTGTAGTCATAAACACATCAATGCATATTCAAAAAATTTTTTCCTAACAACTGCACAACACACCTGTAACGTAGGCCAGTTATCTGCCAGAGTTGAGGTCTCCTTCCCTGTGACTTTCTAATACTTCCATTAAAACTACAAGAACGATTTAAATCTGTGTTTCTCAATCTTGGGACCTTTAAGTCCTATGGACTTCAACTCCCAGAATTCCCCAGCCAGCTGGCTGAGGGATTCTGGGAGTTGAAGTCCACAGGACCTAGAAGTTGCCAAGGTTGAGAAACACTGATTTAAATGAACACAGAGACCTGGGTCAAACCTTGAGAGTAAATTAAGACCATTGAATTTGTAGAAAAAATGTAAGGACAGGGCAATGACAAGCCAGAGAACCTAGCCAGCCCCACCACTACCACCCCTTAAAAAACACCAAGCCCCTTTAAGTTCCCCCAATTATTCACCTGTCTTAAGGCCTTAAGGCAGTGTTTCTCAACCTTGGCAACTTGAAGATGTCTGGACTTCAACTCCCAGAATTGCCCAGCCAGCTGGCTGGGGAATTCTGGGAGTTGAAGTCCGGACATCTTCAAGTTGCCAAGGTTGAGAAACACTGCCTTAAGGAGTTTTGTGCACAGTATTCCTGGTCAATTTCCTCCTCTTTGGATTTCCTTGGCTTCAGCCATTAAAAACAACCAACTCATTGCAGACTAGAGTAACCAAGGCCACCTCTCCAAACTCTTCCCTCCACAGGATTTTGAAAGATAATCAAGCAAAACTAACAAAGTAACTGAGCATGTGACATATCGTTTTATTTTAAATGGACATAGTTGGAAATTTGAAACTCTGCTTTCTTATCATTATAAAATAACTCTTGACAGTGTAGCCCATCCAGAAAATATCCTATAAGAATCAGCCAGCCGAAGCCTGCTTGGGTAAACATATCAACTGTTAATCTGTGACTGGTTAAATTTAATTGCAACCCCATTAACATTCTTAAACTGCCAGCCTCCTTTCTTGCACAGAATTTCTGCAGAACACATTATTTCCTAAGGACTACAAAAATTAAAACTATCTTGAGCTGTTTGTAAAATTGCTTGTTTTTTTTTAATTGTTCCAGAATCTTCCCAAAAATCCAAACAATCACCTCCCCTTTTGATGGGGGAGGAAGGAAATGGGATTGGTTAGAGATGAAATCTCTAATTGCACTCCTCCCCCCTCCCCCATTCCCTTAGGAATATCATCCCCCGAATTTCCAATTCAATATTCAATTGTAGTTTAGATTACAATTACGGTAAATACAGTTAACAAATCCCACTTTCATTCCCACCACCAGGAATTTTTTTTTTTTTTGAAATTCTAAATTTTTTTTTAAAAAAAATTCAGCTTAGACAAACTTTTAAATTTTCAAAAACATTTTTTTTTCTACACTGAGGTTCATGGAATGGGGGGGAGAGATTTTAAGCTGCAGAAATCCCTTCTGTTCCAGCACAGAAATGCCCCTTTTCAGGTTCTCTGCTGCAGCTGTGGAGTCGGCCATCTTGATATTTTGTTCCCATTTTAAAGTGGAGACTGCAGGATTTTTGCCCTTTTCTTTCCTTTTTTCCCCCCTTCAAATTTAATGTTGCCGTTTTTCCTGACCCTCCTGCCTCAGATGCAGAAGCTGCACATCGCTTTCTACAGAGGTTCAAGTGAAAAATTCTGTGAATTAGTTACTCATTTATCAAATGCAAATCAAAACAGAAAAGGAGAGACAGACACAAACGACCAAAACTCAAAAAGGCAATTTTACTATTCTCAAAGCCATGTGAGAAATTCAAAGGTATATTGCTAATTACAAACTAATCAGTACTTGTTTAGTAAGATTTTCCAGCTTGGTTATGGAGCAAAAAAAAATATATCCCCAATTTTAAAAAAAATTCTTAAGAAAGCATAATTTAATTTTGCAAATTTTTGTTATTTTTTTTAAATCTGCAACTTTGCAGTTTCCTCAACCAGTAGCTTTTTGCATAGCCTATCATTTAGTCTAATGATGCCTTTATACATAAAGTGTTACATTGAACTCTCAAAAGATGTTGTCTTGTGTTATTTTAGGGTGGAGGCAAAACATAATCACTTCCCTCAGTTCTACATGGATGATTATAAATTAAATGCTGGAATCATTCTTTTAATTGTGCCAACAACATAAGCTTTCAGAAAATATACGTCGTTTCAGAACAAAAGGCTTTTCTATAATCTTAACTTGAGCTTCTCTGACTTGCAAAATTGGCTCCTATTTAAAAACAAAGCTCTTTCAAATCAGATTTGAATAAAAACTTAAAAGTCATTCCCCACAAAAAAAATTGGGGTGTGTCCTCAGAAATTTTCATATAATGCACACACTTCTTTAAAAATTGTAAGATTAAGTTATACTTCGTGAGAAAATAAATCCAATACTAAGGTCCTTAACCGTGAAATCCTTTCGAATTTGCAAGTACAATTCTTAATTGCTTTTGCAACAATTCCTCCACCTTCTCCCAAACTGATTTCTTTCAAATTGTTCTTTTTCTCCTTAATTTCGTTTCCCTCTGGCAAAAGAGGCTGATTTCTCGTTTTTAAAAAAAGACGGGGAAAGGAACGTCGAATTTCACCAAATTCAATCTTAAATTTGCATATTAAAGACTCCGGTTTTTTTTAAAAAAAAAATTTGCGGACGTCTTAAGAGAAGCGAGCGATGCTCTGCTTGTTCCCAGCATTTCTCAGATGGAGAAAAAAACCCAGGCTCGAAAGGATCTCTCGAAACAGGCAACGATTTAAACTTTCCCTTGGAAAACAACAAAAAGAAAAAAAATATTTTTCTCTCTCAAATTTAATTTCTTTCTTTTCCCCCCCTCTTATTTTGTGGGAATAGTCTCCGCTAGGGGGCGCCGCTTTAATAAGAAAACTCATCGGGAGAAAATTGGAAGGAGGAGAAAAAAGCCCCGACGCACACACGAACCCCAGCCAGAGCGAACCCAAAGCCCCCCGGCCCTCCGGCCAAGGCAGTCCGGCGCCGCGGAGGCCCTCCCCAGGCCCGGGAGCCCGGGGACCGAGGCCAGACGCCCCGGAGGGCGATGCAGACATGGCTGCTCCGAGAAGCCAGGCGGGGAGAGCCAACCCCCCGCGGCCGGGGCTGCAAGCCGGGCGAGCGCGCTTACCTGCGCCGCGGGGGCGGCGGCCCCTCCTGCGCCCTCCTTGCCTTCCGGAGAAGAGGCGGCGGCGGCGGCGGCGGCTCCTTCCCCGCCGCCGCCCGCTGCCCCGGGGCCGCCCGGCTCCTTCATGGGGCTGGCCAGGGGCGGCCAAGGGGGCTCCCGCCGGGCCGGGCCGCCGCTCTCGCTGCCCGGGCTGCTGCTGCTGCTACTCCCGCCGCTGGTGCCGCCGCGCGGCGCACAATGCGGAGCGGCCGACGGAGCCGCCTCCCTGACCGCCGCCGCCGCCGCAGCACGGGTGGGCGGCAGGGGCTCCTCCGCCCCCTGGGAGGACATGGGTGGGCCGCGCCAGCCGCTCCCCAGGCCGCCTCAGCTCTGCCGGCCCGAGCTCGGCCGGGGCGGAGAGCGCGCCGCAGTCGGCGCAGCCACGAGCGCCGCCATGGCGGGGAGGGGGGAGGCGGAGGCGGAGGCGGCCCCGGCGGAAGGGCGGAGGGAGGCGGCGAGCGCTGGGCTCAGCCTGCCGGCCTGCACGCCGTACCGCGCTGCGCCCAGGGCGCGCCGCCTCTCCCTCTCCCGCGCGCGCCGCCGCCGCCGCTTCGGCCACGCGTGGTTGTTGTGGTTCCTCCTCCGGCGCGCAGCGAGGCGCCTCGTCCGGCTGCAGGGCCCGCACGCTCGCGCTCAGCCCGGGGAAGGAAGGAAGGCCGGGCCGGGCGCCTGCCGTGCACCTGCCGCGGAGGGAGCGAGGGTGCTGAGCCCCCCGAGGCCTCGCTGGGCTCCCGGGTCTTCCTCCTCCCGCCTCCTCCAGCGCCTCCCTTCTGCCCCCGGGCACTGAAGGAAGCCGGCCAGCAAGGACCAGTCCACGGGGAGCCCCTGGGAAGCCTCCCCAAAGGGAGACCCAAAGCAGGCAAGCCAGGCCCGCCTGATCAGGAGAAGCAGCCCGGGGCTCTTGGTGGCTACAATCTATCCTTGGCTGGGAAAGGAGGCTACTGTTAACGTTACTATTAGCTAATAGGACAGCTTTGCAAAGGAGCATTTGAAGGGCCGGGCAGCCCCCCTAAAGCGGGCTCTCACCCACCGAGGGCGAGGGAAGCCTCCCCACTTCAGGCCTGGAGCAGCCTGGATGAGGAGAGGCGACTTCAAGCGGGAAGGCCAGGCTGACCGTCTGTTGGGCCCGGCGCTTCTAGGAAGCCAAAGGGAGGCCTCTGGCCAGGCTGCCCCACACTCTCCCTATTTTCTGTCAAAAATAACCCCAAGGCAGGAACAAGAAAAACAAATCAGAGAAATGAGGAACAATTTCGAAAGTTTAAACCGTCTGGGGCTGTTCCTTGGTTTAAAATTAAAAAATGGCCAATTCAGTCCACTGACCTGGACAAGCAGGAAGGTTTGTAGCAGCCTGAGCTGTTTATGGCAAATGCACAGAAAATCGGTGCCTGGCAAGAATCACGGGGCATCCGTGTTCCACCGCTTTAAAAATTATTTGGGGTCGCAGCATTGGTAGGATAGGTGCATCCACACCTGTGATTTCACCTTATAAAACAGGGTTTCCTGCCTAGGCAGGGGGTTGGACTAGAAGACCTCCAAGATTCCTTCCAACTCTGCTATTGTATTGTATTATAACCTCCTTTTCCTTGATGTCGTTTAACTTCCTTCTGTACCAGCGAGCGAGCCCCATAGCAGGGAGGACTTGCTGGCAGGTGGCCAGTGGTGCCATTGAAATATCACCTGCCCTTCTGAAGTGAAAGCGACATTAAGCCTGTTTACGCCTCCCCACCATTTCAGCAACAGCTATGAGAAGAGAGCGTCACGTCCAAGCGAGTAGTAGGCGAATCCCAGAGGCTAACACTGTTTCGTGTGATCTTAGCAGATGTTGGAAGGTGTAGAGGTTGTTTTAGATCCCACTTGAGTTGGAGCAAGTAAGGGGGACACCGTAGAAATATATTGATGCTTGTGTGTGGAATGAAGAGATAGATAGATAGATAGATAGATAGATAGATAGATAGATAGATAGATAGATGATAGATGATAGATAGATTAGATAGATGATAGATAGATAGATTAGATAGATGATAGATAGATATAGGTAGATGATAGATAGATGGATGATAGATGATAGATTAGATAGATGATAGAGGATAGATAGATGATAGATAGATTAGATAGATGATAGATTGATTAGATAGATGATAGATAGAGGATAGAGGATAGATAAATGATAGATAGATAGATTAGACAGATGATAGATTGATTAGATAGATGATAGATAGATGATAGATTGGTTTAGATAGATGATAGATTTGATAGATGATAGATTAGATAGATGATAGCTAGATTAGATAGACAGATAGATAGGATAGATGATAGATTGATTAGATAGATGATAGATAGATAGATAGATAGATAGATGATAGATAGATAGATAGATAGATAGATAGATAGATAGATAGATAGATAGATAGATAGATAGATAGATAGATAGATAGATAATTTGCAACCACATCAAGTGGGACAAAAAAATCATTGATGCAGCAAGATTTAAAAATGATGGCGAGTGAGCACATCCAACATTTTACTTTGGTTATTTTTTAAACCATCTTCAACAATAGATAAATAAAGTATCCATCTGGCTACAGGTTCTGATCGTAAACAAGCCTTCCATACTAGCCAAAAGGCAGATGCCGCCCTCAGGAAATGTTGGGGCTTCTGGGAAGGAAATGCAAGGCACGAGGGTCCTTATTTGAGACACTGATGCCTTCTTCCTGTTGCCCGTTATGGACTATGCCGCTGCCCAATAATGAAGGTGATTAATTTTCAAATTTTAAATGTCTCAATTTTAAAATACAAATATTTTAAATAAAGATAACTGTGTGGAGGTATTTTGAAAGGAAAATAAACATGGCAACATAACCCGCATTGCTTACTTTTCAGTGGATGTTGAGTAGATCGCTTGGGCAATTGGCCCCTAACAGCACCAGGCCTTTCTCTGCCAGTTTGTTTATTGTTTGCGTGGCTAAAAGTCGGCATCTTTTGGGTGTGCAGGTGTGTTTTTTTTTAAAGCCTAAATTCTGCTGAGCCATAAAGCAGAAACGCTGCCCTCTTCTGGTCACAGAAGTCTTCTGCAATGCAGAGCATCACCCAGAGGCAAATTCTATTTAGATCGGGCGAATTTGTTAATGTTTTGAAAACAGGAACGTAGGAAAAAGATGCGGTTGATGAAGCCCTTTTCGAAGCAATTTCCATCTCCCACCTGTAGACTCTAAAGACAGTGAAATGTAAGAAAGAAGCAGTATTCATCTTTAATTCAACAACCTCTCTGACTTCCCTATGTGAAATCCTTTGCAGCTGTAAACTTCGTTTGTATCTTTGTTATATTAATTGTTAAGTTTATGTGAAATTCTCCATTTAATTCCACGACCTTCTATTTCTTTGCTTTTCCTGAATCGTGAAGGGCCACCATGCTGGGGAATGACTTGTACCTCAACTTTATTTTATACCGCTCAAGGCAGTCTACCTGATGCTAAAGAGAGACTTCCTGCTTCCCCCACCCCAAGAGACCCACATTCTGAGGACAGACAGAGGGGCTTCCTAACCGATGCCTGGTTCCCAGGAGGGGAAGGGAATGTGGAAGGGAACTTCAGGGCTCTGAACCAGAGCATTTGGGAGAAGGGTGCCTGGCAGGGAGAGCTGTACATGCTGGGGCTGCACTGCCCCATTCCTCCACCCACCCACCCCAGGGCGCTTGCCCACCAGATGGGAAGCCCGGAATGAGGCCCTGGCATCCTTTATGGGGAAGGGGAAGCCTGAAACAGAGGCCATAATGAGGGTCCTTCCTTCTTCCCTGGGAAGGAGAGAAGGGGGGGAAGCATAGAGTTGGAAGAGGCCTTAGAGGTCATCTTGTCCAACTTCTGCCTTACATCCTTATTTCAGAGCATGTTCATTTTTGGAGCGTTTTTGTTTAATGAATTGCTGCTCATTTGTTGCCTAGCAGACCAACCAGCCTGCCTCACAAATTAATATAGCTGCAAAGAAAGAGGAAAGACGGCTTAACTTGTATTGTCTCTTTATTTATCCTAAATAGACAGGACAGAGTAAAAAACAAAAATATCTTGAACTGCAGAGATAGGCCTGAGTAGTTAACCAGGCACTTGGTCAAAAGATCCATTGGAGGAGATCGCATCTTTCTGGACCCAAAGAGTCACGTGGATATGAATGCAAATCCAGAAATGCTGCTGTGGCTCACACCTCCTTTTGTGACACAGCACAGAAACGTACAGATGCTTTCCAGTCTCTACAAGGTACACACCGCTGTTGCAACAAGATGCAGTAAGCTTTTTACACATCTGCCGGGGCAGGTGTCGGAGGCCAAAGAATAAGGAAGAAGAGTGACTGACTGACATTCATTCTGCCACTCACTCCAAGAGTCAGAGAGAAAAACAGGAGACAAATAATAGCAATAGGGTAATAAAAAAATATTGCACTTAAATTTGAAAGGAAACTCAACAGGGAGACATTCTCACAGACGTGGTGTCCCATTAGAAGGCTTCAATAAATAAACTTAGCAAGGATTATCATGGCTTTCAGAAAGTGGGAGAGAAGCAGGAGGATTCCTTGTCTGTTGCAGTTCAGAGGGAGCTTTCTGTCCAAAGAAGACATGCCAAGATTCAAAAGCAGAAGTCTGCAAGGGACCCTCCCGCTCCCTCTTGCTCTTTGAGGATGTGGCCCATTCGTGAAAGCCACGGATGCCCCAAGACAGGTCTGCGTGCATCGCACTGCCACCTCCAGAAGAGCGGAAGGGTGGAAGGAAGGCTCTGGACTTCACAGTCGTCCATTGGAAGGCCTGCTCCTTTGCAGCTTCGGGTGCTCTGACTTCATCGTACCAGAGGAAAAAGCAGGTTGTCGGGAAGAAGGAATAGTAAAGCTACTTAGTTCTGTCACCCCGAGGCCCCTTTGGGTGGGAAGACAGATTTATTTATCCAGACAATCCCATGGCCAAAATGGTAATTATTTGTAAACATACTGCTCCCTGGGAGTTTCCTGGAGGGAGGCCTAGCATCTTCTATCTACAGTGAAGGCTTCCTCGGGTTAATGAGGTCCAAGTACAGCTCTGAGCGCAGGAAGCGGGGGTAGGAGTCCTTCTCCATCAAGCCATAAATCCGCCTCTGGGCAAGGTCAAAGCAGCCCCAGCTGATGTTTTGCAAGTTCTCTTTGGTGTGTTCCCGGGTGTAGGAGTCCAAATTGACCTAGAGCAGGACGGACAGACACTGGTCACCGTCAGGCTGCCGCTTATTCGGAAGCTCAAGGGTGACATTAGAAGGGACAGGTGAACAAAAAACTGCAGCTCATTTGTGTCCTGCGCTAAAACAGAGACAGTGTCATTTTTGGTGAGTGGCATAACGTCTGCTGGAATTATTATCTAGTCACGAAGTAGGCTTCAAAAACCTGCCAGACCTATTCTGACCTTACGATGCACAGAAAGCAAAAGAGGAGGAGAAGGAAGAACCGATGCCTCCGGGAGCATCTTTCCAGATCTCATGGGATGAAGTTATGGAACCGATTTAAGAGCATCTTTTCCAAAAGGTTCCTTGGCCTCGTTTCTCTGATGAAACCACAGCGGAGGTTTCCATTCAGAGGCTTTGAAAATGTGCTTAAAGTTCTTTCTATTCCACACTCGAGCTGAGTAAACTTTCTACAAGCTGTCTGCACCCCAACAAAAACCCAACATCCCTTCCACTGCTTACCTCTTTGTAGGACTGGACCGCAATGTATTCGGTGAAGATCTTCTTGGCTTTGGCGATCATCTTGGACTGGGACTTGATGTTCTTGTATTCCTCACATGCCAGCCAGAACTCCAGGTTCTCCTCACTGAACTCAGTGCGCAGGAAAGAACGGAAGGCAGCCACTCCATCTGAGCAGGGATGAGAGGTGGCTTTTGTCAGAGGGCCTTGTGCTACAAAGGCACGGAGGCTTCTTTGACACAGCCACCTTACAGGGGAAACAGACGGCATAAGAACGCAATGAATAAAAAAGGGGGAGGGTTCTGTTTCTGTTTCTTCACTCTCAGTTAGGCGACTTTTATGTCAAGAAGCAGATTCTCTCTAAAGAAAATGTTAAGGGCTTTGTATCCCTTAGGAGAAGTTGGATTAAGGGCACTTTGGTTTGATTCAATATCTCTGGGCACGTGACGAGGCTGTTCCAAATTTCTTTAAATCCAGTCTCTCCAAGAGATACGTGGTACAGATGCTATACATCTGTCTCTGCACAAAGCTTGCAGAGCAATCACCTGGCATGCAAAACCCCTCAGGCCAACTTGCTGCACCTCCGTGGGCACTGAGGGGGGGGGAGTAAGAGTGATGGGAAAATGTGCTTTGGAAGTCCTGCTGCTAGTCACAGCAAGCAACACCTGGCGACTCTCTGACTTGGCGATATTATTATTAGCAAAAGCTTTCTACTTTAACTGCTACCCTAAAGCTTTGTTCTATTTCCATCCCTGAATGTTTAAGATCTGAATTTGGAATGAATGGGTGAGAACCTACTCAAAAGCTCTGGCAAAGGGGAAAAGAAAAGAAAAATGCTGTCCAATCTTTCACAATTTTAATTCAAACACATACAGCAACCTGACTTTTGAAACTCAAACCCAGAAAAGGCTCCTTACATTTATGCTGCAGCAGCTTTTCCAGCGATTCCCCCCACTTGAGAGCTTCTTCAGGAGGGGGCCTGAAGGGAGGCAAGGGATGGGGGAGAAGTTAAAATCACACGTCACAAAAGCCCCCCGCGAAAGACGGAACTACTGCGGGAAGAAAAATAACTCCCCACCACATGGATTTATTAAAACGTCTCCTCTTTAAAACTGGAACAATCCTAGAACAAAAATAAATACTTTGACCAAACTAACTTGAAATTTGGAACTTTATTTAACCTGCCTATCATACTCTTCTGCCGTTCAGAGCCAAATATAGTTTGCCACAATCCCATCCCCCCCTGTACATTTCTGTCCTTGCTGCCTCCATGGCTTCCACCACTTCACTCACAGTGACCTGAATGTGTGTTGTCTCCAGTCTAGGGATCCCAGAACAGGCCAGGTGCCTGGGACAAAACAGGGCTTTGGCTGAGGTTGTGGCTTATGGGTCAAAAAGTGCCCCTCCCTTCCCCATTGGCAGCCAGTGCTGAGCGTGACATGGACACAACTGAGGCTGGCATCCACACCTCTGGTATCTCAGCTTTTCAATCAGGTTTCCTCCTAGGCAGGAGGCTTCGTCTTCAGGGGTTGTTTCATTACCACAATCGCCCAAGTGGTTTTCCACCTCGCATCTTGGGCAACGCCCCCCCCCACTCCCCCTTGCCTAGGAGGGAAGTGTTCCCCACCCCCGGCCGTTTCGCTTACCGCTGAGGCTTCATCCCTTTGTCGGCCTTGCTCTCAGGCTGGCTCCCCAAGGCTTCATGCCGCTTCCGAAAGAGCGCCAGTCGGTTCTTGACGTCTTTGGCCCTGCAAGGAGAGGAAGCCGGGAGGGAGGGTGAGCATCCAAGGCCAGCTCTTCAGGCCTGGGGAAGACCTGCTCCTCCGCTCCCGACGCCGCAGCCCTTATTCTTAACGCCCCCCCCCCACACACCCACCCCAATCCCAGGCAGCCCTTTGCGCAGCCCAAGCGAGAGGCGCTGGGCAGACGCGCATCGGAGCAGCCAGACGGAATCTTTGGGGGGGGGGATTCCTACGTGGGGAGGCGGGGAGGGGGCAACGTACTCCTTGGTGGTGTGGCGTCGCTGCAGGCCCCCTCCCCCGCGGCCGCTTCGCCCCGGAGCGCCCCAGAAGGTCTCGGCCTGGAGCTCCGCGGGCGGCGCTTTGCTGAGGTCGCGGAAGAAAGGCATGGGCCGGGCCGGAGGGCGCAGCCGGCCAGCCGCTTCCAAGAGCCGCGCGTCCCTCGCCGAGCGGCCGCCGCATGTGTGACTCACGCCGGAACGCCGCTATTTCTGGCCGCAGGCACCAAACCGCCGCTATTTTTAGCCGCCCCGGGAAGGGAGCCCGGGCTCCGCGGGGAGGGGCTGCGCCGGTGGAACCCAGAGGCGGCGCTGCTTCGGCCGCCCGCCGCTGCGTTCCCCCTTCCCCCTCCCGCCGGAGTCGGGCTCCGGCTCTCCGCTCCTAGCCGGCGCGGCTCTTGTCTCCGCCAGGAGACGGCGATCAGCCGCCGCAAAAGCCGGCAGGGTCGGCACCGCCTCTGCCCACGGCTGCCTGCCCGCGCCAAGCCGCGCCACGTTCTTGTCCCGGCCCCCGCCGCTGCAGCCCCCCTCGGGCAAGGGCTGGGGAAGCAGCGAAGGCCGGGAGTGGAGCGATGCTGCCCCCTTCAGGGCGGCAGGAGGAACAGCAGAGGGCGCCGTGGAGGTCCTGAGCCCTGGAGCTGCTCCGCTCACCCAGACGCCCCCCCCCCCATTAAGGAGCGTCCAGAGCAGGAAGGGGAAGCCTATGGGAGGCAGCCCCCCCCTTCAGCTCCCCCAAAAGACCGGGCTCCTAAGGGGACCCAAGGCCCCTGCTGGCCAGAGAGGGAAAGAGACCCCCTGGGTCAAACTGCTTTCTTCTGGGGTGGGGGAGGGGGTGCGGGGGACAAGGGGTCCCAGCCGTGGCAGCTGTGGCCTCTAGAAAGTGGCTCTCAAGCCATTTGGGTGCACTGACCCTGTGGCCACCAATCACGCACTTGGGTTAACTTGGGTTAACACCGGCTCAGATCAACACTAAATTGTGCCGCTGGCTTGCAGGCAGGCAATGAGGAGGAGGAGCTGTTAGCAAAGCATCTGGGAGGTCTGGCTAGGAGGAGGGGGTGAACCCTGCATCGCTCTAGAGGGACTAGGGGGCCCCTGTCCTTTGCAGAAGGACCCCCACAGATGGCTTTTCCTTCAGGGGTGGGGGGACTCTCTCCCCAAGGGCAACCGGCCCCTGCAGCATTAACGGGAGTCGGGACAAAGGGAAACTCGCTTCTGATTCCCAGTGTTCTCCACCCACTCAGTCTATTTGAAGGAAAGGACCCACAACTTGACCAAAGCACAGTCACACTTACATTGTCTTGTTCATCTTGGGGGCCCCTCTTGAGTCACAGAGTCCTTCAGGATCCAGCCCCTGCTGCTGCTGCGGCAATGGGAAGAAGGACGGGGAGACAGAAAGGTAAATTCAACCGAGGGAGACATGAAAGAGTTAACTATTCTCGACAGTGTTGCTGTTGCTCTCCTTGGCTTCCTCGGAGGGATCGGACCGGGGCAGATGCTTACTAACACTGCAAGAGAAGCCAACCGACCGTCCTTTCCAGAGCAGGCCTCATTTGCCAGATCAAACTGCACACAGAGGAACTGGCTTGGGAATCTCCTTGCTGGGCCTCCCCCGCCACCCGGAACCGGGGCAAACCGTGGGAAACCACGTCTTGGTCAAGCACCACCAGCCCAGCCCTCGGAGGCTTCCTTTGCTGGTAGGCGAGGCTTCCGGATCTTATCAGGCCCAGCGCTCCCTCTCTGCCTGGCAAGGACATTCCTGGGCCTTTCGGGTGCGCCAGATGGGCTCAAGTGCCTTTCCTCCGATTGTTGAGAGGGGTTCTCCGCTCCCGAGCAGGAACTGGCCAGGGCTGGCCTCTTCCGGCAGCAGGCTGCCGCCGTAGACGACAGACTCTTCTGCTTGGCACGTGGGGTTGTTCTGCTTACCACCCACCTGACGGTGTGTGACAGGAAGAGGGCAGGAAGAGGGCCTTGGCTCTGGGGAAGGGGGCTGGCCGGCCCTGAGCTTTCACTCTGCTCCCCTACAGAAAATAACCTCGCAGGACCAGCATGAAGAGGGGCCTGGTCCATAATTCATAACAGGCATCAGGTGGCCTCCTTCCTTCTTCAGTATGGAGCCTCTGGTGAATCCAGTTAAGGAAAAGGCCCACAACTTAATGCCAGAGACCCCAAATCCCCGCTCTTCCTCTCTGTCCCTGCCTCTCCCCCTCTCCCCGGGGACCTGGGGCAGCCCATTCTCTTCTGCCTTGGCAGGGAGTAGCCACCCACAGCTGCCGAATCCCTCTCCAGAAGCCAAGCAAGCATCTCTGGGCATTTCAGAGCAAACTCTGCTGGAGAAACGAAAGGCCCAGCAGTCGTTCTCTCCCGCATCTCTCCGGAGTCGCCAGTCGTTTGGGGCGCATCCCCTAGGGGGCAGCCAGCACACGTTGTGTGTGCAAACAGGGATGAGGATGATAGGCACAAAGGAAGGCCAGAAGAGGGAAGCCAGCAGCCCCGCAGGGCAGGAGTTTTGCAAAGTCCTTTCCTCCAGAGCTCCTCCATATCTGCTGCATCACACAGGCTTCAGGCCCTTATTTTCACAGCAGGCAACGAGTAACTGATGGGGCTGCTGTTAGCCTGGCCAGGTTGGACACGGAAGCTGCCCATTTATCTTGCAGTTCACAGTGCTCAGCCGGCAGCATCTTGGACGCCCCTGGGACAGCTGCCCAGCCCAACAGCGTCCCCAGGCTGCTACTGGTGGCTGTTCCCGGCAGCTCCAGTCAAACCCCGAGCAGCTCGACCGAGATTGGCTGGAGGTGGCCCTGGAGCTGCCTTTCCGAAGATGCCCCAAGAGCTGCTGCTTCGAGGAACGCCCTGCTGTCTCTGAGCCTGCCCTGCAACTCTACAGCCAACCAGCCCTGACTCTGCTTAGCTCCCCAGCCCAGCAGGCGGTGGAAGCTTGCAAATGCCCGCTTCTCTTCCCAAATTCAAAGGCAAAAAAATGACCCCGCATCAAACAGGTCCCCGGGGGCATTTGTGCTCCAAATAGGTGAACCCCCCTCCAAAAAAAGTTGTCTTCAGTTGACAATGCAACATTCAGGAAACACGTCCCCGCCCCCCAGTCTTTTGTGTGCTTTTTAAAACAGAAATGAGATAAAATGTTATAATTACATTGCTACATTGAAATGTTTTAAGTAATCACTAATAGCATGAAGAGCTGAGCAGGAGGGAGGGCTGAGCGGAAGGAGGATATGAAGTCAAAATGTAGTGGATAGTTCAGAGGGAGGGAGGGAGGGAGGGAGGGAGGGAGGGAGGGAGGGAACTGCCTGGCCTCTCCGTTAACAAGTTCTCTAGGAAGAGGAAGTGAGTTCTCAGGCAAACCTTCCAAGCTCTTCTCCACCACACTTGGTCTCCCTGCACCCCAAGCTCCTGCCAAGCCCCCTGCCTGTCCGGGAGGACCCTTCTCCAACCTCTTTAGAGGGGGAGGCGGAATTTCCCTGGCTGATGTCAGAGGCTCATCTGAGCTCCGGACCCTGGTCGTTTCTTGAAGCTTCCTGTCATTAATTGAGTTAAGTACAGAGGAGCTGGGAGCCGAGAGCTCTGCCAAGGGTGGGTTCCAGCTGAAGCAGCCACGGCTGCCGCCCTACAAGAACCGATTCGGTGGTTGACCTGCCGGACAGAGAACGTGGCTTGGTCTTTAGCTGCTGTATTTGTACCTTATCTGGGAAACAGGCATGAAGCATCGGAGAGTGGATCCAGAATTCCCTACCTTTCAATTGTGAGGCCCAATGGAAACAAGGGGCGGGAAGGTCTTCCTCCCAAGGAGGGCCAGTAAATCTGGCATCGCCACTTAGAAGCCTGGAAATGCATTTGTCAAACTAGCCCTCTAAATAAACTTGGAAACTGACATTTCTGGGGTGCCAAGAAAGTCTCCTGTGGTCCAAAGGCCTCGTCCAGCCTTCCCCTCGGAGACCCCCGAAAGGAAGCCGGGAGGCCGGAAGCCACCGCAGGTGCAGGGCAGAGCCAGCGGAGACCATGGCACGCGATTCGCATTCAAGATCATTTCTACCCTGAACTTTTTCTCTGGCTCTTTCTGCTCCAAGGGTATTCTCAACTTCACACACACACATACCCATATTATCACACACAGAGACACCCTTGCCTACCTTCCGATTCCCAACAAAGAGCAGGGTGAGTTGGTGGATGGAGCCCCCGTTCTTCAGAAGCTGTTTCTTGAGGCTCTGTGGAGACGGCAGGGTCCAGCCGGAGGTCGGCCCTTGCATCTCGGTGTAATTGAGGCTGGTGTCGGAGGTGAAGCTGTGGCCCGCTCGGGGCTCCTGGAGCAGGCTGCCTTCGCTGTGAGTGCGGCGCCGCAGGGAGTTCTGCACACTCAGGCTGCAGGCCGGCTGAGACGTTTCAAACAGGCTGCAGCGTTTTCTGTCCCCCCTGGCCAGATAAGCCTCACCACTGTCCTCCTCCTCTTCCTCCTCCTCCTCCTCCTCCTCAGCCAATTCCTCTGAACCGCTGAGCTTGAGGCTGGTGAGGCAGGTCAGGTCTTGACTGAAGGCACCGTCCACCTGCAACTTTGGGATGACGAAGGCAGTGGAGCCGCTGCAGGGCGCTTCCTGTTCCTGCCGCTCAAGGTGGCGGCTCTGCCTTCCCTCTTCCATCGTGATGCCCTGGACTTCTGCCACAGCTTCCCCCGTCAGCCCCTCTATGGAGTTGCCTCTCACCGGATAGGCAAGGCGGCGGCTGCTGTCGTCCTGCCCCACAGATGGCACTGCCCCTAATTTCGCAGTTTCTGGCTCAAGCATCTGGGGGAAAGAAAGGGGAAGGGAGATGAGCCCACTGCATGGTTGGAAATGGGATCAAAAGTTTCCCGTGTCCCGAGTGACCCTGGAAAGGTCAGGCAGAGGCCGATGTCTCTGAACAACCACAGACGCTTAAGCACCTCAGATACATGGGGAGCATTTCCTTCCTTCCTTCCTTCCTTCCTTCCTTCCTTCCTTCCTTCCTTCCTTCCTTCCTTCCTTCCTTCCTTCCTTCCTCCCTCCCTCCCTCCCTCCCTCCCTCCCTCCCAATAAGGGACAAAGTGGTTGAGACTGCTTCTTCAGGAGCACTCCCCTCCCCTCCCAGTCCTTGCATAAAATGCCTCCCCTCCCCACCCAAATACAATTCTGTGTTTTGGAACCGTGAAAATCTGGCACAGAGCACTAACATTAACCAGCATACAGGCCGGCATATATTACACTTTCCATATAGGAGGCTGCTCAAACTAGGGTCTGTTCCAACCACAAGCAATGATCTACTGATGTAGCATTTGCTCCTAAATTTTGTGTGAAAGGCCCTCCCACTTCCAAATTATATTCTGAAAATCACTCTCAAAAGCCAACCGGGAAGACGCTCCCCTTTCCCCTTTCTGATCAATGGCCAAGGGACTGGCAAAGAGGCTGGGACGGGGCATGGCAGCTCCCCAAAAGAGTCAGGGGCTGGTCTTAAATTCCCGGCACACTGGTGCTGAGCTTCTGCAATCTCAGGGTGGGGAGTGACCAGCTTGCAAGAACTTACGGATTGTAGGTGCTTCTGGCCGATGTTTCTGGGCGAGGGGTTTGCGGGTAAAGCCAGGCGAGGCAGTGATTACCTAAACCCCAAACCTGGGACCGGCCCCACTGATTTCTCTAGAAACCACAGGACTCGCACGTCCTTCTCCAAATGAGCTGTTTGAGCTCATTGAGAGCTGCTGCCGGTATTTGCCCACAGCTGATCTGAGTCTTCTGCTGCTGCTGCTGCTGCTGCTGCTGCTGCTGGCATCCCCTGCCTTGGCTCTGTGTCCCACACTAGCTGAGATGCTTAATTGGACAACGGAGGTCCGGATGTAAACAAGGCTTTTAGCTCAGGAAACAAACACAGCTGGTCAGGTTCCAACCTGCCTCCTTTGCTCAGTGGGAGCAAATTACGAGAGATATTCCTTTGGGGAGGGGAAGGTGGGCAGGAGACCTAGGAGTGGGGTGTAAACACCCTGTTGCTCAAGCAGCCCTTGTGCCGCATCATGGAAGGGGCCTGGGGACTTCCCCTCGGAACGGAGGCCCATCACACACACAACACATCCCATTTTTCCACTTAGCTGAGCTGACTCATAGGCCTTTGGAGGAGGGTTGATGCCACAGGAGGTAGATTTTAAACATTTCATATTCTCCCCAACTTGCCAGAAGACCTGGAGTTAAAATCCACTTGCTCTCCGTCCAGAGAACAACTTACAGGAGAGACGAGGAAGAATAAAACCTGACATATTCAACAGTCCAAATTTCTGCTTCCAATATCCCCAGAAATGTAGCCGTGGGCAACCAGTGGCTAATGCTGGTGGTAAATATGGAAATATGCTCTGGCACTCTCGGTTTGGGTAAAGGGCTGGCACCCAGGGGTTTTAAGGCCAGAAGTCTAGTCCGGCACAGCCACGATACAGAGCGTCTTCAGCGTTTCTAGCAGATAGAGAAGTGAACCTGTGATGCTTAAT
Organism: Thamnophis sirtalis; assembly: GCF_051295495.1. Classification (NCBI taxonomy): domain Eukaryota; kingdom Metazoa; phylum Chordata; class Lepidosauria; order Squamata; family Natricidae; genus Thamnophis; species Thamnophis sirtalis. Next base: position 36,277,277 of record NW_028261382.1, read on the forward strand.
GGGGTGATCAACTGGATCAATTTCAAAGTTTTAAGAGAAAAAAATAAGGCCCTCCAGACCTAAGCCAGGTAAAGCCGAGTTGCCATGCTTGGGCTGGGCCTTAGAACGCTTAAAGTAATGACGGAGGGCGGCTTTTAGCGTATGGACACATTCCTGCCTCCTCTGTAGGTTACACAAGCACAGAACAAGCCCCACCTCTGCCTCAGCTGTCCAAGCTCACCTTCATGGTGTGTGGGGGAGGGAGAGGGGGGGCGAGGCAGCCAGGGCTGAACTCACCTGCCCCAGGTAACTTTCTGGTGGAAGTTTCCATAAAATCTTTTTATGTTCCTCCCCCCCTCCCCCCCTTAAGCCATCCTCCTCCTCCTCCAGCTGCCACCAGCCACTTTGCGACCTGCTCCCCACCACCACTTTCCTGAGATGCCCCATCCTTCTGACATTCCCCGAGGCTGTTCCTGCTCCCTCTGCCTTCAGCCACTGTCTTTCTCAGCCTGTAGATCAAGCAAGCTGAAATAGTTGCTGCTCAATTTATTTTGGTGCCAGAAGCAGATTCATGCCAGGGAAGGATGAAACACCCGAAAACCTACCCTGCTCATTTAGTGTCATGGCTAAGGCCCCAGTCCTCAGCCTTGTGACATCACTCCTTCCACAAAGCATGACTTCAGAGAGGACCACCGCACACATTGTTCTCTTGCCACAACCACTGCATATTCTTCCCCAAACTAAGTACAAAACACAGAGTCCCCTCCCCACTTTAACCTTAGTAGGAAGGGGCTGTCTGCAACACCGTTCAATTTCTCCAGGTGGGGAGGCATCGTACAAACCCGTAAGAAACAGAAGCAGCCCCTAACCACAGCACAACATCAACACAACGTGAAACATCTAAGACACCTGGGTGTTTATCTCCTACCTCCACCGGAGATTCCTGGAGCCCCTTCCAATCCACAGGACTTGAAGCGTGTGCCCTGCAGTTGACAGGGCCTTCCCTGAAGGGCTGGCTGGGGAAGAAGGGGGCACCCCAAGCCTAGCCTTTGGGGGAGGGGGCGGTTGTTTCAAAGGTGCCCCAGATTAGTCTCATCCAAGGTGGGGAGAGGAGGCAGCCGCTGCCTAGGAGGGTGTCCAGGCAGAGGGAAGGGTTCCCCCAAATAGGGGCTGCCCCCCAGAGAGCCGGCTCCGGTTGCTGCTCACCAGCTCTGCCTGCCCTTTCGTGCGGGCGCCTGTGAGAACGCAATACTTGCTGAGGATTTTATTGGCCTCCCTAAGTCAGATCATCATTGGATTAAGTGCAGCCAGGAACTCTGCCAGAAAGCAGCCAATTCTGATTATTCTCCTAAACCGCCAGAGGCAGGACTGAGTGATCAGCTGGACAGAGGTAGGCACCGCTCGCTTGCTCCCACTCTCCCTGGGAACAAAGGGGAGCCTTCATCATCAGCCAGGTACAAGGAAACAAAGCCTGCAAACGGCTCAAAGCCCCCCAATGTTCTTCGGCTTCTCTCTGCCACTCCTCTCCATCTCTCTCGTACGGCTGGACATCCCAAGTAGGGCGAGTCCCTGCCTGGCTGGTGGCTGTGACAGCATCTGTGCCTTGCCAAGAAGAAGGCAAGGCAGTCCCAGGGAAGAAGACAGAGCCAAGAATACGGCAGCACAAGGGCCACAGCCAACTGGTAGGCCAGCCCCGCGGACCCCCCTCGGGGAGGAAGGAGGCTGCCGATTCTGACTTGGCCTGGACCAGAGCAGGGCTGTTCTTGGGGCCATATAGTCCATGCACTGAGGAGGGTCCTTCCTGACCGGCTTCCCCCCCCCCCCCCTTGAGCCACGGCCCCGTGTTAACTGTCTGCACTCAGTCATGGGCCTTTGCCCACCGGCCCTTCCCCTTGCTGCCCCTTACCTTGCTTTCCGCCGGAGGGGCTGTCGGAGTTGTTCTCGGCTGCTGCTTCACGATGTTCTCAATCAGACACCAGCACACCCTGGTCTTCTGCTCGCGGAAGTGAGCCTGCAGGCTGAGCACACACTCCAGCTCCTAGCACACAGGGACACAGAGGCCGGGAGAAGTCGAGGGGAGCAAGGCCCACCTGCGGCACCTGGTTCTCCCCCGGCGGCAGCTTTTCTCTCTGGGTTGCCTGCCTACCTGGGATACCAGCTGATCAAGAGCCCTTCGTAGCAAAAGTAGCTGCACACACAACTTTGTAAGCTGAATGCCAGGAAAGAGTCCCGGGGGGCTTTTACTCAAGTCTGTTGGTTAGTTTGCTTTTCCTTTGCAGGGTCAGGGTCCTCCTCGCCCTGCCGGAAGCGGGGGCAGAGTTGCCAATGCAGATCCCTTTTCCTGTACCTGCGGAGGGCAGCACTGAGCAAGGGTCGCTGCCCCCCCAAAGGACTCCAATTGGGGAAACGGGCACTGCACACCAAGGGCACATGTGTGTCACTGGTAGCCTGCAGCATCAGTACCTTCTTAGCTTGGAGCAATTAAAAGGGAGGATTTAAAGAGATGGATTCAGATTTATAGAGGCTGCACATCAGCCCAACAAAGCTATAGAGGCAGATAATGCAGCATTTCATGCAGACTGTCCAGGAGAAGCTGATGGGGAGCTTCCCACGCACTCTCCATCACAGGCAATACAAAAGCCTGTCCCAGAGTCCCCTCCCCCCCCCACCTTGGATAATGGAATTAGCGGCTTGATCAATTCAATTAGGCCAGCCAAGAGCAAAGCTCTGCGGATTGACTGCTGGCAAAGCAGAAAGGAAGCTCTTTGCAAGTGGCGCCTTTTCCTGGGCGAGGGCAGCCACCTCTCTCTCTCTCTCCCTCCCTCCCTCCCTCCCTCCCTCCCTCCCCTCCCTCTCTCTCTCTCTCTCTCTCTCTCTCTCACACACACACACACACACACACACACACACACACACACACGGTCAAATATTGACATGCAGCTTGTAGAGTTCCAGGGCTGGCCCTGGAACTAATATGACTAGATCAGAGATTTAAAGAAAGCTTTCTTCCACCACTTTCTAAAGAGAGACCAAGCCACCAGCTTCACTTCCTCCAAGCCCTCCTTTATTTATTTTTATTTTTCAGTTTAACTGGGACAGTGACGCCTATTATTCAAACACCTCAGTAGGTTCAAGATTCCTATTTAGCCCCTTAACGTGCTCCAAAACTGAGGCAATCGGCTCAGTGTTGGAGAGGGGGAAAGTTTTGAAGGAATAAAACGGTGGCTTAAACCTTGCCTCAAGGTAATCATTTTGCCCATCAGCCTCGCAGGCCCACAAAGTTCGCCCCCCGCAATCCTGGAGATATTCTGAAAGGCCTGCTAGGATAAACTTGGTGTGCAGGTTCCCTCTGATCATCTGGTCTAGTAGAGGGGAAGTGACAACAAGTTGTGAGTTGTGCGTTCTTGAATCAGGGCTCGAAACATGATGATTTTGGCTAAACCCCAAAATGTATTTGCTCTCCCCCTCTTTACTCGAATCACATTACTCATATTCAGAGCCCTGAGATGACCTCTTACAGCACAGGTGTCAAACTCAGGGTGTCACGTTGGTGCCACATGGCGTTTTTCCCATTCGCGGATAGGTAGGCGTGGCCTGTGGGTGACCCATCTGGCCCGCGGGCCACCAGTTTGACACCCCCATCTTACAGGAAAGAAGCTTATTGCATCACTGACACTTAACTACAAACACCACAAGGACAAAGGCCCAAAAATCTCTCTTCCTTATTGACTGCGAGTCCTCGAGGTTGCAATATTTTGTGAGGCTTTCTTCTAGGTGGAATCAGTCTGCCACCACTGGGACCCTCTGGACTGAGTAACTTCTATTTCTTCTGCCAGCTACCAAAAGAGGCTGATGGGATGCACTAATTGTAGCTGGAAGCTAATTTGCAGGTAACGCTTACCTCTGCCAGGTAAAGAATGCAGAATTTCAGATCTTCAGGGGAATCTGCAAGAAAAGTAGATTAAAGGGGTCATTTAACCTTCTCTTTGATAAGTGAAAAATACGTTTTTGGCCAAGTGCTCAGCATGCTGTAGCTGTTCCCATGGAAAAGGGAAAGCTGGAAAACACAGCATTTCTAAACCTATGAAGCTCCCAACAGGAGACTGGAAGCTGCCCTGGCCAAGTGGTGAACCTGCTGAGCTACCCAGCCCAACATTCTCTGCTGGAGACACACCTCGGACTCACTCCTCGAGGGACACACAAAACATAGACAACCACTTGACAGCAATGCCTAATCTAGCCAGGTGGTCTTAAATGAAAAAGGTCTCCTATTCCACTTCTCTTGACCTGGTGCTGCTGGGACTCATTAATCCCACAGTGTTCTGACCGAGGCACCTCAAGAGCATGAAGCAAACTCCTTGTCCCGACAAAAAACCCTTTTATTAAATTACTGTAAATTCTGCTCATTCACCTCCAGCAAAGTCTTTCAAGGGAGGATTTACAGACCTTATCTGGCTTGGAGAGCTGACAGGCCAATATCTGCAGAACTTGGCAAGGAGTCTCGGAGAGTCACGAACCAATGAAGTGAACTATTTGTCTCCTGCAAACTCCACTCCCTTTTCGCTCCTCTTTTATTTCCTCTGGGAGGGGCCATTCATTGTCCACCTGTGGCCTTACTCCCAAGTCCACCCCTGTTCTTTAGCTGTTCCCTTTGTCTGGCCACTCTGCGCATGCGCACACTGGGAACAGGCTCCCCCTGTTCTTCTGCCTCACTGATGTCTGACTCTGAAGGCAGCTGATAACTGTCAGACGGCCCTGTCCCCCTCTCTGCTTCCGACACAGAGCCCTCACCAGAGCCTTCTGGACTCCAGGACTGGCCCAGGTTCCTCCGCAACTTCCTCACTGTCCGAATCTGCTGCCACTTCCGCTGGCTGCTGCCAGGCCACACAGGACAAGCAGACACTTTTGGTGACAGCAGCTGTCAGGTCTTATGACAAGATTAATTAATAAACGATGCCAAAATTGCTGTTGAGCAAGGGCATCTTCAGGAAAAGGAAGGCAGGCAGGGAGTTCTGGCTGCCAGAGAGCACCTGAGCCCTTAAGGACTTTATGCATCTGGTTGAGAAAAGTGAGGTCCAAGGAGGAGCCGCAGTGAATCCCGTGAGATTCCCCTCCCTCGTGGGATCTCCTCACCCATGAGAACCACCACCAGAGAATCTGCCATGGCCACTTAAATGACTCTCCTTCCCCAAAAGGACAAATCAGGGGCCACGGGGCCTTTGAGGCAGTCAGGGCTTCCCACCTTGAGGGTTCAGGAGTCCCAAAACAATGCGAGAAGGAAGGCCTGGTCTGCCCTTCAGCTCCTGGGACAAAGCGAGGGAAGGTGTCCTTAAATGCAGACCGTGACCAGAACTTCCCTGGGCGGCCCATCATTTCCTGCTGTGCCAAGGATGGGCTTCGTGGAGGAGTCATTTTCTGGACTCACCCTCTTGCAGCCGCACATCCTTCAGGTAAAGTGGGTTGCGAAAGACATTACATCGTCCGGGCTCCTCTTCCTGGGTGAAGAGCAGTAAGTCTGAATAAACGAAGAGGGTCACCTACACAAGGCAGAAGGAAAAAGAAAAAGGGCCAAACATTGGAGCGAACTAATCACTGTTTCGGCAATTGATGGCATCTGGTTCAGTGCATCAGCCCCCATTTCAAATCTCTTTGGCTCCTTGCCCAGACAGGGGCAGACGTCCCTCTGCAAAGGGCTTCTGGAGTCACCCCTTGGCATCTCATTTTGGAGCTTATGGGCCTAGAAGTCCCCGTGCAACACAGCTCCAAAAACTCCCCAGAATTTCAAAGATTATCACTGTGGGAAGAAAAATCAAGTCTAGACAGGATGTGACTGAAACTAGCGTAAGGTTTAGGGAATGGACATTTCTGGCAGAGTGCCACACAGCGCACGGCCAACTGCCCCTTTCCCTTTTAGTGGGGGGGAAAAGTACGATGTTATCACAATTCTGAGCGAAATTCTGGAAGCAACTTCCCTGCAACATACAATACAATGAAATCACTCTAAGACCACCAGACGTGCCAACCTCACAGACACATTCCAGCCAAATTCAGGAATTACAGTAGCAGCAAAAGAATTGACTATATTTGTTTCAGAAATAGTAGCCGAGGCAAAAAAGGAAAAAAAGACCCATTGGAAGCAAAAAAGGGGAAGGTATCCAGGCTGGCTCTTAAAAACAAGGAGAAAATAAAGGAGTTTTGCCATTCCAGACCCTGAAGTCAAGATTGTTTACTTCAGGTGGCCAAAAGGTACTTGGAGCAGGACAGGTTCCCTCATCCCAGGCCTCAGGATGGAGTTTGTGAGCTGAAATCCCTTGCACTCTAGCCTCTTCTGGCACTGATCCCATTTGTGGGCAGAGACAGGCTTGGATCTTCCCCCCAAGAAAAAGCCACACGAGAATCTACGGGTTGGCAGCAAAGTGAGCTGGTGACCAGATTAATTCATGCCTCCAAAGGTCACACAGGGCTTTAAAAAAAGAGCCAACTTTTGATCGAGAGACACTGGCAGGGCTTCTCTGGCGCCTGTCCACCGGGAAGCAAGCCCCCAACAGAGTCAGTGCCCCCCTCGCCACAGCAATGCGCATGAGGCAACACAAACAGCATCTCAGCACACTGATGAGCCAGTCCAAAGGAAAACTGTCCATGCCAAAAAAGTAATCTCATCCATTAGCTGGTAGCAGAACTCATCCGTGGGTGCAGCAATGCGCAAGGGTTCAAAAACAAGGGTATTAAAACTGCAAGGTCTACGGAAACATTAGTGTGAATATTAACCACACTAACATTTCATGGGGAACCTGTGGGGCTTTGGAAGCAAAAGCAGGAGCCCCTGAGCTTGTAGAGCAGCTCCAGAAGGCGACTGCCCCAACCAGGCCACTTAGCAGCAGCAGCAGCAGCAGCAGCACTTCCAAAGGAAGGCCAGGCCGGCACAGCACAGGAGCAGGAAGACCAAAGGGCCAGTGGCACTTAACAGCAGATCGCTGCCTAGAATGGCCTGCCCTGGCACCAGGCCTCTCAAGGGTTAGGGCAGCCTAGTCTCTATGGCCAAGAAAGGCCTCTGGTTCTCAGGAGAAGCCTGGGGGTGAACCAGAAGGGAGAAGGTCCTCCATTTCTGTATTTGTTTAAATACAAGTTTATCTGTAAATTAAATAAATTATTTGGCTAAATTTAAAGATTTCTATGCCGCCCCACATCTCAACACTGTGACTTTAAATATTGTGAATATCAATTGTGACTGTATCACAAGATGCCCCTAACAATGCTGAACATCTTGTGCCCTCTGACATTATGGCACTTTGATTCTTCTTCCCCGCCAGAGAGTCAGTATTAATAAATATCATTTCCTGGGAGGCACCCAGTTGCTCACCTCAGTTGGTTTGTTTCGAGTCTCGTGAAGCAGCAGCTCTTCTGATAAAAGCAGCGTCCGAGCTGGGCTGCAAAGATCCAGAGGCTAATGGAGTAAGAGAAACACACACAGACACACAACTCAGAGACCCTGATGGAGAGAAAACTCTCTGGAGGACTCCATCCATTTCTTCCTTGGCGGCTGCAAACCCCTGATAACCAATGGAAAGTCCAGAGTCCAGGAAATCAAAAACAAAACAAGCGGGAGAGCCGGCAGGTCACACAATAACTAGAGAAAGAATTCCACTTTTGGGAGATGCGATGATCATCGTTTTGCTATTCAACAAAATCTTCAGCACACATTGAGCAGTTGAAACCATCCTGGCGTGTGGCTGAGTAGAAAACATTGGCAAGGTGGCACGAGAAGGGAAGCACAGAGCTTACATGCCCGACTGGGCGCCTCTGTCTGAGGCAGGAGGACTCCATCTGCCCAGAGATCCTAACGCAGCCTTCCTTCCCTGGGCTCCACCAAGGCCACCCTCCGTGCCTAGCTGGGGGAGGAAGCTGCCTGGGAGAGCCACACTGGGACTGGGCTGACCAGGAAGAGAGTCCAGCCTCTTCCCCAAGCTTTCTGAAAGAGGCAGAGCTTCTTCTCAGGAGCAGCGTCTGTTCACAGAGGTAATATATCAGATTTCCCCAGCTACCTTCTGCCACCGTGTTTCTGTTCAGGGCTTCACTCTCCTCTGGCCTCCCTGGCTCTTTCTACTCCCATGTGCAAACTCTGCTGCTCTGGCAGAAGCCCAATCAACTGGCATTAACCATGGTAATTACAGGGTACGTCCAGAATCTGCATGCCACTAAACACCAGCTGCTGGGAGCTGCACCAAGGCCAGGTCTAGTCATGGCTTATTTTGCTCTATGCACAACCAAGTGATGGTTCTCACTGGAGAATGAAGGCAAGTTGAAAACCAGCAAGAATCCTGCATTCCGAGCCTTGCTGGCAAGTTCCCTGGGGCACCCAGGGGGCCATTAGGGGAAAGAAAAGACTTTTGCTGGGTAGGCCATGACTTCCTGCCTTGCTCTGCCCTAGAAGGCGTCTAGAAGGATGACAAGGGAACTCTGACTGAGGGCAGCTGGGCCAGAGAGAAATGCACAGCTCAGAGAAAAGGGACTTCCCAGGTATGGAGCCTCCCGAGACTCACCTGCACGAAGATAGGGAAAACCAGCACTTTGGGCACGAGGGTTACGTAGGTGCCGTAACTGGAGGGTGGGATGTGGGATCCCAGCAGAGGGCAGCTCTGGGTGCTGCTTCCATGGCTCTTGATGGTCTGCACCGTCTTCATCAGCCGGGATTTCTTCCCACGAGATTCTCCTTTGCACACATTGCCTGGACGTTAGGAACAAAAATGGAGGAGGGATTCTGTTCTCAAGGCTGCCAGCCGTGTTAGGACACCCGAAGGCAGCCAGAATTACAACTACAGCCACTTACCTCCGGGAGCTTCGTTCTCCTGGCAGACTCGCCTCAGAAGCTGGAAGACACAAGCACCCCCCCCCCTCTGCTTTTAGGACACAGAGTGATTGCCTCTATGCTTAGCCAGTCAGGGAGAGGACGGAGTTGGATTTTTGCCCCCATCGCTAGTTCTCTGCCTGCTCTCTCACTGGAGAACGTTCAGTCTGAACTTTCCAGAAACAGTTTTCCTCATTGCTGAACCTTTCCTTAGAGGGAGGGGGTTCTCATTTGATACCCGCTGGGCAGTTCAAAGGATAAACATAGCTGAACATCTCTCTCTCTCTCTCTCTCTCTCTCTCTCTCTCTCTCTCTCTCTCTCTCTCTCTCTCTCTCTCTCTCTCTCTCTCTCTCTCTCTCTCTCTCTCTCTCTCTCTCCCTCCCTCCCTCCCTCCCTCCCTCCCTCCCTCCCTCCCTCCCTCCCTCTCTCTCTCTCTCTCTCTTTTTCCATAGGTGCCAACATGTGGGAGAAATGTGTCTACCACGCATAGAAAAACTGCCACTGGCTTATCAATCTCCCCTTTTTCCAATGGCCGTACCTGGCCCCCCGGATTAAGCGGGGTAAGGAGGATGTAGTTCTTGTCTGTACCACTGGAGGAAGGAGGTCGGGAAGGCGGAGGCATGGTGTGCTGCTGGGGAGCCTTGCCAAGCTCAGTGTATCGTTCCCAGCTGTTGAGCGCAAACTCGTGGTTCCCATCGTACAGCACGTGGCAGCTCTGTCGATGCTCGGGAGCCCGCGATCGCCCGGTGCTGCTCTTCTCCCGCCGGGTGGGCGGAGACTGCAAATCGTAGGTGGATTTGCCAGAGGGGTGGCGGGAGACCCCTTGCAGGCTGGGTTTGACCTGCGGCACAATGCGCCAAACGATGAGGAGGATCTCCTGGGGACAGTTCCTGGAAGCAAAGGCCAGGGGGACACTGATTGGTTGAGCTACGATCCCCCTCCTCCCTGCAGCGACTCCCTGAAAAGGCCGTCCGCAGGGGAAGGTGCATGGACCGCGACAGAAAGCAAACCAGAGGCTGACCTTGATCCCACGGCTTGACTTGGGCCCTTCATTTCCCCCCACCCCGACACCCCTTTCCACACACAATTCATAGTCACCGAATCTCATGGGCCAATTCTACGCATTTCCAGTCTTCCACAGGCTGCTGATTGAGCCGAAGCACCGTGTCCAGTTGCTGCAAGCCAGCCTTCTCTGCTGGGCCGCCTGGAAAGAAAAGAGAGGGAGCGAAGCTAAACCGAGGTCACCCCTGAGAACTGGGTGATTTCACCTTCACAACATTCGGGGGGAGGGGGGGGCTGAAAACCTGGTCTCGGGACGGAGCCCCTGGTTTCGGGCCTGGATGGCCATGTTGCAAGGACGCATGCCGGGAACTGAGGGTACCTGAAGCAGAAGGAAGCCAGGCAGCCCCCTCTGCAGGTGAAGCCCACCCATCCTTACCAGAATCAACGGCTTGGACCCGAACAGGGGCGTCGCAGCAGATGGTGAAACCGAACCCATTCTTCCCACGCGGGATTGTGATCTGAAACAAAATAAAGAGTTTTACACGCTTTTAAAAACTGGTTAAAAATGAATCATAACCGTGAAGATTTTTAAAACTGTAACAATTTCAGTATCTGAAAAGCTTAACATTTTTATTAATGATCTTTCTTTCCTGTTTGACCAGCAAAAGGGAAAGAACTGCCCTTCCGGTTTCGGAGAAAGGCGGCCTGGAGGAGGAGCCCCGCAGGGCTTCCAGGAAGCTCTTTCCCGAGGAAGAAGCGGGCACGGCGCCTCCCACCTTCAGAGCTGCAGCTTTTATGGACCAACTACTAAAGGGAGGATAGAAGCGTGACGGATTCAACGGGCTCATTACCAACTCATGCACGTATGAAGAGGCTATTAGCCTGTGTAAATACAGCCAGGGAGCTGTGAAAAACTGGAAGTTTGTAGCTGGAGATATGTTGCAATCCTACACACTTACTTACTAAACACTTACTTGTGTTTCGTCCTGCTAAACGCAACAGACTTTATTTAGGGCTGTGCTGTAAGCTGTACGTCTTTTTCTTTCTGGATGGTTTAGATTCCCCCTCCCACCTTGCTGTCTGCAAGAAGCCTGTAGCCCACCTCTGGTATCAAGCTCCTTCTTCAGCCCCCCCCAAAAGCCGGTGGCTCAAATGCCCCTCACACCCAGACCACGGAAACAGAAAAGAGTCAGACAGTCACCCTCTGGCTCAACAATGGCATCATCAGAAAGACCAAGCAGGTCAGTCCCCGCCTAAGGCTGCCCCTTTCCACACAGAGGGCACCTCCCCCCCCACCCCCTGAGCACCTCTTCTGTCTACCTAGCAATACCAGTAGAGGGACATCCCAGAAGCCTTGTCACTGAGACCAGCTCTTGAGAAGGTAGCAAGGCTAGAGGACGAGCTGGCATTCCCAGAAAAGTGACAGCAGATAGATGAAGAGAGAGCTGCCTGCTTCCCCTGGGGACAAAGGGAGGAGGCCAGGCAGGGGAGGGTTACAGGGGCATATTCGCACCCCCACCACCGCACAGCCAACCGAACCGCCAAAGGCTGCCTAGCTCATCGCTCTGTCTCAGCACTCGCTTGGCTCTGGTCCTTGGGGAAACCAGAAGTGGCCAAGAAGCCCCAGGCGAGCTGCTCTTTGGAGAGTCAGCTTCTGCCACCTCACAAGTATGTGGAAACTCTGCTGCCTAAAAGGCAACAGGCCCAAGGGGAATCAGGTTTCCGTCCAGGAGGCCAGGTTGCCTCCCCCTCATCCAGCTCCCCCAGAAACGCTCCCCAGAAGACGGAAGCCTCAGCAGAGCCCAGGGAAGGGGGCCTGGTGCCCAGTTGCAACCGACCTGCCGGTAGCGCCGCTCCGAGCACCCTCTGCACAGTCCGTGGAAACGGCTCATGTCCAAAGCCTCGGGGCTTGTGACCAGCCCATCAAGGCACAGAGATTTCCTACTCTGCCTGACCAGTGAGAGGAGGACCCAGCCTCTGTGGCCCCACACGGCTGCCCTGGGAACTCGGGAGCTCACAGAAGAATGGCAGGAAGCCACCCCTCACCTCCCAGGCGGCTGCAGCCATGTGCGGCTTTGTGATAAGCCCGGAGGTTTCCTGAGAACTCGGAGGGAGAAGGAAGGCGAGAGAGTTCAGAGTCAGGTTCCTGCCAGCAGCCCTTGTTCTGTCCCTGCCACCCACCAGACCTTTCCCAGCACCAGGGAAGGAGGGGGGGGCACACTTTCACATCCACAAGGAAGGGAAAGGACTGTAAATAATGAAAGCGCACAATTTCACATCAACTCCTCTCTGCCTGTTGGGTGCGTTGTTCAGTAAAAACGCCCAGGGCTCCCTAACACCCCTCATCCCATCAGGGAGACTGAGGCACGGGCACCTTCCTTTCCTTGGGGAAACGGTCTCTCCCTCCCTGGACTTTCCGTGGCCACTTAAATCTTCGTCTGCAAACGAAAGCGGGCTGGCTGATTTTGGGGGCGAGAACTTCCAGAGCTCCCAGAGCTGCTGGGTCCTCCCGTCCAAGGTAGGTCAGGGCACCTCAACCAAGAGAAGCTGGTGAGGTCTTTCCCCCTGAAGCAGCACCAGCACCACCAAGGAGCCTCTTTTGGTCGCAGGTCTTGAGGTTGAGGGCTCCCTCCAAATCCCTCGGAAACACTGAATATACCCATGTTTCCAGTTAGAGCTTGTCCCAGAAAATGGGCCTCCTTCATGTTTCATCCCTCCCTCCCTCCCTCCCTCAGCTCTCCTGGTGAATGGAGTGGGCAATTTGGCCAAAGAAACTGGAGCCCTGGAGCTAGAAGGGGGCTTCCACACACCTTGATCTGCTCCATGTCCTCCTGCAGCTGCTGCTCCCCCAACAAGGCAGCCGGCTTGGCTAACGTCATCTCTGGTGAAAAAAAAGAAAGAGAAGGGCACAAAGAAGGGAGGACAGCAGGGGGGCTTGTTGTGTCCTGCCCTCCCAATGGGGAGGGGTACATGGGGGCCTCCTCTTCATCCTGATGCTACCCATGAATCAGGCGCCTGTTAATAGCTGACCAATCCAAAAGCATCCAATACAACAGAAATCAGAAGAATAAAGGGAAAATACTAAGAAGGATTAAGCAACAAGACCAAAATGCTGTACTATTAAAATCAGTAGATCTATGCCTTATGCAAATCAGTTAATCCCCATATAGTTTACAGTTACAGAAATGTTTAACTGGTGTGTGCTCCCCCCAGTCCCCCCCCCCCTGAAGTCTTCTGATTTCTGTCTTGAAACAGAGAAAAGGCCCAAGGCAGCATTGCAGGTTGTTTGTGCCACCAATAAAAGCTCTCTCCCTTCTGCCTTTTTTCTTTAACCTCATGAAAAACTGGGAAGTATAGGAAAGCATGTTCTTAAGGCCTTTTTTGGATGGGGGAGGCAGGGAGGGGGGGCATCCTAAAAGGTCCAAGCCCACTCCTCACCTACAGGGAATCCTCTGCTGAATCCTGCCTGGCCTACCTGGCCAGAAGGGATCAGCTGAGGGCAGGAAGGGCCAAAGACGGGCAAGTCTCAGAAAGTCTTTCTGGAGAAAGAGAAGTCCTCTCTCCTGGACGGACCCACCTTGGCCTCGCTTGAGGGGACCTGTGCCCACTTTCAGGTGCTTTCTTCTGCCCAGATCTTCTCCCAGTAAGTAATACCAGCCACAAATTTTCTGCAGGAAGGAAGGAAAGAGAAAAAAAGGGGGAAAATACCAGCTGTAGGATTTACACTCCCTCCTGTTTGGTGTTCATGTGCTACTAAAAAAAGAAAGGCTAGAAAGGCCACTAAAATCCTACAACTCTTCTAGGCTTGGCTTTCAAACAGGCAGCAGAGGGCAGTGCTTGCCTGCCAGCCTCATTTCCTCCAAAGGATACTGTAATCGCACTGAAAGTAAATGGAAAAGATAATTAAAGGGCCTCCAAAAAGAAAAATCCCATTTGCTTCTCTGAAGATCTCTATTTAGATTTTTTTTTAAAAAAAAATCTCTCTATTAAGATTGGTCTTTGCCTTGAGAATGTTAGAGGGGAACACAACGTCCTTTAACTTAGAATATCAAAGTTGTCAATTGCTCTTAAGTGACTGGCTTCATTTCTACCAACAGGGCTGTCACCTTCTGGACGCTGCACGGGACCATCGTTTGAATCCAGCCCTTGCAGGAAGGTAGAGAGGCCCCACCCCATGTTCTCACCCACCATACAGGGATCATCGTATTGCTCTCCCCGACACGAGAGTGCTAAGCCCTCTGAAAAGTCAGTCTCCACTAAGCGTTTCTGGCAGACGGAACTGTGTCGTCTGAAGAAGATCAGGAGCAAAGTCACCATTCTCGGCTCAGCCACTACTAAACCCTCAGCCACCCCAAGCATTCTGGCTGGGTGCCCACCCCTCTCAGCCCCAGGCACTGTCCCTACCTTGTCGTGGCCCAGCAGTGTCTTCACACCAAAGCTCATGCAGCCAAGGAGTGTGCTCTGCCTGGATAGGAAACGGGGAAAGAGTGAGAGACAGCACAGAAAGGAGCCTGGGGTGGGGGTGGGGGGAACGCTATTGTTATCGCCAGCAGGAGGACCTCTCTCCATCATCCTGCTGCTGCCTTGCCCTGCTCTGCCCTCTCCCCCTTGCCTTGCTGACGCTCATCCTGCGGTGGCACAGTGGTCAGAGTGGAGTACTGCAGGCTACTTCTGCTGACTGCCAGCTGCCGGCAATTTGGCAGTTTGAATCTCACCAAGCTCAAAGTTGACTCAGCCTTCCGTCCTTCCGAGGTGGGTCAAATGAGGACCCAAATGGTTGGGGAGGGCAAGAGGCTGATGCTGTAAACCACTTAGAGAGTCTGAAAAGCACTGGGAAGCGGTATATATGTCTAAGTGCTATTGCTAATGCTATCCTGGGCCCTGGAGGACAAGGGCCACCCAGCCCTGGCCAAGCGGCATGCCTGAAACCAGACTACGAGGCTCGTGCGCAAGGCTGCCCGCATCATCCCCTCGATTGCTCTGCCCTCTTTACCTCGAATCCTGTGGTCGGTTCCAGACTGTGACGAGGAGGCGCTTTTGCTCATCTTCCTCCTGCAAACAGCTGGAATGCAGCAGAGAGAAAGTGACCCTCAGCCCTCGGGAATCCCCCGGCCCAGGCTCCCTCTTGCAACTGCCCAAAATCCCGAGAGTCTCTGCCTTAGACAGCCTTACACCAGTATATGTACCCCCGGAGGAGGTGTCTTTAAATCAAGGCCAGATTCAGGAGTTGCTATTCAAATGGAGCTCAAAAAGGGGATCGCGCATCTGCTCAGCCACAATGCTGCCCCCCCACACTAGCCGCAGCATTCTGGCAATTGAAGAATGCTACCGTATCAGAATCCTATTGCTGCAGCCCCAGCAAAGACCTTCACCTCCCTCGATTCCACCCCCACGGAGAGAAGGAGGGAAAGGGCACACAGTTCTGTTCCGAAGTGAACAATTGAGGGGGAAAGCCCTGAGCTGCTACAAGCACCTGCCTGGGAGATGCACCCTCGACTTCCACGCGGAGGGCCCAAAGCTATGGGGCTTGGGAAGGAGCCAGTCTTGATAATCCCCATACTCACAAAATAAATTGCTCGTGGAAAACAGGGTTTGTACTGCCCAGAATGGTCCTGGACTTCTGCCTGCATTTCCGTGATGTGTCTGGCACAATGGACACCTTTGTTAGGAGGGGAAGAAAAAAAATGCCGTCAGTCTTCTTTTGGACAACACACACACACACACACACACACACACACACACACACACTTAACACCAACCGAGCTGCAGCAAGCAGGGTAATCCTGTGGATTCCAGCACGAAAGGAATATACCCCTCTCCCCCCAATGCAATACTCCTGGGACCTTCCCAAGTTCTGCACTATATTTGGGTGGGCACAGCTAAAGGGGACCCAGGAGCAATCCAGCCTCCAGAGGGGCTGAAAGTCTCATTGACAACGGAAGAACATTACAGGTAATCCTCGCTTAGTGACCCCTCGTTCAGTGATGCTTCAACGTTGTGATGGCCCTGGAAGCATAGCCCTTGGGACCAGGTCTTGTGCTCCCCCATGCTCCACCCACGACCACGTGATCGTTACCTGGTGGCATGGTGTGGGAAATTATCCCATAATTGGCTGGGTGAAATTAGCTGGGATCAATAGGATAGGATAGAAATTCTATCTGGATCAGAAGGATCCCAGTGAACATTTGCCAAAAAGCCATATGGAAAGAACAGTCCTGAGAAAGCTTTTAGATAAGGAAGCCGAATTCATTTCGGGTGTCTATGTGAATAGCAATACACAGATACACACAGAGATGAGAGGCCTCTATTATCTGAGATATAAACACACAGAATTAGCCTTGCATCCTTTTGCCGCCTCGTGTAACAAATCAGTCATTCCCATATGCCTAATGTAGCTCTCTGTACAATTCCATACCTCCTCATTTCCCCTTATCAAAGAGTACCTTTTGTCCCTCCTCCCTGCCTCTCTGCCGGAATGTGTAATCAAGAAGTGATTTGTAACATACTGTGAGATCCTTTGTATTAAACTGCTGACTAGCTTTCTTTGAACTTTCCTAATAAAAAGTGTTCTGGTTTAACCAGAAACCACCATTTTTCACCCAGTCTGCAGTGTGTGCGTGTCTCATTACCAAAGCAGCCTAGGAATTAGAATTCGTGAAGTGGTCCATCGGATTGTGAGAATGCTTGTATTCCCAATGCAAGCTCACTCTCACAAGTGGTGACCCCGACGTGATCCATTTAATCAGTCGAGGTGCGACGCAGGGAGGCCCGGACAGGTCGGACGGACTCATCGCGTGCCCAACACCCCCATCTCTTACCCAGGCCAATCCGTAAGTATGGGGACAGATTTATCTAAAGAACAGGTGGTTCGCCTTAAGAAAGAGCAGATCGCTCACCTTAAGGAAATTAGACAAATAGTTGGAGCTCATAAAATTATATTAAAGGATAACGGAGACACATTCACGCTTTCCAAAAAGCAGGCAGATGAATTAGCATCTTTAAACCCCACTGCCCCTCCCAAGTATGAGGAAATAACAACAAAGGCTATAGGGGGAGAGAAAAGGGAAAGCAAAGAGGAGATTTTAAAGCAAACTCCTCAAGAAGATGAAAAAGTAACAACAGAAATTGCAGAGGAAATTAAGGAAACAGAGATCAAACAACAAGTTCCTCAGGAAGAAAAATCTAATATTTATCCAGTTTTAAAAAGTACTGAGTACTCACTCGGTCCCCTCACTGCAGGAATGCAAAAAAAGAGAAGTGGGGAGGACGTGAAACTGAAGGACCTAAAATTAATGGCTGCTTTTCCTGTTGATTTTACAGGACAAAATCCTGTGTTCACTCCCTTGCCATCTAGTGTTTTAAAAGATTTGTCTCCATATGTGCAAGGTTTATTGCAGAGTTTGTCTGAAAATTATGTTTTATTGCCAAATGAATGGTACTCAGCAGCAAAAATACTTTCCACTTGGCAGATCGTCACGGAATGTTTCAAAACTCATGAACAAGCCGTGATGGGGGGACCAGACACCCCCCTGCTATATTTGAAAACCTCTTTGTTAAATTCACACTTTGAATCCAAGGCTTTCTTTTCCCTTGTATGTATGCCTTTGAAGCTTCTCAACGTTACGCTTCTGTCTGTTTCACAATCGGGAGATTAGTTTTGGGGCATTCGGCTAGCCCCACACAAAAGGCTGTCTTTTATTTTCCTTCTCATTTCAATCTCTTGGCAAGTGAATCTGCCTGGCTCTTCCTATTTCTTCCGGTGATTCCGGCTACCTCTACT
This sequence comes from Thamnophis sirtalis, assembly GCF_051295495.1. NCBI lineage: Eukaryota > Metazoa > Chordata > Lepidosauria > Squamata > Natricidae > Thamnophis > Thamnophis sirtalis. The sequence continues at coordinate 36,294,884 of NW_028261382.1, forward strand.
TCGTTTCTTGTCTCAAGGAGTTCTTGTTACTCCCTTTCTTACTGACTCATCTAATTTCTCTTCTGATTGCTTTAAGCACACTTTTCTGCCTGAGCACCTGAAACTTTTTCACAGATGTTTCATTTCTCAGAAACCTGCACTCTTTGCAGCTCTAATTACAAAAGCCCATGTCAGATCTGAATTGGAATGGAGAAAAAATGTTTTTGTGCATGCATGAATGTGTGCCTAAGTTTTTGTGCACCCTCAAGGTAATTGTAGATAAGATGTTTTCAATCCAAAAGACAGGGATTTTAAAGTGTTCAATTTTGTAACAAATTTGCTGACTTTCTGGCCACCATCAGATGAAAAATGTTGCAGCTGTAATAGTTGTCTTTTAAAAGAAAAGTAAGAAATTTAGTAAGTAATGAGGTAAAGCCTGACTGAATGGGAAGACCTAGGTAATTGGACTTGATTACTTTGATGTAATGTCTGTTAAAAAAATTCTTAGGTGTCCATCCCAGGTTCTGTGATTAAGGCACGTATCCGTCGTTTTAAAATTGCATGTTAATTTGTGGGGGAGAGATTTGTTGTCTCAGTTTGGGGCAACCTTAACTTTGGAATAAGAAATAAGGTAAAGAAAGAGTGAAAAAAGAGTGAGAAAGAGGTAAAGAGAAAAGAGAAAGTGAATAGAGAGAAAAGAGAAAGAGGAGAATTGAATTAAATTGATGTTTGAAGTTTGTAAATGAGTTTTGGCTTGAAGCCGTGAGGGTGAAAAGAGTAGTTAGGATTTAAACTGCTCTCTGAAATTCCTCGCTGTTTGAAGAATGCATGACAAAGGATTTTGCAGGTGAAGTTAATTTACACAAGCAGTTTGATTGCAGTGTTAGTATGTTAAATGGTAAAAGTTGGTATGCACGTACCTTGATTTCTTTCATATAAAGAAACAGTAAGTTGCAAAGATTGTTTAATGGTATGTGTATATGTTTGCGTGTTATCATTTCCAAGCTTGTCAAGAGAAGGCAGAGTGAGAACAAAGGAGAGTTTGTGAGAGGTTAGCCCAGTCATTCCCCCCCCTTTTCCCCCTGAGCCTTTCCTTGGAAGGAAACAGGAGAAGGGGGGAGAGAAAGAAGTGTGTGTGTAACTGCTTTCAGACCTAGAGGGACAGAGACAGTAAGAAAATAGAGCTCATTGGCTTACGTATAGCTTTTTGAACTGATGGTAATGAATGTTTTGTATTAAGAATAAATGAAATGGACCCTTGCAATATGGGTTACCCAACCCTAACATAATTCCTCAAAATTATGCTTTAACAGTTATTGATTTAAAAGATGCCTTCTTCTCAATACCTTTACATAAAAAGGACAGAGTATTATTTGCATTTACAATTCCTGTATTAAATTATAGTGAGCCAACAGTAAGGTATCAGACGCACTTCAATTGGCCTTAAGTGACTATTTAGGGACAATTAAATACCACTATCCCACAGATTATAGGTTTTTGTTACTGAATCTACAACATTTACAATTGACTTCCTTACAAAGTAAACTGCCAATTAAAAATGCAGTTACAGTTTTTGCTGACGGAACTAAGAACAGAGGTGCATGTGTGTATCAAATCTCAGGACAATGGATAACTTACCACACGCACCCTCAGAGTTCAGCTCAGCGTTCTGAGTTGGCTGCGTCCATATTAGCATTTGAGAAATTAAAAGACCAAACATTTAATTTAATTGTGGATTCATTGTATGTTTACCAAGTGATTAATAACTTGTTTGATGCCTATCTTTCACCAGCCCTAGATAAGCAATTGTTAGATATGTTTTTACAGTTACAGCAATTAATCATGGATAGAAAATTTCAATATTTTGTGGCTCATATTAGGAGTCACCAGTCACTTCCTGGTATGCTAACAGAGGGAAATGATTATGCAGACAAAGCTGCTAGGGAAAGTTTTGTTGGATTTGCAACTCCATGGGAAAGCCATGAGTATTTTCATCAAAATGCAAAAGCCTTAGTGAAGATGTTTGGAATTTCAAAAACTGAGGCTGTAGCGATCATCCAGCAATGCTCAACCTGTAGCAGGCAAGGTAATGCAATTCCTATGGGAGTTAACCCCCGAGGAATTAAGCGTTGTGAGATATGGCAAATGGACCATTCTTTTACACCCTGGAAATATATTCATGTCACAGTGGATACCTTTTCAGGTTTTATTTTTGCAAGCCCACAGCGGGGGGAAACAACCAAACAAGTGATCAACCATTGTATGCGCTCCTTTTCAGTTTTGGGAAGTCCACTGGAGATTAAAACAGATAATGGACCCGCATACAGTAGCGCTGCATTCGCTACCTTTTGTGATCAATGGAAAATTGTCCATAAATTTGGCATCCCATACAATTCCCAAGGACAAGGAATTGTGGAAAGAGCAAATTTAACACTAAAAATGATGCTTGATAAACAGCAAGGCCCCTTTAAGATAGGGCTGCCTGAAATCCAAAACCGTTTAAGCAAAGCCTTATACACACAGAATTTTTTGAATCTTACAGGCTCACCCATAGCTTCCACAGCGGGGGAAGACATTTTCAGCGTAGCGTAGTTTCTCCCCGCCCTCTTGTTTATTACAGACAATTACCAGACCCTCAGTGGAAGGGCCCCGTGGAGCTTGTTACTTGGGGACGTGGTTACGCGGCCGTGCAACTCCCGGACAGAGTGTTGTGGGTTCCTGGAAGATGCATACGACCGTTTCATGAGAGACCAGTGAAGACAGATGATAAAAAGGATCCCAAAGCAAGCCTATCCCTTTTGTTTCAAACAACAGACGACTAGAATTGCTGCTGCTCCCACTGTTATTCCTGTGAGCTGTGCATTGACTGCAGGATCCCGTGTGACATTGTGATAATTGAACAATATCTTCAAGAATATTTTAACTATACCAATCCTTCTCACACTGAACTCCGTATCACACCAACAGTACAACTAACTATTGACAATCCTTTTTCTAACGATTATCACGTAAGATCTATTGACCCCTCTTTTGATATCTAGTACTCAAGATGAAAATCCGTCCGGAACAGGTCGTTGGCCGTTCATATGTTCCCAGAGTACGTCAGCCCCGATGCCCATTTTTCAGAGGACCTTCGCCTGGACAGGAAATGGGATTTTGGGATCTTTGGGCTCTTCCGATGTCTTGTAAGCATTTTCTGTTGCACCTTTTGCTGATGATGTTGGGAATGGGAATTATGCTTTTAATTGTATGGGGGGCATGTGAATATGAACGCAGAAATAAGAAGGGAATAGTGGAGGATATTCAAGAAATTCCTTTCACACACAACCACTCAAAAAGAGCGATCATTCCACACTCCAATGGGGAAAACTGCAATTCTCAAGGGATATGCATCTACCCTCACAATACATACGGAGAAGCCAATACACAAGTTACCTTAACTTGTTATTTGAAAAATCCAGCTGCAGCGTGTTTAATTACATGGCAATTTTTGCCTGCAAAATTCAAAAAGGCAATCCAAAATGTGAGAGGTATTTCACACCCGAAAGAGAACGGCTGTTTATCACACATTAAAGTAAAAATTACAGAGAATTCTATAGGTTGGTATCAATGCACACAATACCAAAAAGGGTTACCTAATAAAATAATAAAAACAGAAGTAACCTCAAGAGCAAGTATAAAATTTCCCCCAGTTAGTGAGTGGTTCTTAACACTATTGAGTTATCAACAAGAGATAGGAGGCAGCTTTCGCCACCTAACAAAAAGAGAGATAAAAGAGGACATTTGCACAGCCTGTTTACAAAAAACCAAACAAGGCAAAACAATTTCCATGACCTTAATATATTATACTATGAAACCTGAATGCAATGGAACCTTAATACCACCATGCACACATAACAACACACAATACAATCAATGCTATACACCAAATGGGATACAATGTTATGAACCAAAAGCGGTAGGACCTATAACAAGTAGCATCTATGTTTATGGCTATAAAGGAGGATCAACTAATTTAAAACATCAATTTCTTACAGCACAAAGATTATCAGGGTACATAGCCCATAATGTTTCAAAGGGAATGGCACCCATTACTGTTTGTTTTGATACATGTTTAGCAATTGCTATAGGGCAAGGAACAGGATCCGCGGGGGTAACCTGTGGAGGACAGTCGTGGGAACAATCATACATCCAAAACCACAGATATTTATTCACTCGCTCGACACTTTCAGCACATGGAGGCTATACCCAACCGAGTGTATATTGGTATACAAGTGGCTATGGACCTAACCATTTCGATCTTTCTATTACTCCAGTCACTACTGATTGTCAATCCCATCACTGCACACCACTCTGCCTTTCTGCACAGGTAGCAGGTACTTTAGGCACCCGATACTATCATTATGGTATTGGTATAGATAAAGCAGGAAAGGATCCTTATGGATACATTATTGTAAAGACTGAAGCAACAAAATTGACAAATCAACCTGTAAAGTTTTTTTGGAGTTATGAGCAGGAGATTGCTAAACTTAACGATCTACCTACACCTCCAAAAGCAAAAAATATGTTTATTAATTTGGCTCAAGAAGTTGCTACAGAACTTATGTTAAAAAATTGTTTTGTATGTGGAGGAACCACTATGGGAGATCGCTGGCCATGGCATGTACAAGAAGCAAACTATACTGAAATAGCTCAATGGAAAGGGAACTTCACCCTTAATAACAACTTCAATGAAACCTGGCAAGTTACCTCTCATATAATAGGTCACATATGTTATACCAGAAATAAAAATAATCAGACTAAAAGAAATAAACCTATGGGATTTTTAAAATGTTCTAATGAGTGGGAAAATAACACTTGGGTTTCACAAACTAATATGACCAAACCTGAAAACTCATTGCTGGAAGTAACTAAGTTACGAGGACTTTCAGACCCTGAAAATGATACTATTGTGTGGAATCCACCTGATGGGTTATATTGGATATGTGGTAATTTTGCCTATGGGTCATGCATCTTGGGGGCGATTCAGCCTTCATTCTTCCTAATGCCTATAGAGAAAAAACAAAAACTGGGAGTCCCTGTATATGATACTCTTGAAAGACGTAAACGTACAATAGATCTTGCTAAAGGGATAAAAATAGATAACTGGAAGGATGATGAGTGGCCCCCTGAGAGAATTATTGCATACTATGATCCTGCGACGTGGGCACAAGACGGATCGTGGGGATATAGAACGCCGATATATATGATAAATCGCATTATTAGATTACAAGCTGTATTAGAAATAATTACAAATGAAACTGCATTGGCATTAACTAAGCTTGCAAAAGAAAGTGTATTGTCAAGAACTTATATTATGCAAAATCGTTTAGCCTTAGACTATTTGCTCGCTGCCGAAGGCGGAGTGTGTGGTAAATTTAATCTTAGTAATTGTTGTATACAAATTGATGATTCTGGAATTGTGATAGAAAAAATAACTCGAACTATGATACAAACTGCACATGTTCCTGTACAAACTTGGAAAGGCATATTGGACACTGACGGTTGGCTTGGAGGTATTTTTAACAATTGGAAGCAAGGTTTATTTTTTATTGGGATGATATTTTTGGGATTAACTATGTTGCCATGCATAATACCATTATTGAGATCCACTATGCAGAGTATTGCAGACGCTGCTATCCAGAAGCATCACGCATTATTAATAAGTGTCAATACATCAGAATTAATAATCCCTGGATATCCAATGGAAGGGGGATTTGTGAGAAAGAAACAACCCATGGCAATTGCCTCCATTTAAAAAATAAAAAAGGAGGAGATGTGGGAAATTATCCCATAATTGGCTGGGTGAAATTAGCTGGGATCAATAGGATAGGATAGAAATTCTATCTGGATCAGAAGGATCCCAGTGAACATTTGCCAAAAAGCCATATGGAAAGAACAGTCCTGAGAAAGCTTTTAGATAAGGAAGCCGAATTCATTTCGGGTGTCTATGTGAATAGCAATACACAGATACACACAGAGATGAGAGGCCTCTATTATCTGAGATATAAACACACAGAATTAGCCTTGCATCCTTTTGCCGCCTCGTGTAACAAATCAGTCATTCCCATATGCCTAATGTAGCTCTCTGTACAATTCCATACCTCCTCATTTCCCCTTATCAAAGAGTACCTTTTGTCCCTCCTCCCTGCCTCTCTGCCGGAATGTGTAATCAAGAAGTGATTTGTAACATACTGTGAGATCCTTTGTATTAAACTGCTGACTAGCTTTCTTTGAACTTTCCTAATAAAAAGTGTTCTGGTTTAACCAGAAACCACCATTTTTCACCCAGTCTGCAGTGTGTGCGTGTCTCATTACCAAAGCAGCCTAGGAATTAGAATTCGTGAAGTGGTCCATCGGATTGTGAGAATGCTTGTATTCCCAATGCAAGCTCACTCTCACAGCATGGCGGTTCCCAGGCCGCCATTTGCGACTTTCCCACAAGCAAAGTCAATGGAGAACACTGGTGCCACTGGAGTCCTCCCCCACTAAGGGGCCTCCCCAGCAGAGTCCTCGTTGTAGGGGACCATGGCCGTACCTTGACAAAGGAGCCACACATTCGGTCCTGTTTTCCCATGAGACGTTTGGCTTCCATGACTGCGTGGGAGGAGAAAGAAAAGAAGAAGAAATGGCATTTCAACAGGAATGAATGGAAAGGATTCTGTTTATGGACAGCAAGAGGAACCCTCTGCTCAAAGGTTACACACACCTCCTCCATATTGCTACTTCCTGCCTGCCTCGCCTACTCAACTCCTGCATCCTAACGCAACTCTCGCTGCCCGATAGATGAAAACAAGCGGCAAGAGCTTGGGCAAAAAGCAGGCGCTTAACGCACAATGTTTAGGTTCACGTCTGCCATTCCAGATGACAGAATCCTGCCTTGGCTGCCCTTAGAGCCACCAGGGGGGAAGAAGAAAACGGGTAAGGACCATGCCTGTTTATGAGGCAAGGTGGATTTGTTCATGGCTTTCCCTGCAAACATTGCATTTTCAAGGAAAGCCGGAAGTCCTGTCTTTCTTCCAGGGCATCCAATGTTTCTTCTGAGGAATCCTCTGACTTGGGACATGCTGCCATGTAGAGATGGTGTCTGAAGCACCACAGAGCCTTGGAAGGTGCCACCGCCTCCTCAGCTCCTGGCTAATAAAGGGCAGTTTAAGGGCTTGCCTTGCCTATCTAAGCGCTTCAGGTTTCCTCTTCTCTTGGGCAGAAGGTTTATTCCTTCTGTACCAAACACACCCCGTTGACTTACCGTAAAGTTTCAGCCTTCTGCCTTGCAGGTGGATGGAGAGCTTCAGCTGCCCTGGAGCAGACAAGAAAGGCGATTGCAAAGTTGCTTTATGACCCTCTCCATATTTCTCTCTTCTATCTGTGAAACAGAGGTGGGCTTCTTTCTCTCCCCCAGGACCCTCTCCGCACCCTTGTTTACTTTAAAGGTCTCGTGTTGCTCAGGCCAACTTGTGGCCCCAAGCAGCTTACAATTACACAGCAAACAGTCGTTCAGCCACCGTTCCAAGTTGCGACAGAACCAAGGGGTACGCAAGATTGGTCCTTCAAATGGTGCAGGCTCCCCACTGGATCTCCACCGGCTTGCTGAGAGAACCACATTTTCAGGGTTTCCCAAAAGGCTGACGAGGACAGGGCTAACGATCGTGACTGCCTATGGCTCTGTTGCACGCGGGGAGGATGCAGAGGACCCAGAGGCCTGTGCCTCCAGGGGTGGAGGGAGAGGAGGACACAATAGTGAGGGGGATAGACGGAGGTGGTTTCTTGTGCTCTTGCAAGGCTGCACAATGAAACAGGTGCTAAATCATCACCACTGCCTCGCCCACCTCACCCTGTGGAGGACTCACCAAAGGTTGCCAGACAGCAAGGAAACTGCAAACGGTTAGCTGACTTGGCACAGAGAGAGCCTCGGTGGGCATGCCTGGGCTCCATGGTTCCCTCAGCTCCTTAACTGGCAGGGAGACCAGAGACCATTTTTCCAACTGCCCAACCGAGGCAGCTTCCAGTCACAATTTTTCTCCCAGGCGGCTGGCCTCGCCTTCTAACCGCCACTATTTGAATAGGACTCAAGGCCCTGGAAGCCCATTGGTGGATTTGAAAGTCGATCTGCACCCGACAGCAACCACAGCGACGCTCTTGGCTCCGCACCCGACACGCCTCGTTGCCTCCAACTGCCCTCCCTCAATCCCTCCACTCCCCGGGCTCTCCTGGCAGTGCTCTCCCCAGGCTGGGAAATGCCCTGCTACAAGTCTTTCTCTGCCCGGATGCCACCTAGGAACATTTGCCTCCAGGCATCCATGCGCTGCACACAGAAGTAAGCTTACGCGTAGCACATGATCTGACCTTAAAGCTCGTTTGCTCAACCACTAAAGCTGAAACTAATCGTTCAAAACATGCAGAAGCTCAGCCTGACTCAGAAGAATTGACAGAAGACTGTTTTCCCATGCATGCTAGCAGGGCCTCCCTTAACCAACAAGCACTGTCCTCACATTGCAGGCTACTCATTATGCATTTTATCCATTGCTTCTGGGGGTTTTCTCATCAAACAGTGAAGGCCAACAGGCGCTCTCCCCTTAAAGGCAATGCCTCGCATGAAGGACTTAGGCAGCGGTTATTTAATACCTGTAACGCTGGGAAGGGAAGCTCTAATGAACTGGGCAAGGGGGGTTTTTTTTTGCAGATAAGCTGGCTTACTTTCTAGGGGAAAGGCCCCAAGCAACCGCTTAAGAAAGAACCCATGGATTTTTTTCCTTTCCTTTTCAAATCCCCATGTTCCTGCACAGGGACGCTCCCATCTTCCCCTCCCCTCTCTCTTCTTTAGCCCTGGCCCTTTTCCCGGAGGGCTCCTGGCCCTGACTTTACCTACCTCGCATTTGAGGCTCAGCATCCATAGTCTAACCAGGGGTCTTTCTTTCCCCTCTGTGCCGGTGTCAATGTGAGGACAACATGAGGGTGTTGGGATTTTTTTTTTTCTTTTTCCTTAGCATTGTAGTTTTGTGGACTTTAGCAATCTGTTTTCATAGTTCTGGATGTTATTGTTTTGTGGACTGTACAATCTGTTAGACAGTGGATGAGATGTACCATGGATGGATGGATGGATGGATGGATGGATGAGTGGGGGAAGGAAGAAAGGGAGGGAGGGAGGGAGGAAGGAAAACTCTGGAAAGGGCAATGCTGTTTTGCTCTGTAGTCTCTGGAGACTTACGGTGGCTACCTTACCTCCCTGTCTTTGACCGAGAGAGAACGCTTGATGTAACATCCCGCCGGCCTCTTCCTTGCCCTCCTTCTCTGCACTTACCCCTCTCTTTAACGCAAGCTTGGCTGATCTTCCTGCGTCGCTTTAAGAGGAAGGCAGGCAGCTTTTTTGGAGAAGCCTGTACTTGGGATAGGTTTCCATCCTGAAACTGCTCAGGTATGCAGCCATTGACACCCGCCTCGAGTTCCATTCCTGCAACCAAAAGGAAATCCCGAGGAATCTGCTGGCTGTAAGTAGAAGGATGCCTCTCAAACCCCGATTCTATTTCAGGCTGTGTTCCAAGGGTCCAAGGAAGAAAGTCAGCTCCTTTGGCACTTGCAGCGTCTCTAATGAAGAGGCAAAAATGTTGAAGCAGGTTTGAAGTTTGGTTCAGACTGAAAAATTCAGGCTGGCCTAATCCTGTACTCCAAAGATGAGGGTGCAGCAATTCCTCATCCAGGGCAAAAGAGTAACTGCGGCAACCGATTCGGAGGATTGACTGCAATTTTAAAAACACATTTTTGTATTATTTTGATTTGCTTTTTGCCGCTCAGAGTCATAGGCTGAGACGGCTGGCTATATAAATCAAAATGTCAGATAAGTCAAGAGAGAGGGAAGCCCTTTCCAACCATACCCCACGAAAAGCACAACTAAAGTGAGGCTGCTCCACTAGAAAGAGTTCAAAGAGATTGCAGAGCCAAACCTTCCTCTGGCTGTACTGAAGTTAATCAGTTGCCACAAGGCTTATCTTGCAAAAATGTCATTTAACAAGTAACTTATCCTCTGCAAAGGTTTGGAGGCAAGATATTGTTTTCCCAGCCCTTTTTCCACTGGAGCAGAATCTGCCCCTCTTCCCATTTCTTAGAGCCCCTGCTGTATCGCTGCCTTTGCATGCCAGATTCTGCCAGGTGCAACCACCTACTTCCCAGGGCCCCCTTCCAACTTCCAAAACCTCATTTGAAAGTTGGCAGTACCTTCCACAGCCACCAATTTGCCTTGAAAATGCTACTTGTTACCCTGCTCCTTCCACTTTCTCCTACCTGGGAAAAATGGTAAAACAGTAGTGGTGGATCCAACGCCCAGTACCGCCATCTCAAAACAGGTAATCAGTCCCTCCCCCCCCTCTCTCTCTCCCTCCCTCCCTCCCTCCCTCCAAGCTCTTTAACTTGACCCACCTGCCAGCAGTACTGGAGATGTAAGAACAGAAGGTTAAATAGTTTTACAGAAGAAAAAGAAATACCCTCCCTATTCAGAAGTCAGAGAGAAAGCCACATCAAGGGTCTGAAAAACCTCACTGATGTAGAATATCAGATGCCAAAAGTACACAGCTTTCAGTAAGTGTGAATAAACCAAGCTTCTTAAGAGTCAAGAGACAGACCATGGAAGCCCCAAACTCCCATCCTGTCCCATCCCTGCCCTGCAGTCTTCTGCACTCCCCTATGCTCAGAAGTCCTGGTTTTCCCAGCAGACAGCCCAGCACTATCCATCTAATGCAAGAGAGGGAATCCATAGCTCCAGACAATTATTTCTTTAAATTGTCAAAGACCGCAAAGAGAAAAACGCGACAGTTGTTAAAACACAATCCTGATAAATGGGACACCTTTGCCCAAATCCTGCCCTGGATCTTATGTATCTCCTAAATGAGCACCCTGGAATTCTTTCCATCTCCCAGTGTCGCATGGTGGTTCACACCACAGAATAACACCCAGAAAGAGAATTACATATTTCCAAGCTATTCCTTCTTTCTCTGAGGATGGGCCCAAGAGAAGCAAGCCAACAAACACGGACTGCAAAGGGGCTCTCCTAACAACTTTGTGCCCAAAACCTTGGGAGAAATTGTGCGTATTTTATTTAAAATGTTGGGGAAAGCTAAACCTGGCTACTTCAGACATAATTAACTATTTTACTATATAAAAACCACAATTGGATCTTTACAACTTATCTTGGCCCCATTTTAAAAAAAAACCACAAGTTGGCGTATTGTTGTTTTCGGTGCTGACTGGTCATTCTCCCCAGAATGTTAACTTCAAAACAAGGTAAACATTTTATGAAGGAAGAGCCGAGCACCCACCTTGAGGAAGGTCTGGAGGAAGCTGCTTGTGGAGGCCTGGTAGAGCTGCTATGAATGAAAGCTGGGCAGGGGGAGAACACAAGGAAGATTAACCACAAGGGGGAGGAGCCACACTCTCCTTTTCTTCAAAGTAGAGGGGTTGCCAAGTCAACTCCACAAGCAACACAAACTTTGCTCCAAAGAGCCATTGTAGCAACAACCGAAATCCATTCTGCTGTAGTTAATTACTTCTCCTGGGCAGACAATTCTGGAGTGTCAGTCTCTCACCCTCTCAGCTTCTTCTGTACAGGAAACCTCTTCAGACAAATCTCCCTGGTGGGGGCCATAAGCACTAAGACAGAGGCAATATAATCACTGTTTCCCCCAGGGGACCTGTAAAAAGCCAGAAACACTGGAGATCTTGCCTGCACATAGCCAGAGGCAGGACTCATTGAAAAAAAACATGGTCTAAATTTTTCTAGGCCCCTGAACCACAATAATGAACCAATAAAGAAAATTATGAAAGAGGAACCAACCTGAGTTTTATTTACCCCACTCGAATAGTATGACTGTTGTGCTCTTTTAATGATGTATTGTTTTCGTGTTTGTACCTTGTTTGTCCTCCCTCCCCCTGAATTGTGAGCCGCCCTGAGTCCCCTCAGGGAAAAGGGCGGCATACAAATAAAGTATCTATATCTATTTGCAATCGGTATATCCGAAGGTTCTTTCATTCAGCAAGGTTGTTGAGAAGCCCAGACAAGAGTCAGGATGCTGCCTTTTACGCACGAGGCCAATGCATTTGGGGGGAGGGAGCCCAGAGGCAGAATCGCCATGCTTCATTTTCTCCCAAGAAGTCCTATTTATTAGGGGTGGTCATATTTATAAAGGACACTAAATTATTTAGATCATGAATCTGAAGCATAGGGAGCCCTGAATATTTGTTTCCAAGACCTAATCATTCCGAAGTAAACTAATTATTTCCTCTTCCAAGTCCCTTGCAAAAGTACCTCGCTGCTCACAGAAGGGGAAAGAAATGAAGGATAGCAACAACTGACTGGCTTCCGAAAGGCCCACTCGAGCTGAAGGCCTCCGGGTTCTGCTCATTTTCACAGCTGAGGGGCTCCGTCTTTCTTCCAGGACTTTTGTGTGACTCGGAAGCCGGCTGGGAAGACCGACAAAGCGCCTTCCGCCGACTCACTCTGTGCCCTCCAGGAGGACTGTTGCCCAGGAAGAGGAGTGTGGAGAGAGAATCGCCCGCCTTTTCACATCCCCGTCTGCTCCTTCAGCGGCCCTCTAGCAAACGGAGCGCCCTTGCCGTCCTTTGACTTGCCTTCCCTTTTAAAACAAAACCCCTGAGTTGTCTTCAAGAGCCCCTTAACACGAGCGCTGCATAGGCCGCTCAAGTTCTTTTTCTGGCCGCCCAGCATCCCACCTATTGGTTATCACCAAAGGCGGTTTTTTGGAGACAAGGCTCAGAGAGGCACAAAGTCGGGAAGCAGGAATTTTAATGGTTGTAAGTTCAAGAGAGTGCCCCCCCCCTTCTTTTAAAATAGAAGTAACCATCCTTGGGAGTTGGCTGCTGATAACCCACCCAGCCGCCCCCTCCTCCCTGCCCCTTCTGGATTCAAGTGAAGCCAGGGGCAGAATTAGGGCTGTTCTCAGAGAGGGTGGGGGAGGGAGGAGGGGGCCCCGGGGACTGTAGCGGAGCAAAGGTCCTGGCTGCTTCCTGCGAGTCTTCTTTGGGCCAAACCTCCCTGCTGATGTCTGAAGCATCCCTCTCAGCCGGAGTGGCTTCCTTCCAGTTTGGCAGATGCTCGCAATACCGTCTGTAGCTGGAGTTGGCTTTCGGTAGGCAGTAAGGAAAGGAATTGCAGCCTGAGTAAAATCAAGCCAAAATAGGGCAATGTAAGGAGAGAGGAGTTTTACCAAAGGGGCCCCATGACTATTGTGCCACCTGAGAAAACACCTTTATTCAGAGAGGGGGGAGGAACACACCTAGATTCTTTGCCCTACTGGCTGTGCATGACTTCCTTTTGTCTGCAATAAAGACGCCAATCTAGGCAAGTTACCTCTGAGAGTCTATTGTCCAGCAAGCCTTTCCCTGAATAAGAAGCCGCTGCAGGCCAGAACTTACTGCCAACCTCTGGTGGGAAGTCAGACGGCTCAAGGCGGAGAAGGGCAGCTTGAGATAAGGACGGCTCCCTGCGCATCTCATGGCCCCCGAGACGAATCAACACAGCGTCAGAAAAGCCTTGCTGCCTTTTAAACCCTTGGGTCAATGGCTCCCTCTCTCCTGCACCTGGCCACCATTTGGGGCATTCATTTTGTCCCTTTAGGAGTTATCAGGCCATTTTTACTGTGGTTACTTAGTACATGAAACAGCCTCCATGCCGGCTCCTGGGCAAGCAGGAGCCGGCATCTTCCCCAAGTCAAACGGAAAACAGCAAGTGAAGGCCTTCCCAGATAGTCTTCATACACCAAACAGAGAAACTTTGTAAGTTATTTGGCTCCACTGCTGTTCCACGGGAAACGGAGGACAGCATGACCGAGCTAAAGGAACAGGCCTTTCCTCCTCCTGCGGCCTCCAAGGTTTCCCCTTCTCCTCCCGAATCGAAGGGAACATGACCTCCTGCAACCATTCCGCCGTTCCTTAGCCCTCCTGCCTACTGGGTGCTGGCCCAAGGGGCGGGGGGGATGGGCAAGGAGGGCAGTATCGGGACTTCTGCTGGGGTTAGGGGGCGAGCAAGGGGGAGCTCACCTCACCTCGGCTCCTTAAGCTTCAACTATATCATGGCAGAGCCCTAGAATAAAAGTCCACTGCACTCACCCTCTATGCCCAGCCTTGCCAAATTGCTCTTATATTCCATAAATTTCAGACAAGACTTTCCCCTAGCAAACATTCTTGGAGATGCCTGCAGCTTGCAATTCCCTGCAGCCTGGAGAAAAAAAGAACCCACAAAACCAGACAGGCTATTTCCCCAAAATTGCTCCTATTTTTTTTTTCTTTTTTGGGGGGGGGTGTACCAAAAACAACCCAAAAGAGTAAAAGAATCAAGAGATTCAGATCAACAGTTAAACCACCCGAGTTTCCTGCCTCTTTTCGTGTGGAGAGCAGGAGAGATAGAAAGATCTGCCCATCCTTTGCCTTCCTTCTCTCTCAGACAAGGATGCCACACCTGGGGATGCCGGGGGGGGGGGGGAGATTAGTGCCTCTGCACTGGAGGGCCAGTGGCACTTACAAATTCTGGGGACATCTGGCTACACTCAAGGAGGCCCCCTGCTTCCTTGTCTTGATGGTTCCCAGCATCCCCCAGCTGCTCTATCATCAGGCGTCTCAGGACCAATGAGCCTGCAGCCAGTCAGAAGAAGCGAGTCAGTCCTGGCTGGAAAGTAGCAGTTAGACTTATATACCGCTTCATAGGGCTTTCAGCCCTCTCTAAGCGGTTTACAGAGTCAGCATATTGCCCCCAACAACAATCCAGGTCCTCATTTTACCCACCTCAGAAGGATGGAAGGCTGAGTCAACCCTGAGCCGGTGAGATTTGAACAGCCGAACTGCAGAACTGCAGTTAGCTGAAGTAGCCTGCAGTGCTGCATTTAACCACTGCGCCACCTCGGCTCTAGTCTTCTAGCTACATTCAGAGAGTCCTAACGCTAGAATGGAAACAGGCAAACCTCCTGAGATGATCTTGGGCTGGCGGCCTAGGCTTCTTCCTGGGTCTTTGTCTTTTATGGGGATCTAAAGAAAAGAGGGGGTGGAAAGGGAAGGAGGGGGGAGGCTGCAGCAAAGGCCAGCAGGGAAAATCCCAGGAGAAGGAGCCAGAAGAGTTTGCCTCCTGTCTCTTTAATTCTACCTCTCCAGTATTTCACCAATTGACTCGGAGTGATTTGCAGCCCCCCCAAAAAGCAAGTACAGGATTGCCACCTCACTGCTTGGGTCTTGCTCACCTTCGCTTCAGACAGGTTAAAACGGGGCGCCTTCTGCACAATAAAGGGGGCTGCCAATTTCTCCTTGGTCTCCAGCAGCGCCCTTGCTCTTTTGCTCTCCTGAGTCAACCCTTCCGCATTTTGTAGCAACAGATGCAGAGCAGGCAAGGGGTGTTTCCTTGTCCCGAGGAGGCTGTCATCCATGCTCCTTTGTTGGCCTACAGAACTACAGCAGAGTACAATCTCAGCTCCCCTCCTTCCCAAATGTCCCCAGGAAAACTGGGTTAACAGGAGCACAGAGGTGAGGCCGTTTTTTTCTCATTGGACTAAAAATGCACCTTTTTCTTAGAGATTGGAAAGGGCACAGTCCCCCTTCTGTCCCCTTAGGCCACTTCCTCAATTCCATTAGAATTCTTGTATTGTATTGTATTGTATAAGAGGATTGGCGCTTGGGTGCCCTGATTAAAATGTTTAATTTAAATCTTCAAAAGGGAAACCTTTTTTTTATACTCAGTTTTTAATACTATTCATATATGCTTTTTTCATATTCAGATAACTCTTATTCCATATTCAGATGACTCTTATTTTTAATACTATTTTTATTCAAGTAATACACTTTTTCCTTTAAACTGGTCATCAACATAATGGAAAGACTGTACCATGATTTCATGTGATAACAATTTAATTAGTCATTTAAAAATGAGATGTAATAATAATGTTTAATATAACAGTAACTAAGAAAGTGGCTGGTCCAAAGTCACCCAGGTGGTTTTCATGCCTAAAGAGGGAGTAGAACTCACCATCTCCTGGTTTCACGCCAGTACCTGAATCACAACACCAAACCTTTTGCATTGGTATTAAATATTTTTTTAAAAAAAAATAAAGGTTGCTTTTTAGAACTGACCTTGATTTATTGTTAGACTTTTGATTCCGCCTTAGATGACGAAAGTAAGGCTGACCCCCTGTAGGAATTTTATTTGACTTTTTTCTTTTCTGCAAAGAGAGATCATTCAAATAAGAAAGCAAAAAATAATAATATCCCCCACACACCTGAATCCCATCCAGAGCTCTGCATGTGCCTCCCCCAATGCCCAAATGTGAGTGAGAAGCGCCTGGTAACAAGGAATCAACTGAGAGGGATGCCACAGAAGAGGCACCCTTTTTCAGCTCTGCCATGCGACTCAGTGTTTTCAAATCTCCTTTGTCAAGAGGCTTCTGGAAGGAGGACCTCTTCCCTATATCTCGGGAAGCCCCAATCTCTGCCTTTACCAGCAATCCCCAAAAGCTTCCAAGCTTCAGTTCAGACCAGGAAAGTCCTCACTGCTAGATTTCTCTCCTTCAAGCAAGGGGTAAAATAATGAGTGAGGACCAATCAATGAAGCAACCCAAAAGCACACACACGCATACACACACACCCAGGTGCAACTCACAGTCCCTTGATGATCCTGGAGAGAGCAGAGACTTTCCAAAGCTAGGTCCTTCACACATATTTTTGGAGGGGTCGCCTTTCTAAAAAGGAAAAAAAAGGCCCACTTAATTTCTTATGCAGTGATTCAACACCAGTTTAAAAGAGAAGTATTGCAATACTGAACAAAAAGCAACCCCTCTTCCTCCTTAGAAAGAAGTAGGGGGCAAAGAGCAGCAGAAGAGTCCCTAGGCTGCCTTAATTAAAGCTCCCAGAGGAAGGTTGGGCTCTTCACTAGCAAGCACCTCCCTTTCCCTAGGGCTCCCCAAATACAAAATTACATTGCAAAATGTTTTGCAAGGTGAGAACAACAGAATGAATCAGATATGTAGAGGCCAAGACGAGCAAGCAGAGGGAGATCCTTCAGAGCAGAGACTTTGTTCTCATCCATCCCCAAATGCAAGGCGACCAAATTACATTTATGGCATCACTTACTCTCTCCCGCTAGGATTCTCAGACTGCAGGAATCTGGGTCGCATGTCTGGAACCCACCGGAAAACCGTGCTTCCACAGGGTGCCTGGGAACCCAGTCTTTGCACTACAAATTCGGAGAGGTCTGTCACCTGCATCTAATGCGAAAAGCAATGACTCTTTACTACTTGGCAAAAGAAGAGCTGAAGACCACCAGGAACAAATGCTGGATTGTTCACGGGTTAGCAGTTCCAAGTTCAGCTGTAGCTCCAGAAGGCATCCAGGATAGTCTGCCTCAGTTGCTCTCTGGGCTAACTGGCTAGTTGAGTGCCTCAAGAGACTGCTTATCAACAGTGAAAATGAGGTTTTACTACTCGTCTACTTTGTTTCATTAATGATTTAAAAGATTTCTGAGACCATAAGCTCTTCATTACACACAGCTATAAACTCACGAGGAAAATGTTTATTTACTACAAGTAGTCCTTGCTCAATTACAATAACTGGGACTGGCAACTCCACCTCTAAGCAATGTAGTGGTACAGGACATCATCACATGGCTGTGCCAACCTAAAATGACAGTTGTGCCAGTTCCAGCTGTTGTTATTAAGTGAATCCCGCACAGTTGCAGAAGTCCCACTCAGCAATGCAAAAGGGCAAAATGTGCATCAAAACACAGTATTGCAGGCAAACTCTGCACACAGCCTGGAGTTTACTATCAACCCTCACCTCAATGAGGGGCCACAATTGAGAGTTTCCTCTAATTTCATTGTAGGACATAGAGCATTTAGCCACATTACTGAACACAGAATGCAAGAAATGTGAAGCAGTTGGGTGTTGAATATGGTCTGGGTGGAGCCTCCTTCAAGGCCCAAGAAAGCACTTCTACATATTCCTCCCCCTGCTTCCCCCTCCCCAAAAAACCCCAATCCATTGAATTCACTCACCTTTTCAGGTTGCCTCGAGGAGGTTAAACTTATTGGTGGGAAGTGGAGAGACTGAGATTCCATTCTGGAGTTCAGGCCTGGAAAATGATTCTTTTCTGAACTGAAATGCACACAGAGGGAGACACACAATGGAGGCCATGCAGAAGGCACAAAGGCTGCACAAGGATTCTGCCTTCCTTCTGCATAGTTGCAGACATGTGCAGAAACAGCCTGTCCTGTTCCATTGACTAGATGGGTACTGTGAAAAAAAACTCTTGCGTAGGCGGAGGGGGGGGTATTCTTACAGAACGCTGCTCTATGCCTATCATCCCACAAATACTTATAGAGGAAATCCACATTTGCTGACCTTAATACTGAAATGGGGGGTATCCAATCATTATTCAGAATAGATTTTGAAAAGCAATTTCTAGCTTCTTTGCTACTGGAAATTGTCTTGGAGTTGAATTCAAAACTTCCCAGACATTTAAACTGTTCTCTCCGAGGATAATGGAGGGGAAGGTCAACAATCTTCAGGGTTGGCAGTTTGCCTGAAACAAGGAGAAAGCAAAGAAGCTAACAACGTGCTTGCTTAAATTAAAACTTTTTGGAATGGTTTTTAGTCTGCACTAGCTACGAAACCTACTTCGTTACTATGACCATTTAAGAGAATAACAATAATCCCATAGCTCAACAAATTCCAAGCAGGTTGGCCACAGGATGAAGCATGTGTTGTAACACACTTTTGTACAAACTTTTGCTTTCTGTTAGGGTTATGTTCCCCAAAACCTCAAGTCAAACAAATTTGCCTAAAGTGAAATGCCAGACCTGTGGAATAAATGCCAGCCACATCACCCTCAGGTACATTTTTGCTTACTTCAGTGCCCCTTTTTATATAGCTCTTTCTTATTCCACGGCCAGGAATGGAAACAACTGCCTACCAGTCAGCTTTAGTGGCCTGGCATCTAATTTCTACAGAGCACTTCTTACCTTCAGAAGCTGGGGAATCTTTTCCAGGTCTGACTATGTTCTTCAGCAAAAGGTGAGGATGCCCACTTTCGATTCTCCGCATAGATTCCCAGCAAGGTGGATGCTGACAAGCGATCATATTGCAAATGGTTTCATCCCATTGAGCACCGATATTGACTATACCCATTGCTGTCAGCAACTTTCTGCAAGGTGGTGCAAGGAAGAACAAAACAAAGTGAAACAACTGTTCCAAATAGTGGATTGTGAGATCAGTGCTCAGAAATTCCCCCTTCCTTCTGAAAACCACCACAGTTGCTCTTTCCTTCTGCATACAATCCAGTGTTGATGGCGACTCCTCACAAAGTTCATTTTGGGCTTTGGGGATGCTCAAGGGGTATCTCTTTCTGCAAGGCAGCAAAAAGGGGGGATTATGATCGGGTCTCTTGGTGGGTGCCTTTTCAACCTATGGTATGAATTGCAGCACCGGAATACAAAGGGAGGAGGAAGCTTCGCAGACCCCGACCTAAATCATTGCACATGTTGCTTAAGAGCATGGCTGTGGATGTGAAACCCCTTCTTCCACTTTAGCTTCTTGGAAGGAGCATCCTGAATAAATGACAATGATCACAATCATTATTGTTATGCCCGTGGTCCCAGTGGAGGACCAGTCGTGGTGAAAGCTTCAGACTACAAACAGGGAGGACAGGCTTATTCCTTCGCCTCGGGGACAAAGTCAACCTGGGGATCTTGGACCAGTCACTCTTTCTCGGCCTCAGGAAGGCGCCAATGGAAACCAAGTCCGAGAAACTTGGCCAAGAAGCCCGCAGGGACGTGCCCGGGCCGCCTGCAAGATCGGGGCGCGGCTGAAGAACGTAAAGAGCCCGAGGGGAAAACGCCTGGTCCGCTCTGAGGCTTCTCCTGGGCCAGGCCACGTCTGGACACCCTCCGAAACAGTCGCCTCTCCCGGCGTGAGGACTCGGCTAGCTCCCGGCCCGCCCTCCGCCCAAAGGCCCGGCTCGGGCTGGACAGGGGCCCCTTTCCGCCACGCCCGTCCGCCGCGAGCGGAGAAGCGGCGCTCCGCCATCCCACCTGCCTGAGGTAAACTGGGCGCCGTCGCCATGGCAACGAGAAGCGGTCCTCGTTTCCCGGGGTGCACTGCGGCCGGAAGTCGGGCACCGGATATGGGCCGGGGGGGGAGCGACTTCCGGAGCGCTTCGATGGCCCCGCAAATGGCGCCTCGGCCGCTCTGAGCCGCAGTGGGGGCGGAGCAGGCCAAGCCAGCCCCGCAAATGGCTCCTCCTTCCCTCCCTCCCTCCGGAAGTCTTCCCTAGAGGGCGTGTCCGGCGGGGCGTGGTGCATGCTGGGCTGCGGGGCAACGGCCACTGGTCTGCCTCCGCGCGCCTTTCGAGCTCCGCGGCGGTGAGCGGCGGGCGGAGCAGCCTTTGGGGAGCCCCGATCTCGCCCAGGCCGGAGCGGCTGCAGGGAGGCCGGGGGCGCTGCGGTGCCGAACGGGGCGGAGATTCGCCTTTCACCTGCAGGCGGGCGGGATGGCGGAGCGGCCGGAGGACCTGAACCTGCCCAACGCGGTCATCACGCGGATCATCAAGGAGGCGGTGAGCGGGCGGGAGGGTCGGCCTCCTTCCAGGCAGCGGGCTCTGGCTCTGCCCGGGGCGGTGGGTGGGATGGATGGCTGGGCCGCCGGAGCCTTTCAGCCGAGCCGCTTCCCGCCCCTCAGCTCCCCGACGGAGTCAACGTCTCGAAGGAAGCGCGGAGTGCCATCTCGCGGGCTGCCAGCGTCTTCGTCCTCTACGCCACCTCCTGGTGAGTCGCCGCCTTTCCTCCCCCCCTTTGGGGGCTCCCCTGGGCCGGATCCCTCCTGCCCCCCAACAGTGCTGGCTGTGCCGGGAGAGAAGGACGTGTCCGGTTTAAAGAGTGGAAGAGGGTCATAAAAAAGTAGATGTTTGACATAAACTGAGATCTGAAAGAGACAGTAATAGAAAAGAGAGAAAAAGGAGGAGAGAAGGAAGAGTGGGGGAGAAGGAAGAGGTAAGGAGAGGAGGATGGAAGGGAGAGGAAGAGAAGAAGAAGGGGAAGGGAAGAAAGAAGGGAAAGGAGAGGAAGATGGAGGGGAGAGGAAGAGTAGGAGAAAGGGAAGAAGGAAGGGAAAGGAGAGGAAGATGAAGGGGAAAGGAAGAGAAGGAGAAAGGGAAGGGAAGAAGGAAGAGAAAGGAGAGGAAGATGGAGGGGAGAGGAAAAGAAGGAGAGAGGGGAGGAAGAGTAGGAGGAAGGGAAGACGGAAGGGAAAGGAGAGGAGGAAGGAAGAAAGTAGAGAAGGGAGGGAGGGAGAAAAGAAAGGGAAAACAAGGAGGTGTTACAACAGGAGGAAGGGATGGTAAATAAAGCAACCCAAGCTATATACTACAACCTATTAAACAATTAAATGATTACCTATTAAATAAATGTATCAGAATGACAAATGTAAAGAAGAATAACAATTATGTGAACGTATATACTTAAAATTGTATGTGAGAGAACAAAAAAAAATTAAAAAGGGTAGGTGTTGATCCTCTGTGTTTTGTGTGCAGAAAAGGGTTGGTTTCAGCTGGGGCTGAGACCTTGGCAGCTGCCAAACCTAACTTCCCCTGCCATCTAGTTTTTACTGAAACGTAAAAGTAGGGGACTTTCAGCCGTGATGGGGGATGTTTACTTGCTTTTTACTTTTTCTTTTAAAAAAATCAGCGCCAATAACTTTGCAAGGAAGGGGAAGAGGAAGACGCTGAATGCCGGAGACGTCATTTCTGCTATGGAAGAGATGGAATTCCAGCGATTTGTTGGGCCCCTCAAGGAATCCTTAGAAGGTGAGTGCAGCTGGTTTGGATCTGGACTTCCCCTTCGGCCCTCCCTCCCCTTCATTTCCTTCTTTTAAGACTTAAAACTCTGCTCAAAGTTTGCCAAAAGCACAGTTCTAAACACACTTGCCACTTTTTGTTTAAAAAAAATCTTTCAACCGAAACAAAATTAGTAAAGATATCAATACACCAAAATATGACTTGGTATCAAAAGCAAAGATTAAACTTTTCCTGCCACAATTATCATGCTCGAAAGTTTGCTGCCTCAAGCCGGCAGCTTCATTGCTGGAATACTGACTCCAGGGTTTTGAGATAAGCTGTTTTCCTTTAAGAAAATGATTGTTATGAAATGGGTTGGAAATAAAAGATTCAGCACTGAATGCCACTTGCTCTTTAGTCTTTAAATTTCCCTCACAAGGGATCCACTCATAGTTCTTCAGAGGTATTGGTGAGCTCTGCAAAGCCACACTTCCACAGAAGCTGCAACAAGGCATCCTATTTTTGCCCCGTCCCCTAAGAACGGCTCTCATGCTGTGCTCTTCTTTGCGTCACTTTGGCTCAGTGGCATGCTGAACAGCGGGCACAGCACCCGTCAGTCTCCTGTGGCATACGACAGTTGGTTTAACGCTATGTGTCTTGGTGTTGGTCTTCTAGCTTACAGGAATGAGCAGAAGGGCAAAAGGGGAGTGACAGAGCTCAAGAAAAAGGACAGAGAGAAGAAGGAAGATGCTGAGGACCCTGACAAGAATCGGGAAGGGGATGAAAATGAGGAGGAGGGAGAGAGGATGGAGGAGGAGGAAGAGGAGGAGGAGGAAGCACAGCAGCCAAATGAGGAGGAGGAGGAGGAAGAGCAGCAGCCAAATGAAGAGGAAGAAGGGGAGAGCTGAGTTGTGGCGGGGGTGGTGGGGAAGTGAGGGGAGAAAGCCAATGGAAGGAAACACAACTCTCTCCTTTTGTGCTGAAAATGGCTCTGCGGGTTCTGGGGGCACCTCAGGGAAACTCCTTGCCTTCTCTCCCCAGTTGGAAAATATGACTGACGTGGCATCAGGGGCTTCTTTCTGGGCATGCGAACGCTGCTTGAAAGGGGCACCACTTATCTTTCCTTGTGCCGGGGATGCTCTGGTTTTGGCTTTAAAAGACTTTCTCCGCACCCTCGGTGTGTGTTTTTCTTCGGCGCTTCATTGAACAGGGTTTAATTAAAAGTTGTATTTGCAGAAAAAAGTTCCACTCTTTTTAAAATTCTTTTTAAACAAAACAACACATACAAAATAAAGCAAGAGAAGAAAAAAGAACAACTTTCCTCCATTTCATCAAGTCGTTTGGTTACAAGTTTCTGTGCATCAATTCTTAAACTTAACATCACTGGTTTACATTAAACATAACTGAATGTTTCACTGTCATTGAGCATTATATGTTCAGATTACCATTAATATTCGTTCATTTGTAACAATCCTTATTTCCTTGAGTTTATAATTATCTATCAAATAACAAGGAGTCTTTAAAGTATTATAGTATCACCTATCTTTAAGGGGACAAAGCGAAGATTGAAACAAAGACTTCCCATTGGTTTATAATATGCATTCATATTTTCAATTAACCATAGTGTCACTGATCATTGACTGATTTATGTTCTGCTGAGCAGAAGGGATTTTATTTCTGCCTGTTTCGTTCTGTAACAAGCTGGGCAGTGAGATAAAAGCTGCTCCGGATTGCTCCTGTTCCTTTTGTGCAGCAAAAAAGACAGGTTAGAAAATCATGCCATGCTGACTTCTGGACTTCTAGAGCCGAGGTGGCGCAGTGGTTAAATGCAGCACTGCAGGCTACTTCAGCTGACTGCCGTTCAGCAGTTCAGCTGTTCAAATCTCACCGGCTCAAGGTTGACTCAGCCTTCCATCCTTCCGAGGTGGGTAAAATGAGGACCCGGATTGTTGTTGGGGGCAATAGGCTGACTCTGTAAACCGCTTAGAGAGGGCTGAAAGCCCTATGAAGCGGTATATAAGTCTAACTTGCTATTGGATGCTTTTTCCCCCCATCGGCAAATCTCTTCAGTCTGTCCTGCCTGCTGCGGTTGTATTTCTAGTCTTTATTCCAATTGTGGAGCAAAAGATCCTTAAGCTAGGAAAGGCACTTGAGGCTAAAAAGCAAGACCTCAGGTACAATTTATATTTGCAATGTTGTCAAGAGATAAAAAAGTAAAAAAAAAGCCCACTGCCATCCTGAGAACCAGCAAAAACAGCTGCGGGGGGGGGCACACTATTCCAGATGCTTCTAGAGGTTGTCACCTCTGATTCCAGAGTACGACATGAGCCAAATTCACACCCATCCCTCCTCTGGCCCAGGAACCTCTTTTGCTCCCAAAAGCAAGATTCACCCCTCCCTCCTCCCACACGCAAGAGTTTGTGGACTCTGCAAGTGGAGTAGTAGTATTGGGGGGGTCCTTAAGACTAGTGGGGCCATCACCAATCCAGCTGTCCCGCCTGGACATTGTGTTTTCGGCTGTTCTGGCTGTAGAACTGGGAGAACCAGCGCCGGTGCTTCAGGATGGCGGCATCTTCCTTCACCAGGAGCGGATTGGGAAGGAACTTCTTGTTATTCCAGATCATCAGGTCCCGCTCAAACTGATTCAGGAGGAATAGCGGATGACAAATGATCAGGAAGCAGCAGCAGAAGAGCAAAACGCTTGGCTTAAGTACATGAAACAATATAAGAACATCCCAAAAAATGCAAGACACCCTTTGTGTCTTTGTTCAGCCCTCGGGAAAGGAGAGGGTGGCTTCAGCGAGTCACCACAGAGGCTGCAAATTTGCAGTTGCTTTTTAAAGCCTATTTTATTTACTGAGTCAAGCAGTCTAGCCAGGTGATCTGCAGCCACTTGCCCCTCCCGTGTCCTGCAAACGATGCGATCTGCATTTCTGCTCTAAAATGCAGCCCTAGAAACATGGGTGTGGTCTCTGCCAAAGGGAGGTTGGAAGCCCAAGAATTTGGGACGCAGTTACCTAGACTCTTGTCAGGCATCCCCCTCCCCAAATAGATGCACCCCCCATCCCTCACTCAACAGCCCCAGGGGGCCAGGAGGTCGCATGGACCGGGTTGTCCCCCCAGGATCACCACCTGCACCTCTTCTCACCTGGATCTGCTCGGCCCACATTAGCAGCTTGGCAAAGAGGGAGAGTGTCTTGCGTGGGGAGTAGATCTGGTGGACCACGTGTTGCAGAAGTGGCTCAAGAGGAGTGACGGACTGAACGATCAGCCCCTTGCCAAAGATGGCATGGCTCAGGGCCATCATAACTATCCCAGGACCAACCTGAACAGAGGACACAACCATCCTGTTAGGGAGTCCGTTTTTCCCTTCAAACTGACAGGGATTAAGCAAAGAACCACCCCACAAACCAAAAGTGACTCTCATGTAGGCTTGCCTTCCTTGCTTTCTTTGGGAGAGGCATCCCATTGATCGATGCTTAAGTCCTGGGCTTGGGACAAACGCCGCCCTCTCCCCGGGTGGAGAGGATCTCCGTACCTGTGTGGCCTTAACATGCAGATCGAGGCAGGCAATGTGTTTGCCAAAGAGCAGCACGTGGTGCGTCAGAAGCAGGACTGAGCAGTGTCCGTTGGGCTCCGGCTCGGGCTGCCACTCCGCCTGGGGAGCAAGCGCTGCACTGAGAGTAGAAATGCCCCTGCTGCTTTGGCACCAAAAACCCCGCCAGCCCTGCTTAGAAACAGCCCAAATTGGCACACACACCCTCCTTTCTTTCCAGCGCTTGGAGCCGGAGGAAACACACTTTTGAGCCAGAAAGAGACCAAGATAAATGCTCCCCCTCCCAATAGGTGTTGCAAGCCCTCCGGGAGGGTGAAGAGCTACCTCTGTTGACAACTGAAGGCAATGCAGAATACCTTCCAGTGGGACAGGGAAGGGTCTCCGTGCCTGCCCTGCTTCGCTTAGTAACTGAGTAACTTTTTGCACGTGTTTAATGTTGGCCTTCCGACATGACGTAGGCAGCTCCACTCAACCCTCTCTTCTTGCCTTCACCTTTAAGTGCAGCCTTTGGGACTTCCTCAGAGGGAACCGGACCACCAGGATTTGGAACCCGTTGCCGGTTGCCTTACCTCCCAGGTGTGCTTGAAAAATGCCCAGCGGTGATTGCCTGTGAAGCGCAGGTCACTTCCAGTCATGATCGATGGTTTATGGAGGAAGGTAAAGTGGCCTACATCAGCAGCATTCTCTGGAACTTCCTGCCCGGGAGGGGGAAAAAAAACATTCTAACATTCTTTATGTTAGAAATTGTTTGTCCTCCCCCCCCCCCCCTTTTCTGAACTGTGAGCCGCCCTGAGTCGCCCCAGGGAAAAGGGCGGCATACAAATAAAGGGAAAATGAAAAAAAAATTGAAATTCTCCTGGGCCTTTCTTGGACAAAAACAAAACAGAAGCACGCTTTTTCCCAAGTACCAAGAGAGGCACTCCAAATCAATGGGTGTTTCTAGCTGAGAACCAAGTGACAAGGCCCATTGGGCACCCAGCTGTTCTTTCCAGATAGTTGCTATGTAAAGCCCTCAAAGGAAGAAGTCCAGCTAACTTTCAAACCCCACAACTGGCCCCCTCTGCATTCCACCCCATCCTGAATCCCCCCCCCCAATACCCGGGTTCAGATTGAAAAGGCACCGCCGCTGGACTTCCATCAGCGGAGCAAACTACCTCGATGTGCGTGCTGACAAAGTGCTCCGTGGCAGCCCGGAAGGTCCAGTCAGGGGATGATGCCCCTTCCTGCTCGGTGACTTGCCATGCTGGGCTCGTGCCATCGCAGTGGTACCACACCATGATCATGTCGTTCACTTCACACGATGGCCAAACTTTGGTAGTTGCAAATTCAGGCACTGGAAGACACGGAGCACAAGAAGGTAAATGGGCAGCAGGGGCCGGGGTGTGTGTGTGTGTGTGTGTGTGTGCTGTTGATGGACTTGCCATCCCAGGAGTGTCAGATTTTCCATTATCAGTGGGAATACAAACTAACGCGAACCCCAGAGTTCATTTATTTGACCCAGGGACTACACTGACAAGAGGACCAAAACGGTTTAGCAATTTATGAATGCTTTAAAAATAATAAAATTGCCCCAGGAATTTGGAGGTCTGTCACAAGTTACATTTTTAGGAAGGAATTTAGGTGTGTGTGTGTGATCAATCCTGGTTCCCCTGTTGCTAGGGAGGGCTCCCCTGAGGCCTGAGACAACTTTTCCCCTGGAGAGTCAAAATGAGAAGCTGCAGCACCCCCACCCCCCCACTCCCCAGCAGACAAAGGCCCTCCGTGATGCTCAGGGAAACTTGGTTGCAACACCACGGCCTCTTAAGGCAGTCACCTCCAGTCGGGCCTAAACTCCCTCAGCCCAAACAGAGAACCCCCCCCCATCTCACCTTTGTTGGCATATGGGATCTGGACGCAGCGCCCGTCCTTTCCGGAAAAAATCCAGCCATGGAAGGGACACTCGATGCAGTTGTCCACCACACGGCCACCGATCGCAAGGTTGGCGCCGAGGTGTGGGCAGTAAGCGTCCAGGACACGCGCTTCCCCATCCAAACCTCGAAACACAGCAAAGTGTTCTCCTGGGCATGCGAAGAGAACGATCGAAGTAAGCTTTCCTTTCTGTGCTCAGAATAGTGCAGCATCTATTCCACAAGGCAAGCCAGGATCGCGCCCGTTTTGCTAACCCCTGAGCTCATCCTTTACAAAATTAACAAGAGGTGCCTGGGTACCATAGTCCATGGATGGGGGAGGGGGAGAAGTTTCCTCTGAGAAGCCCCCAGGCAAACTGGAAAGGCATTTGCTGCTGGTGCATGGAGGACAGCCCCAGATAGTGGCTCTCCGGAGTCTCAAGGGGGACTGGAGGAAGAGAGGAGCCATCTCTCCCCGTGACCCAGGGCAGCCAGTTCCAACTGCAGAGTGGGGAACTGAGTCTCACAAGACCAGAAATGGACTTTTCACACTTGTTTAAGGACATGAACGGGCCTCCCGACTCCTTCGTGGAGATTAAAAAAAAAAAGACGGCATGCCTCCCTTATCAGAAGAAGATCCAGGAGTCCCAATTCCTGCAGAAAAGGTTTGGTGATGCCCCCTGTGCCCAGGTAGGAGTTGAGACTCCCAGGTGTACCCTCCAGCCTACTGCAACCCTCGCCCTCTAGAGAGGAGGGCTGAGTCCCAGGAGCCTTCGATGGCTGAGAAATACTGGCGGTGGGTCCACCTGGGGAGTTGCCATGCTCTTTGCCAGGAGCCAGGTTCTCAGAGAGTCTTCAGCCACAGCAAGCGGTTCGTGAGGCTGGCAACCTGATGCCAAGTAGGAAGAGGCTAACAGTTCCAGGACTTTTAGCCCAGGTTGCCCTACCTAAGAAAACGCGCTAACTCCTAGAGCCCAATTCCAGCCCGAATACAACAACAGGAAGAATGCGCGGAGGGGCCGTTCGCTTTTTCCTGCTTCCAACCCGCTTTGCTTGCTCTGCGAATTGACGAAAGAGGCAAAAGAGATCACTATGCCAGTTTGGTGTCCTAGCGAAGGTGCCGGCCTAGTAAAAACTCCCTGCGAGGCTTGCCTTAGGCAGGAGATCCGGCTGGGTGACTTTGGGCCAGCCACTCTCTCTTGGCGCAACTCAGTTCCCAGGTTTGAGGTTGAGGTTTATTTGATTTATATGCCGCCCTTCTCCCGCTTACAACATTAAAAGAAACACATACTACAAAAGTTAAAAAGAAATTAAATAGGATATCCCCAAACCCAATTAAAATTAACAGTGACGCTTTTTTTTTTAAGAATTCAAATTAAAATTAACAATAATCAATACTTTGATTTGTTTTGTTCAGGCCAGGCTGGCTTGCTGGAAAAGCCAACGTTTTAGGGCACGTTGTGGGAAGGACCGGAGATCAGGGATTATACGAAGCTCCGGGGGCAGCTCATTCCAGAGGGAAGGAGCTCCCACAGAGAAGGCTCTCCCCCTGGGGGTCACCAGTAGACACTGTCTGGCCGGCGGCACCCTGAGGAGACCAACTCTGTGGGATCGCACTGGACGATGGGAGGCTACTGGTGGCAGTAGGTGGTCTCGCAGGTACCCTGGGCCTAAGCCATGGAGCGCTTTAAAGGTCATAATTAGTACCTTGAATCGCACCCGGAAGACAACCGGCAACCAGTGCAGGCCGCCTAAAAGGGGTGTAAAATGGTAGTATCTGGGTGCCCCCATGACAACCCGCGCAGCCGCATTCTGGACCAGTTGAAGCTTCCGGGTGCTCTTCAAGGGCAGCCCCATGTAGAGAGTGTTACAGTAGTCCAGGCGAGAAAGGAGGAGGGGGCCAGTGAATGTGCACAGAGCATCCCGATCCAGGAAGGGGCGCAACTCCCAGGGCTGTCCTTGTGGGCAAAACAGGAGCGGAAGAAGCCCTTTGTCAGGCCTGCATTTATATTCCTTTTAGAATTTTGGCCTGCCACACTTTCTCTTATTTCATTATGCTGTTTCTTTAAGTATAGTCAATGGGAGGCGGGATTAGAAGGAGTAGGATTTTGGAATGTATTGTTTTTCATTCTTTGCTAGAAGTCAAGGTCATCCTTTGTCTCCGCACTTTCACACCTGACCGGAAGAAGCTGGGCATGGACGCCAGCGTGGAAGGAGAAGATTGGACCATGTGATGGATTGTGGGTGTGGGGACGAGATCATGAACTTTTAACTGGGTGGGATTCTGATGTAACTTCCAGAGTTGGGATCCCACAGCTATGTGCCAACATGCCTGCTTTATTAAATTGGAACTTTAAGCATAGTTTTGCCTTCGATTCTGATTTGATTCTACATGGTATTTGGAATGCTGACACCCTGGTGTATTCACCATCTTGAGGTGTATATGGAGAAGAACAAAGGTATCAACCAGAGGAAGTGAAGGACCAAAAGCTCTTTAAGTGTTGTTGGCAAACATTGATTTCCAGAGTCACATGAACTCTACCAATGGGCCTTCTCTGAGTCCCAAAGCATCTTTAGTGGGACCAGCAGAACAACAATGGTGGCTTTTGCCACAAACTCTTACTGCAGTTCGTGCGGTGACATCTGATAGCACGTAAAGCGATGGATCAGAAAACATAACAGGTTTCTGGATGACTTTGGTAGGGTAAGAGAAAAATAAACTGCAGGCAAATTTGAGCTATCCCAGAGATGTTCGTCGTGGTGCAGGAAGGGAGTCTTTTTTTAATCCCCTTAAAAATGTGCTTGCATTGTATCATGGGGAGGGAGGACTCGTTTGGTCAAGGGCTAGAAACCAGGAGACAGTGAGTTTTAGTCCTGCCTTTGCCATGGAAGCCAGCTGGGTGACCCTGAGCCCATTGCTCTCTCTCTCTCTCGGCCAGCCCATCACAAGGGGCGGCTGCTGTGGGAGGAAAAAGTATTAGGTATGTTTGCTGCCTTGAGTTATTTACAAAGGTGTTGTGACTCAGCAGAAGTCTCCTGTGAGTCTTTTCGGGATGCAAGATTAACAATGCAGCTGGGGCTCGTTAGTGGCATCTTCTGAGGATAAAAGGACGGATGGTGCCACGCCCTGGTTGCAGGAGTCAACGTTCATTCATGCATTCATTGATCACCGGTCGTGGTTTATTTGAGAGACACTTGGAGAAGTGATTTGCTTTCTGTAACCCTGATTCAAGGAGACACTTGGAGAAGTGCATTGCTTTGTAAGAGTTTTGTTTTGCATTCTTGTCAGAGACTTGATTTATATTTATTTTTGGGCTCGCAGCCAGTCTGAGCCGAGGACTGATAAAGTTCTTTCCTTTTACGTTTGTCTGCCTGTCGTCTGTTAACGAGCGGAGAAGGGGGGACAGAACACAAAGGCATGATATAAACAAAGAAATAACAAAAGAGTTAGCCTTCCTTATTAATCTAACAAAGGAGGATAAGATGTTACTTAAAGGAAATAAATTAAAAATTACCATATCTCTGAGCGTCCGCCCAGTGCCAAGAGGAATGGCATGAAGCAGGTGCTTTGTGAAGAAGCACATCAAGGCCTCAGGTGAAAGAGATTTTTCCCTTCTTTGAAGGGCAAGTTAAAGCAAGCCAAAGAAGAATTAGTGGCTGATTAAACGTTTAAGTTTCAACTGGCTCACCCTACTCTTACGTAGAACCTTTTTCTCTTATCATATGCTATATCCTCAGCCTTGGGGATATATTTGGGGTTGGGGTGGAATTCTTCTTAGTTCGTGTAACTTATAAAAAGTCCTGCACTTACCACCACAACTGAGCCAAAATTTCTGCTGTTAAGAGAGACATTTTTAAAGTGAGCTTTGCCCCATTTTACGACCTGCTCTGCTACAGTCGCTAAGTGAATCACTGCAGTTGATAAGCTAACGACACGGTTGTCAAGTGTATCTCGCTTCCCCGTTGCTTGTCAGGTCGCAAAAGGGGATCCCATGGCCCTGGGGCTCTGCCACGGTCGTAAGTATGAACCAGTTGCCAAGCATCTGAATTTTGATCATGCGACCAAGGGGAGGCTTCACAGGTCATTGATTTGATTTGATTTGATTTGATTTGACTTGTATGCCGCCCTATTCCCAGAAAACTCAGGGCGGCTAACAATCAGAAGGGGAGGGGGTACAAAAATAAAAATAGAAAACAGAAATTTAAAAATACAACAACAGCCATAACCTCGAAGGGGGCTGGAAAGTTCAACAGCCCCAGGCCTGCCGGAACAGCCAGGTCTTAGTTGCTTTGCGGAAGGCCGGAAGGGTGGTAAGGGTTCGGATCTCCACGGGGAGATCGTTCCAGAGGGCTGGAGCAGCCACAGAGAAGGCCCTCCTCCGAGTAGTCGCCAGCCGACATTGGCTGGCAGATGGAATTCGGAGGAGGCCTAGTCTGTGGGATCTAATAGGTCTTTGGGAGGTGACTGGCAGGAGGCGGTCTCTCAAGTACCCAGGTCCAATACCATGTAGGGCTTTAAAAGTAACGACTAGCACCTTGAAGCGAGTCCGGAGACCAATGGGCAGCCAGTGCGGCTTGCGGAGGATAGGTGTAATGTAGGTGTACCGAGGTGCACCCACAATCGCTCGGGCAGCTGCATTCTGGACAAGCTGAAGTCTTCGAAAACTCTTCAAGGGCAGCCCCATGTAGAGCATGTTACAGTAGTCCAGTCTTGAGGTGACGAGGGCGTGAGTGACTATCCGAAGGGCCTCCCAGTCCAGATAGGGTCGCAATTGGTGCACCAGGCGAACCTGGGCAAAGGCCCCCCTGGTCACAGCCGACAGATGGTGTTCTAGAGTCAGCTGTGGATCCAGGAGGACTCCCAAATTGCGAACCCTCTCTGAGGGGCGTATAATTTCACCCCCCAGGCTGAGAGATGGAATAGCTGGACCATCTTTGGGAGGAAGCATCAATAGCCACTCGGTCTTGTCGGGATTGAGCGCAAGCTTGTTCGTTCCCATCCAGACCGCGACAGCCTCCAGGCACTGGCACATCACTTCTACCGCTTCACTGAGTTGGCACGGGGCGGACAGATACAATTGTGTATCGTCCGCATATTGATGATATTTAATCCCGTGCCAGCGTATGATCTCACCCAGCGGCTTCATGTAGATGTTAAATAGGAGGGGGGACAGGACTGAACCCTGCGGCACCCCATAATTGAGGGGCCTAGGGGTCAATCTCTGCCCTCCGACCAACACCGAGTGCGACCTGTCCAAGAGGTAGGAGGAGAACCACCGAAGGACGGTGCCTCCCACTCCCACCTCCCGCAACCGTCGCAGAAGGATACCATGGTCGATGGTATCGAAGGCCGCTGAGAGGTCAAGAAGCACAAGGATAGAGGAGTGACCCCCATCCCTGGCTCGCCAAAGATCATCGATCAGCGCGACCAAAGCAGTTTCCGTGCTGTAGCCAGGCCTGAAACCGGATTGAAAGGAATCCAGATAATCGGTTTCATCCAAGGACCGTCAGAGTTGAAAGGCCACCACTTTCTCAACAACCTTCCCAACAAAGGGGAGGTTGGAGACTGGATGATAGTTACTCAAAATGGCTGGATCCAGAGATGGTTTCTTCAGGAGGGGTCTCACCACCGCATCCTTTAGGAGGTGCGGGAAGGACCCCTCCCGGAGAGAGGTGTTAACTATCATCTGGATCCAGCCACGTGTCACTTCCCTGCTGGTCGAGACCAGCCAGGAGGGGCATGGGTCCAGTATACAGGTGGAGGCACTCACTGCTCCCATGGCCTTGTCCACTTCCTCAGAAGCGACAAGTTGAAACTCGCTCCATAAAATTCGCTCAAGACCTTCCCCCGGTACCTCGGCTGGTACCGTGCAATTGGAGTCCAGATCTGTCCGAATCCGAGCGACTTTATCCGTTAGAAACTGAACAAATTCCTCAGCTCTACCTTGTAAAGGGTCGTCCGCATCCCTCCCTTTCAAGAGGGAGCGGGCTATTCTAAACAAGGCGGCTGGGCGCAATTCAGCGGATGCAATAAGAGCGGCAAAATGCGTACATTTCGCCGCCCGTATTGCCACGAGATAGGTCCTGACTGTGAGAAACGATCCTAAGTCAATTTTTTCCAGTGCCATTGTAACTTTGGTCACTAAGTGAACTGTTGTAAGTCGAGGACTGCCTCCAGTCCAGGGCGAAGGGCCTGTTATGAAATCTAGAAAATAACCGAACTGCCTGCACCACAAAAGCAACCCTTTAAAAGAGGTGGTGGGTGTGGTGGGTGCGTGAGTGATATTTATGAGAGCACCCGTTGGCACAGCCTCAGTTCACCCAGCCCCAGTTAAGTAAGCGCACGTAGAGAACACGAGGAGGAGGAGGAGGAGGAGGAGGAGGTGCCCAGAGTTTGATCTCTGATAAAAGATCTACCTTTCTTAAATGAATGCACATACTCTATGCAAACTGTGGTTACTAACATCTTGGCCTTGGGAAAGGACCCCATCTTGTGCAAGCCAACATAATCTCCCAGCGTAATCCCTTGTCTTGAGCAATCCCCAAACGGACCCATTCCATCCCCACCAGGTGGATGCCCTCAATTGAAAAGGGGAGGAACAACCAGGACGGGGATAATGAGGAACTCCATCTAGGTCGCTGGACGCTGGCACTCATTCAATGGCATACCATCGGTAACCAGCTAAGCATTGATGCCCAGGGAGCCACGCACTCAAGAGCGCAGCAGCGGCCGCCAAGAGGCTGAAAAAATAGAGCTCAAAGAGAAAATCAGATTTGTTTTTCCCAATCCACACGACACTACAGTGGCAAGCTGGAAAAAGTAAGGTTTCTCCGTTCATGGGTTATGCCCAATTTGTTATTAGTTTGGCTTGTTGCACAGATGTTTATTTTATTCACCTATTGGCTCTTTCTCTCTTTGTGGCAAACAAAATCTCCCTGCCTTCTATTACACCCCCCCCACTCCCCCCCCCAAAAAAAAACTGTTTGAAGCAAGTTGGGGTGAGACAGCCCAGT
Organism: Thamnophis sirtalis; assembly: GCF_051295495.1. NCBI lineage: Eukaryota > Metazoa > Chordata > Lepidosauria > Squamata > Natricidae > Thamnophis > Thamnophis sirtalis. The sequence continues at coordinate 36,329,166 of NW_028261382.1, forward strand.
GGCCAGTCCATCATCCTCTGCCAACTTTCTTGCCAACTCCTGGTCTCTAGGACACACCAAAGGGACTAGAAACCTACCGGCGTCGTTTAAAAGGCCAAGCGGATTCAAGGCAGGAAAATGTGTGGGATGGGATGGGATCAATCTTCCCATTAAGGGGCGCAGCTCCCCCAATCCTCGGAGCTAGGTTAGTTCTGCATCTGCTCCACTACCCCCACTGGCATCCTTCCCACATTTTCAGCTGAGTGGGACATTCGGCCTCCTGGAGGTTAGGTTAGGCCTACACTGCCTGGCCGACGGCACCCTGAGGAGGCCAACTCTGTGGGATCGGATGGTGGGAGGCTACTGGTGGCAGTAGGTGGTTTCGCAGGTACCCTGGGCCTAAGCCAGGAAGCGCTTTAAAGATCATAACACCTTGAATCGCACCCGGAAAACAACCGGCAACCAGTGCAGGCCGCCTAAAAGGGGTGTAACATGGGAGCACCTAGGTACCCCCATGGCCGCACTCTGGACCAGCTGAAGCCTCCAGGTGCTCTTCAAGGGCAGCCCCATGTAGAGAAGGTTACAGCAGTCCAAGCGAGAAAGGAGGAGGGCGTGAGTGACTGTGCACAGGGCATCCCGATCCAGGAAGGGGCGCAACTGAGCCCCTCAGTCTTGGAGGGATTGAGCTTGGAGGGGCGCTTGTTTACCGCATTCCGGACCTCGCCTGCCCGCTTCCCTCCCTCCCTCCTCCCTGGAGCACTCACCCAGCGCAGCCACGTTGCGCACCTCCCCGCGGGCCAGCTCGCCTGAGCGCAAGAGACGGAACCAGCCGTTGGGATAGGAGGGCAACAGTTGGCCGGCACGCCGGTTCTTGCGCATCCGGGCGGCGCTCTGGGCGTGGGTCCAGCCGGGCTCGGGCACGTAGCCCACCTGGTCCAGCGAGCAAATCAGCCGCTTGGGCCGCAGCGCCAGCCACGCCGCGCAGCCGCCCACCGCGGCCCCCAGCAGCAGCAGCGGCAGCAGCAGCAGCAGCAAAAGGGGCGGCAGCGGCAGGAGGAAGGCGGCGGCTCCAACGGCCACTAGGAGCGCGACTAGCCTCATCCTGAAGTGTCCGACTGCAGCGCGTCCTCGCACCTCTTATAGCTCCGGCAAGGGGCGGCCCGACTCAGCCGCTTCTCCCGGGGCGGCAAGGGAAGGACAGCTCGAGCGCCTCCTCCTTGTCCCTGCAGGCTAAACGCGCCGGTGGAACTCTCTGCCACTGGCGGCTCTAGCAGAGCGCAGCACAGGCCCTCTCGCGGCAGGGGCTCCGTCGGCCAGTCCAGCCCAAGGAGGCCAGGAGTAAACGGGGTGGCCGTTGGCCACAAACCCCCAAAGAGGCTCCGGTCAAGGGAAGGGCAGGAAAGGCGGCCTGTCAGTCCCCGAAGGGGTCCCCTCGCCGCCCCTGGTTTCTGCAGAGAAAGGTTGAGCGGCTGAGCTGGAGCCGCCCCTCTCCAGCCAGGGGACTCCACGGAATCAACGAGGATTAACCTGGAAAACGATGTATTCCCTGTTGCCCCCCACCCAGACAGGAGGGGAGAATGGAGAAATGGAGGGGGGGAATCTCCCACCGAATCTGCCTCTCAATACAGACCACTCAGGGAGCCTCGGAGCAGGCTCTGACCCCTGCAGACCCCTGCGTGTGTGGCATAAGTGGGTCCGCGAAGTGACTCACTTGGCATTTCAGGGCTAGCCCAGGCAAAATGTTTTCCTTACTGTTAACAGTTTTTTTTTCTAAATGGGAGGGAGTTACACCCCCCCCCCAGATGACAGGAAGGGCTTCACAGGGACCCGCGGCCAGGTTTTACCAGAGGAGGGGGTCTCGCATGGATCGCGAGGCTTGCAAAAGCAAAGCCAGCGAGCCCACACCTCTGCCCGCTTCCTCGGAGGATCTCGCTGGCTTCCGCGAAGGTCCTGGGCCAGTGTTTCTCAACCTTGGCCACTTGAAGATGTCTGGACTTCAACTCCCATTCGCTGGCTGGGGAATTCTGGGAGTTGAAGTCCAGACATCTTCAAGTAGCCAAGGTTGAGAAACACTGTCCTGGGCAGAGGCTGCCTCCTTTGCTGAGGGAATTGCAAAGCCCCCCGACCCTAATTGTTCGTACCCTCACTTTCAAAGCAGCAAGAAGTTTTGCTTGTGCCCCCCCCACACACACACCCCTCATGTCTCCTTTAGTGCTATTGTTATATTCACTCCTGCTCTCAAAGCACATTTGGAAGATGTGGGACACCAACATAGTGAAGTGTTTCTATAGCAACGTGCACTTTTTAAAGACGTCACCAAGACTGGTTTGCATTGCTGGATTCTGGGGCTTCTGGACAAAAAAAACCCCTCAGTTCTTTTGTTCTGAACAAGGCGGGGGGGGAGGGGGAATCTTTATCGAGATATGTGGGTGATATGTGCGTGCGTGAGTGCGTGCGTGTGTGTGTGTGTGTGTGTATTCACTCCCACCCATCACTTTAGCAGCATTTGCCATTTTCTATGCGGAGGAATGCCTGCCTGCCTCTCTGCTTCTCCACAAAACCTTTAATTTGCTGGTGGCAATAAAAGCTTTTAAGAGGAAATGCGGGAAGTCTTAAGGGAGAATAAATAAGGATCCAGCATTTGTTGCCCCCAGAAGCAAGAGGGCATCCCGTTCAGAGGCACGAAGGAAGGAGCGTCTGACAGCTATTCCTGGGCTGGCTCCCAAGCAGCCAGCCCAGGAATAGCTCTGCTGTTTTGGGGAATTACGCAGCGCCTCTTGAAGGGGTCAGCATCAGGAAAGCCCCATTGCACAGTCTGCAGGAGAGACACTCGGACCACTGCCCGGTCTGTACTGCCCACCAGGGACAAGGACGCTCCTGCCCAGCATATTATCACTGCAGGGAAGCCTCCTTTCCCCCTTAGCGGGGGGGGGGGGCTTAGAGCCTCAAGGGGGTTCACTGTCCCTTCTCACGGGAAAAGAAGGAGACCTACGTTTTCCACTTGGCTCCCAGCTGCACAAGTGCGCAAATTGCCCGGCTCTTCTGCCTGGTACGTCAAGAAATAATCTCCCCCCCCCCAACCGCCCCCTCCTACCGACTGGTGAGCTGTCCACCTGCTTGCCATCTCCCTTGGCTTTACTGGATCCTCTCCCTCTTCTTCCTCCACAGCCAGTCTATTCATCCCACCTTCCTATCTCCTCCCTCTAGATCCCTCCTTCCTTCCTTCAGTTGGGCTGCAACCCCAACCAGCCGAAGCATCTCCTCCTCGCCTAAAACCAGGTCACCTGCTTTTGGGTCGGTGGGCTGACGAGAGCTGGGGGGTGGGGGGAGAGGGGAGCTGCAGAAAGGGATGATGCACTTCCATCCAAGGGAGGGCAGAGGACGGCCGCCTTAGGGGGCTCTTTCCTCGCAGAAGCCCCGAGGTGACTACCCACCCGCTTCCTTTTTCTTCTATTCAGATTCGGGGGAGGCGCGGGTGGGTGGGGGGTCTATCTTCCAGAAGCCGCTGGCGCGGAAAGTGGGGGTGGGGGCTCCCTCGGGAGCCGGAGGGTTTGGCCGGGCGGGGGCTGGCTTTCCGGGGCCCCTCCCTCCCTCGCTCGCCCCCCTCGCCCCCGCCCCAGTCGACGTGCCGCGGCTGCCGCAGTGGCAGGTTGGCGGAGCCGCCGGGCGCCTCTGCTGAGCGCCCGACCGACCGCAGGGGGGAATTCAGCACCGCGGAGAGCGGCTCGCCCGGGGCGCGGGGCGCCATGCGGCTGCTGCTGCTGGCCGTGCTGGTTTGGTTCTCGGTGGCCCGCGCGGGCTGCGAGCCCAAGATCATCAACATCGGCGCCGTGCTGAGCACCAAGAAGCACGAGCAGGTCTTCCGCGACGCCATCAGCCAGGCCAACAAGCGGCACGGCATCTGGAAGATCCAGCTGAACGCCACCTCCGTCACCCACAAGCCCAACGCCATCCAGATGGCTCTCTCCGTCTGCGAGGACCTCATCTCCAGCCAGGTAGGCGCGGGTCCAGTCCCACTCCCAGGGCTGGGACCACCCTCCCGCCTCTCGCCTGCCCCTTTCTCTCCCCCCCGCACCGCTCCCCGCAGGAATCCGCCCCTCCCTCATGTTCCCCAGGCGGGCAGAGAAACGCCTCGGAGCCTTAGGAGCCAAGGAGCGGGGGCGGAGGGGGTGGCAAAGCCGGGACCCTTTCCAGAAAGCATCCCTAAGCCCCCTTCCCTCCTCCTCTGCCCCACCCCAGAGAGAGCTGTGTGAGCATAATAGGGGGAAACTGGTGGGGAGGGGGAGAGAATCTCACTTAATGCGCCAAGGCGGACACAGGCACGAGAACGTGCGTGCATTTGGGGGCGGCTCTTGGAAGGCTGAGGGGACTGAAATGGCAGGGAAACCGTCGAATGGGAAGGGAGAACCGCTTTGCCTGCCACCCCCGGTTGCTGTGTGGCATCACTCGGGAGCAAGCCCCCCCCCCACCCCAACCAAAAAGGCTCAAGAACCCTGCGTTCTTAAACCCCGGTGGGCATAACTCGCACAACGCAGCTGGACTTCTGTGGGCACAAACACGAGCTTTCTCACAAAACCACACCTGCACAGCGCACACCCCTTGCAGGTTTACAGGTGAACGGTTTCCTCTTTTAGGAAATGGAGTCTAGAAACTCAACACTGGATTAAAAATTAAGGGCACACGAAATGCGCCCTCGAGGCCAATAAGCCTCCTCCCGAGAGAGAACGAGGGGGACCTAAATCCGGGTAACCGTCCTCGGGCAACTCTCCCCACAAGCACACTTGCTCCCCCTCCCCCTTTGCTGTTTGTTCTCCTTTCTGCGCAAGAGCCAAGGAAGAGGCAGGCAATGGGGAAAGAGGGGGGAGCCAATTGGGTGCAATTCTTGGAAGCTCCCCCCCAGCCCAAAAACAGCAGAAGAGAAAAGATTAACCGGATGGCCTGCCTGCCTTGAATTTCAGGGTGTCCCAACCAGCCTCCCAGAATCCACTCTGCATCTCGTCTTTTTCACTTTACTTTCACAAGCCCTGAGCTAGCTTGTAACCCGTCAAGAAATCCATTCAGTGGGCCAGGAAAGGCCCTTCCAGAGAGCCCAGAAGAGACTTAGCAGAGTGGAGCCAGGATCCAACTCAAGGCCATGAAGCAGAAAGAGCAGGAGGACTCCACCAAGGATATGACAAGCTAGATATCTAGAAAGGCTCAGAAGGAGCAGTTCTGGTGAAATGAAGTTCCTCGCCTCACCACTAAACACAGCAGCAAAGGGACAAATAGAATAGAATAGAATGGAATGGAATAACCGAGTTGGAAGGGACCGTGGAGATCTTCTAGCCCAACCCCCTGGCTCAGGCAGGAAACCCTACACCACTTCAGACAAATGGATATCCAACATCTTCTTAAATACTTCCAGTGATGAGCATTCACAATCTCTGGAGGCTTGTTCCACTGGCTAATCCTTCTAACTGTCAGGAAGTTTCTCCTTAATTCTAAGATGCTTCTCTCCTTGATTAGTTTCCATCCATTGCTTCTTGTTCTGCCCTCAGGTGCCTTGGAGAATAGTTTGACTCCCTCTTCTTTGGGGCAGCCCCTGAGATATTGGAACACTGCTATCCTGTCTCCCCTGGTCCTTCTTTTCATCAGACTAGACCAATGGTTCCCAAACTTTTTATTGGCCATGTCCCACCTAAGCATCTCTAAAATCCTGATCCCCCCCCCAATAGATTTTTTACTTTACTCAAAAAGTGAACTCTATTCAGGTCTAGGCAGCCTAAAAGGCCATTAACTTCGTTTAAACAAGGTTCAAATTGCCCCCATTAAAAATCAAACTGCCCCCCCCCATGGGACATGGCCCCCACATTGGGAACCACTGGACTAGATCTATCCAATTCCAGCAACTTGAAAATTCTTTATATGTTTCCAGGAAGGCTGTGAGACAAACTACGGAAGCATATAGGCAGGGGGACTAAACAAGGAGCAGAGCAGAGTTTGCCCCCCCCCCCCCCCCGGAACAGGCTTCCAACCTGGGGAGGCCTGAAGAGAAGAGAAATTCCTGAAGGAAAAGGCCATCAGCAGAGCTGCCTCTGCCTTCCTTCCCATCTTCTGGGCAGGATGCCTGGGGAAGGCCAGTTGCTAGGAAACACGAGTGGGAGCAGGAGACCTCCCCTCTTCTGCTCCTCGCAGGCACCCAGTCAGAAGAGTGGATGCGACGGGCCTGGAGTGAAGGGAGGAAGGCAGATGGAGGGCACAGGAAGGGCAGGAAGGGAGCAGGCAGGGAAGGCAATGCTTCGGACTTCCCCACGGCACCAGGAAGAAGCGGGAGGTTTTGCAAAAGCCCTTACGAATGCAGCATGCACTCCCTTTGGCGAAGGCTTGAGCATCACTCAGCCACCAACACACACACACACACACACACACACACACACAGAGGCAACCTGGTTTGGCCCCGCGCAGAAAGCCCACTCGTCTTTTTTACAGGGAACTGGAAAAATGAGTCATTGCTCTTCATGACATCCATTTCCCTCCACCATCCGAAGACTCAGATCCAAGGGCTTTCCTTATAGTCCTGATATCTGGACAAACCAGTGGTTTAACTTGGTCGGACTGTCATTTCGATCATCACGGGGGAGAGGGGGGGGTTGTTCCTAAACCTAATGGATGCATTATGCTAATTGGGGAACTATTTTCAGAATTGGTTCCCCAAGGAAGCTGGATGGGATACATCGCAGAAAGAAAGAAAAAATCCGCAGGCATTTATTCATTCGGCCCATTGCAAATCAAGGGGGCTGCTAGCCGTTACCCACAGGAACAACCTTCCCCTTTGGGTTGGGGCCAAATTTTCCCCCAGAGAAGACAAAGCAGCCCTCACCCCCCCCCTTGCAACTGCCCCCCACCCCCTCCCTCTCTTTCACAGAATCTCCACTGACTCTTCCACCTGAAACGGCCCTTGGGGAGAAATTACACTTCCGTGCTAAATGTGCAGTTAAATAAATCATATTATCTAGCCTGCCTCTTCCGAGGGGGACTCCCAGGGATGGGTTTCAACCGGTTCGCACCGGTCCCTGCGATCCGGTTGGTCGCTGAACCCGGAAGTAAGTAACTTCCGGGAACGGCGAAGCCCCCCCCCCGCGCGCGCCTGCACACCCGCGCCCGCTCCTTACCCGTTTTTTTTGAATTTCGCGCTTTCCACACATGCGCAGAATGCCTGCGCGATCCTCCAGGAGCAGCTGGAGCATCGCGCAGACGCTAATACGCATGCGCGTGCCGCGTGCGTGAGGACGCCGCGTGCGTGCACGCGCGCGCCGCGTGCGTGCGTGAGGACGCCGCCGGCCTCGTTCCAACCGATCCGGTTGGAACGGGGCGAGAAACCCACCCCTGGGGACTCCTCTTGACCCTGTGAATGCCTCGGACAGATTCATGCAAGTCAGCAAAAGCAAAACAGCCTCCGGAAAGCTGACCCGGCTAGGAAGCATCGACTCCAGCTGGCCCTGGGAATTAATGTCCAAAATGTCCAATGAGGGCCAGTTGGTGAAGTTGATTTTACCACCAGCCACCAGAATTCTATTGCAAGGACAACACTTATCTCCCAAATCATGCCAGGAGATAATAAAAATACGGATGTGTTTCAATAATAGAAGGCTAACGAAAGTGAATTTCACAGCTAAAGCCAATTTTGACTGTGTTCCCCTAAGAGCCGAGGTGGCGCAGTGGTTAAGAGTGCAGTACTGCGGGCCACTTCAGCTGACTGTTATCTGCAGTTCAGCGGTTCTAATCTCACCGGCTCAAGGTTGACTCAGCCTTCCATCCTTCCGAGGTGGGTGAAATGAGGACCCAGACTGTGGGGGCGATATGCCGACTCTGTAAACGGCTTAGAGAGGGCTGAAAGCCCTATGAAGCGGTATATAAGTCTAACTGCTATTGCTATTGCTAACGCAGACCCTGAATTCGCTCAGTTTCCTTGATTTGCAATAAACACTAAACTCCCGCCAAAGAAGTGTTTGAAATAACATTTTAAAATCCCAAATGCCTCTAGGACCAAGCACAAAAAAAAAAAAAGCTTTGAATGGGATCGCAACGTCATAATAAAAAGAAAACGACGATATTTCAGACATGCAACCTGTTCTTCCCAAAAGAGACATTCAGGAGTCACCCTTTCGTAAGCGGCTAACTAAGAAAAATACAGGTCATCCTTGGCTTACGACCCCCAGTTGAGCCCAGAATTTATGTGGCTAAGTGAGAAGTGTGTGGTCAGTTTTGCCTGATGTTGCGACTTTCCTTGCCACATTTGTCAAGCGAATCACCGCAGCTGTTAAATTAATAACACGAATCTGTGACTTTGCTTGCCGGAAGATGGCAGAATAGAATCATGTGAGCCCGGGACACTGCAACCGTCGTAAGTATGAACCGGTTGTCAAGCATTGAATGCAAACCACGTGACCGTGGGAGACGCTGCAACTGTCATAAGTGTGAAAAATGGTCATAAGCCCCCTTTTTTTCAGTGCCGTTTGAACGTCCACTAAAAGAACTCGTATAAGTCAAGGACTACCTGTATCAGCTCAGAAACACTGAGCCTTCCTTCTCAAGTCCCAGGCTTGTATCCTCTGTCAGCAGCGGGGGGGAGCCGAACTGGTTCAAAAGAAGAGGACCAAACTAAGCCTTTAAGCCCGTAATGGCGAATCTACAGCATACGTGTCAAAGGGGGCAAGCGGTGCCATCTCTGCGGGCAGGCGAGCTGTCGCCCAGGTTTATTTTATATTAATTGCCTCCCGCCAGCCAGCTGAGTTTTGGGTCAGACACGCGCATTCACAGGGGTGGGGGGCTCACGCACGGATGTGCGGGGGGCCACTCCCCGTTTTGGTGCTAGCAGGCCTCCCTGAAGCCAACTGGGACCAAAAAATGGGAAATAGGGAGCACCACGCGTCCCATTGATGGTCTCGGGAGGCTTCAGGGAGGCCTGCTAGCACCAGAACGGGGGGGGGGGGTGCACACCAGCGCGGGGGGGGGGCAGGGGAGCACGGAGGAGTCGTACGTGCATTGTTGGGGGTGGGGCCTGCGGGGGGGCATTGGATTATGGGTGTTGGCACACATAAACGCACTTCTGGCACCTGAGGCAATAAAGGTTCACCATCACTCTAAGAACTCTAAACCAGCTCCATGGAGGTCTCCGGAGACTCACCAGCCCTCCCCTGACGTGAGTCCCCTGCCTATCAATGCTCATCATTCGTTCCAATGCCAGTGGACAGAACTGCCAATTACCTCCCAAAGACCCGTTAGATCACACAGGGTCGGCCTCCTCCCGGTTCCGTCTACCAGCCAGTGCCACCTGGCTACTACCCGGGGGAGGGCCTTCTCTGTGGCAGCTCCGCCCCTCTGGAACGAACTCCCCACAGGGATTCGGAACCTCACCTCTCTTCAGGCCTTCCGAAAAGCCGTCAAAACCTGGCTTTGCCGGCTGGCCTGGGGTTGATGAGTTCCCCTCCCCTCTCGACATGTGGTTGTGTGATTCTTGCCTATTTTAATTACTTGTATTCTGTTCTATGTTCCCCTTTTCCCCTTTTGAGTTGTTCGCCGCCCTGAGTCACTCCCGGAGAAGGGCGGCATACAAATAATAAAATTCAATTCAATTCAATTTCAACTGTGCAGCCTCGCAAAGTATCTCCTCTCTTTAAAAAAAAATAAAGCATTTTCTTTCTCTGTTTCAAACAAGAGCTGACAAATGGGTAATGCTTTCTGTGGCATTTTGAAAGCACATTTTTTTAAAGTTTGGGGTAACAGAGAACAATATAGAACATTTGCTCCTTTTTGTAACAGAGAGGTAATAGAGCCAGACAGAAGCCTGCTTGAAGAACATAATTGCCCGGACCTATTCACAGTTCTGGAGGCCGCTGTCCGTTTCACGAGTCCAACTACTAGCATTAGAAGCACCGGTTGTTTCCGGGGCAGAGACGGGGTCCCATGTGTGAACCACTGTCGTTGTGCTGTATCCTTACAGGTTTATGCCATCTTAGTGAGCCACCCGCCAGCTCCAAATGACCACTTGACCCCAACACCGGTGTCTTACACAGCTGGGTTCTATCGGATTCCTGTCCTTGGGCTGACCACTCGCATGTCCATATATTCAGATAAGGTAACAAAATCATTATTTTCATGACTGGTTGTTTTCATGTACTGCTAATACTAGTGTGCGTATATTATGGGGAGAGGTAAAATATCCCCTCCTTTCTCGTGTTCCTTTTAATTTAAGTTCCTTGTTTCTTGTCCATCCTCTGGAACAATTCTCAGCTCTTTTTTGCACAACATTCCTTAAGATACTTGAAGACAACCATCGACTTCCCTTCTCCAGGATAAATATATTGGTGGTGCTACCAACTTTTTCCTATACGTTTTTCTTTTCCTTCCAATCCCTCTGTCATCTTGGCTGCTGTCTTTTAGACATGCAGATTACTTCCCTGTTCCTAGCACTCAGAATAGGGAAGACAATATGGAAGATTTTATGATTGGCTAGAGAAAGGAAACTAGAAAAGAAAGTAGGGGGAATATATAGAACCCAGATGGTGCACTATTACATGGAAGGGGGGGAAGCAGGGGAAAACAGAAAAGAAAATATTAAATATATAAGTATAGATTCAAGAGTGAGATATAAAGGGGTGGAAAAACATAGGACAGATTAGTGAAGGTAAGGGAATAAGAAATGATAGCAAATCATATTCAGGTTTGCGGAAATACCATTCCCAAGAAAACATAAACTGAGATTTGAAAGAGACACCTACAGCAACAGAAAAAGAAAGGGAGAGAGGAGGAGAGAATGAGAGGAAGAAGGGGGAAAGAAGAAAGAGGTAAGGAGAGGAGGATGGAAGGGAGAGAGAAGGAGGGAGGGTAGGAAGAGTAGGAGAAAGGGAAGGAAAGAAGGAAGGGGAAGGAGAGGAGGATTGAAGGGAAAGAAAGAGAAGGAGAGAAGGTAGGAAGGGGAAGAGGAAGAGTAGAAGTAGGAGAAAGGGAAGGGAAGAAGGAAGGGAAAGAAGAAGAGGATTGAAGGGAGAGAGAGAGAAGGACAGAGGGTAGGAAGAGTAGGAGAAAGGGAAGGGAAGAAGGAAGGGGAAGGAGAGGAGGAAGGAAGGGGAAGTAGAGGAGGGAGGGGGAAAAGAAAGGGAAAATTAGGTGGTGTTACAACAGGAGGAAGGGATGATAAATAAAGCAACCCAAACTGTATATTACCTATTAAATGATTACCTATTAAATAAATGTATCAGAATACTATAACCTATTAAATAAAATAATAAATGTATAAGAATGACAGATGTAAAGAAGGATGATTATGTGAATGTGTACTTAAAACGGTATGTAAGAGAACAAAAAATTAAAAAAAGTTCTGGGAAAAAACAAGAATAGGGAAGGCAGGCCATTGAAAGACCAACGGAGAAGAGTCCTTGCTCCCCGTCTTTGGTGGTCAGCACATGGAAAGAGGGTCTTTCCAAAAGCCATTCAGCTTGAGAAAGATCGATCAGGGTGGAGCCAAAGTCCCTGGGGAACAAAACGAGAGCCTGGCGTTTGTTTTCCCCTCTCAAGGCGACTCCCTTGTGTGGAAAACCTTTCGGCCACCCAGCCACGCAGCCCTTTTCCTCTCATTCTTCTGGTTCCCTCCTGCCTCTCATCCGCAGAGCATCCACCTGTCCTTCCTACGAACGGTGCCCCCCTACTCCCACCAGTCCAACGTCTGGTTCGAGATGATGCGCTTTTACAAGTGGAACCATATCATCCTCATTGTCAGCGATGACCACGAGGGGCGAGCGGCCCAAAAGAAGCTGGAGACCCTCTTGGAAGAGAAGGAATCCAAGGTCAGTATCCGCCACTCTCCACGGCCTAAGCTTCTGTGGACACAGAAGCAGAACCCTTTTAAAGTCTCAGGCTTGTTGTATGTACGTAGAGCTGTGTGTGTAAAAACACCTTCTTTCTTCCCATTGTTGACATGACTAACATTATGCTTTAAGCATCAACGGTGTCTCTTTGAGTAGTACCTAACGAAACTTTGTACTCTTATTCATTTCACTTGCTTTACCATGGTCGAAAACCTTCCGCATTTAAAAAAAAAAAAAAAAAGAGAAAGCAAAAACATGCAAACGAAACCGGCAACAACTGTGAAATGAGGAGAAACATAACCTGGAGCTTTGCAAATCCCCCCATCTCTCAACGGCGAGTGGGCTGATAAGAGAACGCTCCCCAGAGTAGTTAGGAAGCTACCCAAGGCCTCCTGGTCTCTGGTGGGCCAGCTGGGGTCAGAGAGAGAGAGGGAAAGAGAGCGTGAGGGAGCGAGAACACAAGAGAAAGAAAGAGAGAGAGAGAGAGAGAGAGAGAAAGAAAGAAAGAAAGAAAGAAAGAAAGAAAGAAAGAAAGAAGAAAGAAAGAAAGAAAGAAAGAAAGAAAGAAAGAAAGAAAGAAAGAAAGAAAGAAAGAAAGAAAGAAAGAAAGGGAGAATGGTTAGCTGAGTATCTCAGGTCCCAGCACGGCTTGTGGGCTCCCTGATTCCGACTGCCTCGGTCTTGCTAGAATATTTTGGAGTCAGGCCTGGTCCTGGACAGCTTGGTCCTTGGATACGTCCAAGTTCCTTTCGCTTCCCAGCTTGCTGACATGCGTTTTTGCCTCTCCCGTTCTTCCCAAGCCTCTTCTACCTTCCTCCTGAGCTCTGATCCCTTTCTACAAGGACTTTATACTGCCGATCCATTCGCATTGCAAGACTGACATATACCCGCTTTCATAATCAAGGTCAGAGAAAGAGCATCTTTCTTCTTCTTCCCCGCCGACACAACAAAAGTTTTGCTCCGTATTCAAAGCGATAGTGAGTGATGGTGCAACTGTGCTACAGCCTTTTTCTACTGGCTGTTATTAGCATGCACTGGCTCCGTGGCCTTCCCTGCACTACACAGCTAATAGTCGCCAAGCAGAGAAACCAGAGCTGTTTTCCCAGAGAAGGGCGGCATACAAATAAACTAAATCTTAAATCTTAATCTTCCCTCTGCTGGTCCCACAGGCCGAGACAGAGCGATGCAGTGCTCGCTGTAAACAAAGGTGGAGAGGGAGAATCATCCCCAAAATATTCCCCCTCCTCATCAAATAAATCTCTCTGCACAGACAGACAACTAGGGAGAACCCGAGCGAAGAATTGCTGCTTTTTTAGGTGTTCCTTGGTCTCCCTTTAATAAATGGGCCCTCGGTTAGGAGATCCTACCCTCGCCCAGAGATCCTGCAGTAATCCTGCCAATGTCCAAGGATTGCCTCCTGTCCTGACAGGCCTGGTCAAGAGCTGCCCAGGGCTCCCTTTGCAAGCTGACCTACATAGATGAGTTTGATTCCTCTTTGATCTGGCGATGCTGGCAAAAAGCATCCTGAGACCATCTGGGCGAATGACGTGGGGGGTTGCCTCGGCAGCTCTTTTGGGGAGACGGCACGGATGAAAGGATGGATCTGATAAAAGGATCATATGGCAAGACCAGAAGCCTCCGGTAAAGAGGCTGCTCTAATTTAGGTCTCCTTCTCTCTCTTCTTTCCCTGAGTTTATCCAGAGGCCTCGGCCAGGCAAGCCCCTCTCCAAGCTCTTAGCAGCCCATTTCTGCCCATCTGCTCCCTGGCTGTCAGCAGCCACATTGTAATAGAAAAGCAGGGCTTCCTGGTCCTCAGGCATGTATGAGGGTCACTGTCTCCCTTCCCCCACACTTCTAGAATTAAACTGCCCTCCCCCTCCCCAGCCAATTCCTAACTGCCTAAGCCACTGGCTCTGCAAACACGTTTCTCCTGTGCTTGAAGCAAATACGGTTTTTACGGAGAATCTGAAGGCGCAAGCAACGTGCCATGTATGAGCCTCCCAAGTTATCTTTCGGCTGTGGCAATAACATTCCCTATATGGTGCCCCCCCTTTCCCCCCCTCCCCATTCCAACATACCCTAGAACTGCAGTTCACAGAACCATCTGCTCATCTCTGCAGACATAGAAACATCATTCCAGAACGGTAGCATTGCTCACCACCATCCCTGCTAACAGCTAATGTTTGATTCGGGCATGAAGCTCTCTGTGGACAGGCAGATTCCGTAACACCTTGGTTCTGCCTCTGATCAGAAAGGATTGCTTGTTGAGCCTCAGTCTTGAAGCCCCTTTGAATGGCACCCAGAATCTTTCATCTGCATGGAAAGGTCTTGTTTTAAAACTTCCTTTCCCCGGCCGATCAGAGCAAGGCAGCCAAACTGAAGCCGCTATTATCTCAGAATATAGTTGCCCCAAGTTTAGAAAATGGCTCTTCCAGATTAGAACGGAGAGGATGTTTTTGAAGAGCTTTCCAACTTCTCTCAGATGGCGGGGCAGGAGGGCAGAGCAGTGGCTCCTGCAAAGGCTGGGGTGGGGGCGGGGGGCTTCCTTCTTTCTTTGACTGCAGGGTCCTAGCCAGGATTGTTCGAAACGACAGGGCAGTGGCACCCAGCCAGCCCCAAGAGGATTGCAACCCTCATGGCTGCTCCGGGGGCGCTGACCGCTCTCCGAAGGGATCTCACACGAAGCCCTGGCTATGATCCATGGCGTGGCGTGGCAGCTCAATGGCTTGAATGTACTTTTCATGAGAGAGGGATTACACAGCGGGGGGTGTGTGGAGTGGATCAGCCAGTCCCCACAGTTCAGGAGGGGCTCCATTTTCAGAGCCAGCTGCAAAGGAGCGCAGTTTGGCCGTAGTTTCAGTCATCCCTGACGAGGGAGAGCCTTTCAGTTTAATCCACCAAAGCTCTTCTCATGCTTCCCTCTCTCTCTCTCTCTGAAAGCGATGAGAAGGAACCTCCCATTTCATCTTTGTGCATCCCCTTCTCTTGCATCTGTCCGCATCTGTCCTCCTCTTAACCCCCCGAGGTCTTATTGGATGTCCGCAGGGACATTGAGCCGAGGTGGCGCAGTGGTTAGAGTGCAGTACTGCAGGCCACTTCAGCTGACTGCTATCTGCAGTTCAGCGGTTCAAATCTCACCGGCTCAAGGTTGACTCAGCCTTCCATCCTTTCGAGGTGGGTAAAATGAGGACCCGGATTGTTGTTGGGGGCAATATGCTGACTCTGTAAACCACTTAGAGAGGGCTGAAAGCCCTATGAAGCGGTATATAAGTCAAACTGCTATTGCTATTGCTATTCAGAAAGCTGCTCATCCAGATCATCTCCCCCAAAGAATCTTATCTTCCCCTCTGGCTTTCCTGGCTTCGAAAAGGATGCTGTCCAGGACAATTGACCCCATGGTTGGCTGATAGGTCAGGCTGTGCGTGCCTGTCATGGAAACCTATCATACTTGCTATACGCTCCAATGCTCGACAGGCGTAGCCAGCGAGAGGGGAGGCAAGGCGGAGCCAGGTTCAGCTGGGGAGGGGCCAGAGGGCCCCCCTCTCTCCTGGGTTTTGCGTGCTCCAGGGTTATCGCCTTCCCTTTTCACAAAGAGTGGAGAAAGAGTTGGATATTGGATTGCTTTACTACACGTCATTTTTTTTCAACTGTTTATAATATTCTTCTGTGTCTACATATTTTTTCTGTGCACATTATTCATCAGAGTAAAAAAAGGAACTATGACAGCCTCGAACAACTATCCTATGACAGCAAGCGAGGACCCAAGGTATATTTGCATGGACAATGCACGCCGCCCACCAACCTTAGCAAAATGATGAACTTGGCCACAGGCACAAGGGAAAATTAATTAAAAATCGGAATCAGAATCAAAAAAAAAAAATCTGTACCGAGCAAGCGAGCAAACTCCATGTTTTTGGTAGCACGTTATTTTATGTTGGGATAAGTTTGTTTGACCCTGAGAATGGAAATGTAGCAAGCCAGCCCTGGAAATATTTGTTTTGGAGACATGCATGTAAAGCAATAATCAACTTGCAAGTATTTTTTTTCTTTCTTTCTTGAAAAATTGAACCAATCCCTTCCTGCTGTCCTTTCCTTTCCTCTTCTCCCACCCCCACACCCCCTGCCAAAAAGAAATGGTTCCTTGGTGTGAAACTTTCACTTTGATTCCCCACGTCCCCAAGATGAACCTTGTGCATTTTCAAAAATTTTGAGTTTCCCCTGGTTTATCGTTTTGGTTTTGTTTTTCTGAAAAACAACACTGGTTTGAGTTTTCAATTGCATTGCAAATAAACAAATATGTATCGATGATACTTATATATATATATATCTATGCCTTTTTTCCTCTTTTCTCTACAAATGCACGCCTCTCTTTGAGTCTTGAGTGACTGCATGCACAGTGCAAAACTTATTTTAAAAAAATTAAAAGAGAAAACAGTATCGATTGATATCAAAGAAAGGGGAAAAAGCCCTAAGAGCAAAAGAAAAGAAAGAAAAAAAAGAGAAAAGAAAAGAAAAAAATAACTTCCCTCTGCCCTTCCTTTCCATGCCTAGCAGTGCTTTGGAAGAGGGATGGCATTCTCTCTCCTAGGAAGCATGGTTCTGACTCAGCTTTCAGGCCTTTGCACTAATCCCTCTTGCTCACACCAATTGCAGGCTGAGAAGGTGCTTCAGTTTGAACCAGGAACAAAAAACGTGACTTCACTGCTGCTGGAAGCCAAAGAACTGGAAGCTCGGGTGATTATCCTCTCCGCAAGGTAAGAACTGCACTTAACCGCCAACTGCCTTTCAGCACCCAGGCCTCAGGCGCAGATGCTGGAGACGCTGGGCGCAATGATGCCCCGCCCCCTGATTCCTGGGGGTCCTTCCTGTCCTGCACCACCGAGAAGCAGTAGAAGCGAGGTAAATGATGCACCGGATGGGAATCAGATTGGTTACTGGCACAGTTTACAAGGGGAACCCCAGGCCCACAGACGGGGCAGGAAAGAGATGCCCATCTGGCCAGGTGACAACAGCTCAGAGTCCAAAGGGAGGGGCTGTAGAATGGGAGCAGTCCCACCAGCACCAGCATCACCATCCTTACAGCGACCAAACCCTTTGGCTTCCTTTTGGGCTCCCCCAGCCCTCCCACAGGAAATTGCAGAGGGGGAAGGCCTTCTACTCCCCCTCTCTCTCCTGGGTGCTAGCCACACACGATCAATGGATGGATGGATGGATGGATGGATGGGGCTGAGAGCACAGCTCAGCCCAGCAGGCAACTCCCCCCTGCCTAATATCAGTTCTCTCTTGATCTGACACAATGATGTTCTCTGCCCTGAGACCAGGAACAGGCAGTTGCCCAGGCATGGCACAGGTGCCAGCGGTGCTCCCGAGACAGGCCAGAAAGGACACCAGTCCTCGGCCAGCAGCTGCCCAAAGAGCCACTGCATCGCCAGGGACAGGATCGAGATCGTAGGACCTGGTAGCCCCTCCAGGCTTCCCTGCTCAGACCACGCCTGGAATATCCTGTCCAGTGCTGGTCATCCCCGTACAAGGAGGACCTCCGGAAGGGATGCTGATCAAAGCAACCCAGGGGGGAGGCCAAACCCTCTGAAGAGTAGTTAAGGGAGCCCGGTGTGGCTGGCCTGGAGGAAGATTCCAGTAGATAAAGGACTGTCCCAGGGAAGAGGGGCCCGCACATTCTCCCCAAAGCGCCCTGATCACAGGGCCAGAACCAGTGGTGGGAGCTTTACAGAGGGAGAACCAAGCTCAAAATAAGGGGGAATGTCCTGACCTGTCAGAGGAATAATCTGCCACCTGGAGCTACCGGGGGGGGGGGGGGGGCATCCCTGGAAGATTTTGCAAGCCAAGATTGGCCAGCCGTTGGTCTGGGATGGCCTCAGGATTCCTGCCCTGGGAAGGGGGCTGGACTAGAAGACCTCTGAGGGACCTTCCAATGGTAGACAATGATTCTATGGTTCCAAATTTCTGGATTTCTTACCGGAGCTAAAATTAAAAGTTACCCACCGTTTAAAGTTCAAACTTCTTTCCAAGAAAAGTATTGCAATCCTCCGCACGTCTACTCAGAATGAAGTCCCGTTGTGTTTGATAGCCCTGCATTTTAAAAATTGAAAGGATTATACTTCCAGTCCCTTGAACATGTTAACTCCAACTCTAAAATTCTAAATTGAGGAGCCAAGTTATCTATGAGCGCTGAGATGGTTACATAAAGAGAATGAATTGCTGAATGAAACATACGATTCCACGCTTTTGCAGTTACTGACATAATTCATGCAGAGCGATTCACCCACCCGGCACCTTTGCGACTGGCTGAAGGGGGAACCGGAAGCTAAGGACTGAAAGGTTCAGCTGGGTGGCTCCCCTGTAGAGAGAACCTCCAGGGTTCTGTAGGGGGAATCCCCCTCTGTTTCTTTCCACCCAAAGGGAGTGTTAAGAGAAAGACCCTTGCGAGAGTCTCCCACCTTCCCCAACTCCAGAAATGTTCCAAGAGAAAGCAGGGCCTTGAGGAGCCTTGGCTGCCCTCTCCCCAAAAAGGGACAATTTCCCTAGCCTACTTGCCATTTGGCCCCGATCTTCTCAATCCCTGGGATCACCGACCATCCAATAATTGGCCCCTTCAGTCAGACAGTCTGTGAGAGCATTCTTTCCTAAGGCCTCCCTCCCGAAGTGGAATGAACTACCCCCAGAGATCCGGACCCTACCCACACTCATGGCCTTCCGAAAAGCTATCAAAACCTGGCTATTCCGGAAGGCCTGGGGCTGTTGACCTCTTGACCGAGGTCCAGCCCCGCTTAGACTGGGTGCATGGTGTGTTTCTTTTAACCTGCTCTCTTTGTCTGTTTTTTAACCTTTTTTCTTAAAATTTTATTTCTGTAAGCCGCCCGGAGTCCTTTGGGATTGGGCGGCCTATAAATTTAATAAATAGAAATAGTATAGAATTAGAAGTGGGCCCAAGGCAGACCAATAACCTGCACTGGAGAAGCCTCCGGGAGCTTCCCTCTCTCCCTGGGGTCTCCACAAGGGCTTCCCTTGGCAGAAGCGTCCACGGAGGGGAGCACTAAGGAAGGGCAAGGGGTTCCTTGCCAGTGCCACCTCTCTTCTCTTCCAGCGAGGACGATGCCACCACCGTGTATATGGCAGCAGCCAAAGAAAACATGACTGGTCCGGGTTACGTATGGCTGGTGGGAGAAAGGGAGATCTCGGGCAACGCCTTGCGCAATGCGCCAGAAGGTACCCATCCTGCTCCCGACCATCCTCTCAAGCCACGCGGCTTCTGGTCCTGAGGCCTTCCTCTTGGCCGCTGGGCGGGCTCTGCTGACCTGTCTCTTCTGGGTTGCCAGAGGAGGGAATTGACAAGATGGGGGGGAGGGTCAGCAGGAATGGGGCAAACTGCAGCCATGCCCCGCCCGGTGTGGGCAGAACGGAGAGATTCAGCTTCCCCTGTTTATCATGTCATGCGGGAAGAACAACCAGGTGGCTCAGGAACGAAGGCCAGGCGCAGAGCCTCCGGGATCAAAGACAGTCCCGCTCAGACAAGCAGATTCTGGGGGTACAGATGGGGGTGTAAGAGGCTCAGAAGCCCCAGAGGCCAGCGGGAACAGAGCTCCCCTGCGGGGGTCTCCTGAGTCTCTTCTCTTCAACCCTTCCAGGACTGATTGGCCTGCAGCTCATGAACGGGAAGAACGAATCCGCTCACATCAGAGACGCCGTAGCCGTGGTGGCCCAGGCTGTGCACGACTTGTTTGAGAAAGAGAACATCACGGACCCTCCCCGGGGCTGTGTGGGGAACACAAACATCTGGAAGACGGGGCCCCTCTTCAAAAGGTAGTAGCGGGGAGCCCGCCCTTCAGGCCGTGGGCCCCAGCCACTGCGGGAGGAGGGAGGGAGGTCCAGCTGCGTCGCGGGGCCTGTTACAAGCGCTCACCTATCTGTCCAAGACCACCCAGAATACTTTCCCCCGGACCCTCCCCACCTAAGAGGCGAAGGGGGCAGAAAGGCAGCCTGCAAAGCCTAAAGGAGGCAACTCCTCTTAGGGTGCTGATGCAGACCAAATATGCAGAAGGCGTGACTGGCCGGGTGGAGTTTAACGAAGACGGGGACAGAAAATACGCCAACTACAGCGTCATGAATCTCCAGAACAACAAACTGGTGCAGGTCGGAGTCTACAACGGGAGCCACGTAGGTGTTCAGTCCATTCCTTTGACCTTCCCGTCCCTTCCTTTCAGCTCTGGGAAGGAAGGCCCTGGGCTCCCGGCCTCCCGTGGGTTTCCAGAGCATTAAAGGCAGCCTAAACGCATGCCGCCCCTCTGCCCCACATCCTGCCCGGCCATCACTAGAAGCCTCTGCCCAGCCCTGCCTTGGCGGAGCAGTTTGTAACCGTCGTGCCCGAACTGCCCCTTCACAGTTTCTGCCCAATGACCGGAAGATCGTCTGGCCGGGAGGGGAGACAGAAACGCCGCAGGGCTACGAGATGTCCACGAAACTCAAGGTAGGGTGGCGATGGCCAGTTGGCCTCAGTGGGGGGAAGCTCTGTGGCCTCACTCCCAAGAGGGGAATTGAAGCCGGCTTCTGGAGGAGCTGCCCTGCTGGGTCCACCCAAGGGGGAGAAAGGCAGGGAGAGCATCCGGGGGTTTGCACTGGGAGTCAGCCAGGTGGGTGGTGGGTGGGGGGGATAGTGGTATGGGGAGGGGGCTCGCTGTGGCTCCCGCCTTCCCTGCTGAACCTTCCTCCTCCCGAGCAGACTGCTCCTCGGAGGCCACAAGCCTTTCCGGCCTCTCTCTCCACAGATAGTCACAATCCACCAGGAGCCGTTTGTCTACGTGAAGCCCACCCTGGCCGACGGGAAGTGCAAGCCGCTGCTCAACAGCACGGGGGGACTGGTGCAGCAGGTGCTCTGTACGGGGCCCAATGAGACCTTGCCAGGTGAATCCCTCGGCCCAGAAGCTAAAGCCACATTCCCCCACCCCACCCCCCTCAAAAACAGACCCTCCACTCCCAGGTGAAGGACTGCAACTTCTCCATTTCCTCTCCATTGGCAAAATTCACCGCCAGCAACTTCATAAGTTGAATAGTGAGGGACCCCCCCACCCATTTTCTTCACTTGCTTCCACTGATATTGGATAGTTTTCTTTGGAACGAAGAGGAGGGCTTTAGATCAACATGCAAAATATTTACGTGGCTGTCGTGTAAATTTAGTTCGAAGAGCCTCGTTCCTCCCAGCGTTTCCCTGCCCTTATCCCCACCTTCTTCTCAGCCAGCTCACAAAGGGAAACAGGAAGCAGCTATCCTGAAAGCTGCCTAGTGCACATGGGACCTGGAGTAGGATCTTCGGGGGGTCCATCTTTCCCTTCCTTTCCTTTCCTCCCTGCAACACAGGGCGCCCCAGCGTGATGTTATGCTGCTACGGCTTCTGCATCGACTTACTCATCAAGCTGGCGAAGACGATGAATTTCACCTACGAAGTTCATCTAGTGGGTGACGGTAAATTTGGCACGCAAGAACGGGTAAGAATACGGCCTTCCCCACCGTCTAAGGGGAACTGAGCCAAAACAGCTGCAGTGGGCAGTAGTCCTCAATTTGCTTCGGATTTATAACTCTTGCTGATTTTTCAAAGGGGGTGGCAAGTCATTGTGTCCTCCCCAACCACCCTAAGTCAACCTCTGGAGGTTGGAACCGTCAGCATCCAATCAAGCTCAGAAACATCTGCTTAGTTTCAGTTGAGAGGGAGGGTCGGGGGGGTGAATGACGGGGTTTAAGCCCAAAGAGAGGCCGGCTTCCAGAACAAGTGGATTAGCAATAGCAATAGCAGTTAGACTTATATACTGCTTCATAGGGCTTTCAGCCCTCTCTAAGCGGTTTACAGAGTCAGCATATCGCCCTCACAGTCTGGGTCCTCATTTCACCCACCTCGGAAGGATGGAAGGCTGAGTCAACCCTGAGACGGTGAGATTTGAACCGCCGAACTGCAGCTAACAGTCAGCTGAAGTAGCTGCAGTACCGCACTCTAACCACTGCGCCACCTCGGCTCTTTTTTTGGGTTAAGGACCCATAGCAAGGCAGAGGAGCAGGCAGGGTTCGATATCAAGAGCTAGCACGGAGGTGAGGCATTGTGGAGCCCTGTAGACTCCAGATAGGATGTGAAGGCAGCTAAGTGAACTAGCCAGGTATTCCTGGCATGCAGCAGGTATTAACTCACCTGGCTTGGAAAAGGCAATGCAGCAGGCATTCCCCAAAGAGGTCTTGGCTTGAGATCCCACTTAACGTGCAGCTGGCGGCTGGAGCAACTGGCCTGGAGTTCAGAAAAGAAATGGAGGGAGGGGGGTGTCAGCTTCATCCGTTCCCCCCTGACTAAGCAAAGACCAAGAGATCCCAATATTTTGACCGTCAGAAGAGAATTTTTAAAGCCTTGTATTGGTTCTGGGAAGTCAGGGGGGGGAAGGTTGGGGTGGGACGGGGGGAGGGAGCGGAGTTTACTAAGTTGGAGGAGGAGTGTTGGATTTTAAGGTATTATGATTGTACATGTATACTGCTATTTTTTCTTTTTTATGTATATTGAAATGGAATTATAAATACCATCAACACAAAAGGGAGTTTGCTCAGAAGCTGAAATACACCAAGTGAATTAGAGGAAGAGTGGGAAGCAGAGGAGAGAAGAAAGATAGGAAGAGGGGGACAGGAGAGAGGGTGAACGGGGAAGATGAGGTGTACAAGGAGGAGTGGTAAGGGGAGAGAGGAGAAGGAGAAAGGAAGGGGAAGTAGAGTAGAAAATGATGGAGGGAAGAAAGGATGTAGAAAGGGGGAGGAGAGAAGGGGAAGAAAGTGTCGGATAAGGTATAAATATGGTGTATGGAGAGCAGAAGAGCCAATAACTGGTTTTTTCCCCACCTTTGGTAGTTGATAGTAAGATGAATTGATGTAATTACTTAATAATACAACATGATATTGACTATGTAATAGTATACATGTGATTATATGCTATGAAAATGGAAAATAAAATTTTCTATGAGAAAAGAGAATGTTTAATGCTCAGGGTTGATCTGCGGAGTCTTGGGTGCCCTCTGAGCTCGGATGTTAGCTTGTACCTTAAAGAAGGTCACCCTGGTCAGGATGTCTGCAAGAGACGACCACGCTCAGGGCACACGCAGACTCCACGTATCAATCGCTCTCAAGGCTCACTAGGAGCCATAGTAACTAGGCACCTCCCTTCCCTTCTCTGCTCGGACTTCCTAAGCCGTTCGCGGCCAGACTCACCTCTGAGGGAACAGCTCAGGCATCCACCGAAGAGGGTCTTTTTGCACACACCTGTACAGTGGGATGACCCTGGGCGGGGCTGTAATTGCAGGTGAATAACAGCAACAAGAAGGAGTGGAACGGGATGATGGGGGAGCTGCTCAGTGGCCAGGCTGATATGATCGTGGCACCGCTGACCATTAACAATGAGCGGGCTCAGTACATTGAGTTTTCCAAGCCTTTTAAGTACCAAGGACTGACCATCCTCGTCAAGAAGGTAAGGCACGGATACCGACAGGGCAAGAACACGAAGAGCAGTGGGAGCAAATCCCAGGCCCTCGGCTAAGGATGGAAAGACGGAGCCTTGAGGATAAGACGGAGCCTTGAGGATATTTCAGGATAACCCGCTCCCTCCTTAATAGGAGGGATGCGGGAGACCCCTTGCAGGGTAGGGCTGAGGATTATGCTCAATTCTTGGCGGACAAAGTAGCTCGGTTTCGATCGGACTTGGACTCCACCGCAGTAGATCCAGCTGAGACACAGGAGGATCATTTGCCACATCAGTTCTGGGTTGAGTTCCAGGAAGTTGCCTCTGGGGATGTGGACAAGGCCATCCGAGCTGTAAGTGCCTCCACTTGTATTCTGGACCTGTGTCCCTCCTGGCTGGTGGCTAACAGCAGGGAGGTGACACATGGCTGGATCCAGGCGGTTGTCACCGCCTCCCTTCGGGAGGGGCACTTCCCCGCCGCACTCAAAACGGCGGTGGTAAGACCCCTCCTAAAGAAACCATCGTTAGATCCAGCCATCTTAAACAACTTTCGTCCTGTCTCCAACCTTCCCTTTATCGGGAAGGTTGTTGAGAAGGTGGTGGCCTTTCAGCTCCGACGGGCCTTGGAGGAAGCTAACTATCTTGACCCCTTCCAGTCCGGCTTCAGACCTGGTTACAGCACAGAAACCGCTTTGGTCGCATTGACCGATGATCTCTGGAGGGCCAGAGATGGAGGCTATGCGTCCATCCTGGTTCTCCTTGACCTCTCAGCGGCTTTCGATACCATCGACCATGGTATCCTTCTGCGACGACTGCGGGAGGTGGGAGTGGGAGGCACTGTTTTGCGGTGGTTCTCCTCCTACCTCTCGGACAGGTCGCAGTCGGTGTTAGTGGGGGGGCAGAGATCGTCCCTGAGGCCCCTAACATGTGGAGTACCTCAGGGTTCGGTCCTATCCCCCCTACTATTTAACATATACATGAAACCGCTGGGCGAGATCATTCGGAGGCACGGGATAAAATACCATCAATATGCGGACGATACGCAATTGTATCTGTCCGCCCCGTGCCAACTCAATGAAGCGGTGGACGTGATGAACCGGGGTCTGGAGGCCGTTAAGAACTGGATGAGTGCTAACAGACTGGTGCTCAACCCGGATAAGACCGAGTGGCTGTTGTGTTTCCCCCCTAATAATTTGGCTAATACACCAACGCTTAGGCTGGGGGGTCAAATTTTATACCCCTCAGATAGGGTCCGCAACTTAGGAGTCCTCCTGGATCCACAGCTGACTTTTGACCACCAGTTGTCAGCTGTGACCAGGGGGGCATTTGCCCAGGTTCGCCTGGTCCGCCAGTTGCGGCCCTACCTAGATCGGGGGGCCCTCACAACAGTCACTCGAGCCCTTGTGATCTCTAGACTGGAATACTGCAATGGGCTCTACATGGGGTTGCCCCTGAAGTGCATCCGGCGACTACAGCTAGTCCAAAATGCAGCCGCGCGAGTGATAGTGGGCGCACCTCGGTTCGCCCACGTTACACCTGTCCTCCGCGAGCTGCACTGGCTGCCTGTCGGTCTCCGGGTGCGCTTCAGGATAATGATGACCATCTTTAAAGCACTCCATGGTAGTGGATCTGGGTACTTGAGAGACCGCCTTCTGCCGATTACCTCCCTAAATCGACCAATCAGATCGCACAGACTAGGCCTCCTCCGAATTCCATCTGCCAGTCAATGTCGACTGGCGACCACACGGAGGAGAGCCTTTTCTGTTGCTGCCCCGACCCTATGGAACGAGCTCCCCATGGAGATCCGCACCCTCACCACGATCCAGACCTTCCGCGCAGCCCTCAAGATCTGGCTCTCCCAGCAGGCCTGGGGATAGGCTTCAATTACCCGCCCGAGTGTTTGATTGTTGAATGAAAGTTGTGTTTTATTATTTTTCTTTTGTTCACAAAGTGTTTGTTTTGACCTTGCACTTCCCCTCCCCTGTGGTTGTAAGCCGCCCTGAGTCCCCTCAGGGAAAAGGGCGGCATATAAATCCCAATAAACCTAAACCTAAACCTAAACCTTGAGCAAAAAGGGCCTGGGCCAAGGGTCAACCACTGGCTGCCCTGTGGCAACGGCTGCCTCCTCTGGAGTGAGGCCATCCTTGTCCAATAATACCCAGGCAAAATTAATTGTAATCCTAACAAATAAGGGAAGGGGAGCTGCAGAAATAAAATCTAACAGCAACAACCTCTCTGATGTGGTGTGGAAGCTCCTCTGGCTTCCCAGCCGATTATGACGAACACAGCAATAGCAACGACCCTTAACACTTAACACACCGCTTCGCAGTGCTTTTACAGCCCTCTCTAAGCGGTTGACAGAGTCAACCTCTGGCCCCCCAACATTCTGGGTCCTCATTTTTCCGACCTCGGAAGGATGGAAGGCTGAGTCGACCTTGAGCCGGTGAGATTCGAACTGCCCAACTGCAGGCAGGCAGCTGGCAGGCAGCAGAAATAGCCTGCAGTACTGCATGCTAACCACTGGGTGGCTACCACGGCTCTTGAATGGACCCTCCGTGTTTGGGGGCAGCCAATCCCTTAATTCCTCTTGCCCCGTGAAGGGACAAGAGTGGCGGGGTTAAGAGTTTCCGCTTCCCTGCCCTGCCTGAGGATTTCCCAGCAGCACTGGAGTGGCCGTGATGGGAAACTGGTCTAGGCCGTGTTGATCTGACCAGATCTCCCGATTCTGGCTGGAGACGGTCCATTCATTGCAAGCTTTTTCCAGCCCTGATCTCCTTCTGTGTTGCAGGAAATTCCCCGCAGCACCCTGGATTCATTCATGCAACCGTTCCAGAGCACCCTATGGCTCCTGGTGGGGCTGTCGGTGCACGTGGTGGCTGTGATGTTATACCTGCTGGATCGTTTCAGGTACCGGAATCCTCAGAATGGGGAGGGGGACACGGTGCGTGGGTGCGTGTGGCCGTGGGTGGGTGGGTGGGGGCTGGTCGTGAAAAGCCTCTGCGAATGGAGATGCTGGGATCAAGGATGTGGACGGCGATGTTGCTGAAGATGGAAAATCCACAGGCCTTCGCCATCCACTCATTAAGCCAGTGTTTCTCAACCTTGGCCACTTGAAGATGTCCAGACTTCAACTCCCAGAATTCCCCAGCCAGCATTCGCTGGCTGGGGAATTCTGGAAGTTGAAGTCCGGACATCTTCAAGTGGCCAAGGTTGAGAAACACTGCATTAAGCAGCCACTTCAGCGTCTCAGGATAGGCTTCCTTGGCGTGGTTTATGCCCCGTCCAGTTGGAGGGAAGGGCCGGGCCATCCTGAAGCTTAAATTCCACTCAAACCCTGGGAGTTTTCTTCCCAGCCGGAAGGTCTAAAGGCCTGTTTGGTAATCCTCGGGCTTTTAGGCAGTGGGATGAAGCTGCTCTTGCACGGACGGGCACCCCCGTGCCCACAGTGGCCCTTGCTAGATGGGGGTAGAACTCAGCCAAGGGGTGTCGCTTCCTCTTTTGCAGTCCCTTCGGCCGATTCAAAGTGAACAGTGAAGAAGAGGAAGAGGACGCCCTGACGCTTTCGTCGGCCATGTGGTTTTCCTGGGGGGTCCTTCTGAACTCTGGCATCGGAGAAGGTGAGCCTCAGAGCCCCTGGGGAGGGAAATGGCTGTGGCTTTGTGCCGTCAGAGGGCAGGAGGTGGCGCAGTGGTTAGAGTGCAGTACTGCAGCCACTTCAGCTGACTGCTAACTGCAGTTGGGCGGTTCAAATCTCACCGGCTCAGGGTTGACTCAGCCTTCCATCCTTCCGAGGTGGGTGAAATGAGGACCCGGATTGTTGGGGGCGATATGCTGACTCTGTAAACCGCTTAGAGAGGGCTGAAAGCCCTATGAAGCGGTATATAAGTCTAACTGCTCTTGCTATTGCTAGGAGGCTTTCACCAGGGAGGAGAGAGGAGGCGTGGGTGGAAGGACCTCCCTGGGAATGCCTCCCTTGATCTCGTTTTTCCTTTTGGGTCATGAAGTTCCATGTCAAACACAGGGAAAACTTTTCCTCCCTCCCTCTCCAACTTCAACACATTCCTTTTTTTCTTTACTCTCTCGACTCCATCAGGTGCCCCGAGAAGTTTCTCAGCTCGGATCCTCGGCATGGTCTGGGCTGGTTTCGCCATGATTATCGTGGCCTCTTACACTGCCAACCTGGCTGCTTTCCTGGTGTTGGACAGGCCGGAGGAACGAATCACGGGCATCAACGATCCTCGGGTAACGAGAACGGCAAACTGCCCCCAAACAGACCCCCAGCTCGGCAGGTGGCCCACCTGTGGCTCAGGGGAGGCCACTCAAATATTTCAGTGCATAGAACCGAAAAGGGGTTCCAGGAAAAGTGGGTGTGTTTCTAACTATTATCACTATAAGAGGAACCAAAAGCAAGAATGGTCAGTGAGGAAGGCTCCAGGAGGAAGACCCCCCAATAAGGCCCTGGTTCAGATTTGACGGAGGGTAAAGCGAGGAAGGGGAGGAGGGGGGGAAGCCAAGAAGGTAAAAATCTTCTTGTTCTTGTTTCCCAGTTGCGAAACCCTTCGGATAAGTTCATCTACGCCACCGTGAAGCAGAGCTCGGTAGACATTTATTTCCGGAGGCAGGTGGAGCTAAGTACTATGTATCGGCACATGGAGAAACACAATTACGAAAGTGCTGCTGAAGCCATCCAAGCTGTTCGGGACAAGTAAGTGTTTGCCTAGAGCGGCCCTGTCTCTCCCGCGGCCTCTCTCCTCTCGGGTCTCTTTCCCGGAGTCGACGATGGGTCCGCGTAGTTCTCAGAGTCATAGAGTAGGAAAAGAGCTCCAGCCACTCCCCGGCTGAAGGAAGCAGCCCAAGCACGGAGGCTCTCTCTGCAGCCAGCTTAAGCCCACCGCTGCTTTGGGGGTCACCTGACCGCAGGAGAGGCAGCGGGCGCAGTAGGTTCCTCACCCAGAAACGAGAAAGCAGGCGGTTCCCTCTTCTGGTCAATGGACCCAGAGGGCGACTGGCTGAGTTTCCCTGTGAGGCAGCCCGGTTCCTTCGTCGTGCCTCCTTTCAACCTCTTCCCCGTTTACTTCACGGGCCTCCTTCCATCCCCACCACAGCAAGCTCCACGCCTTCATCTGGGACTCGGCTGTGCTAGAGTTTGAAGCCTCGCAGAAGTGTGACCTGGTGACCACAGGAGAGCTCTTCTTCCGTTCCGGCTTCGGCATCGGCATGCGCAAAGACAGTCCATGGAAGCAGAATGTCTCCCTGGCCATCCTGAAGTCTGTACTCTGTCGGGAGGGAGGGAGGGAGGGAGGGCAGGGGAGGAGGGCGGAGGGCTTTGGGAAGGGGGGTGGGTGGGTGGGGATGCTCCTTTGAGCGTGACAATAGAAAGCTTCTCAAAACACTAGATTTCAAAGCTTCCTAGAGTTCAGCCATTGGCAAATTTCTGGGTCGGAACCCCAAGCACACTCTGGGCTATTCACTAAGGATGCTCACTCAGACGAGTGCAAACATCCAGGCGAGGGCTAGATGGCAGCAGGGAGTAGTGTTTCTGTATTTCCTTGCTTCACTCACTGCAACCCTTCAGCCGCTGCCTCATTCCAGCCTGCTTCTGTTGACTATGTGGCCGCTGGCTGGAATAAGTCAATCCATCCTGATACAAGAAACAGGGAAGAGTTGTTAGTCATCCTATAAAAACACCGTGGGGGAGTTTTTTTGGGGGGGGGGCAGGGAGAAATGCTTCCTGGGAAGTAAGGGAAAAGAGTACAGGGCGCAGTTTAAACCTCTCCCCATTGGAAAGCTTAGCTCAGGTTATACTGGGACACAGAAGGAAGCCCAATAGTTTCAGCAGGATCAGCTTCCTTCCCCAGCGAATTATCCGTGCCCCCTTCTTCTGCTTCCAGCCTCCACGAGAACGGCTTCATGGAAGAGCTTGACAAGACTTGGGTGAGATATCAGGAGTGTGATTCCCGCAGCAATGCTCCGGCAACACTCACCTTCGAAAACATGGCAGGTAAGGCGGCCACCTCCTACCTGCTTCGCCATCTCCTAATTTTTCTTTGGCCTTTCCCCAAACTTTTCCAAAAAAAAGTTCTCCTTCATTTCTTCCAACTCAAAGCATGTTTGACTTTAGTGACACGTAAGCAGAAGATCCTAATGAAGGTTGTAGTGAATTAACCTTTTTCTAGATCAGCCTGAAAAAACTAACCAAATTGGATTGGATTGGCGCAATTGAAGCCCTATCAATTCAAAAGCAGCCTTAACAAATGAGGGAGCGTAAACACAAAGGTTTTCGACGGGCAGAGTTATATGTACGGGGTGGTCGTGGAGGTGAGGCAGACCCCCAGGGGGGGGAAACAAAGGCCCCTTGGTGGAACTGGGCCGAGTTTGGTCCCTGGGGAAACGGAAGCGAGCCCACACTTCCCTCAAGTCGCCCTTTAGAGCCAAGAGCCAGATTCGGACGTCAGGCTGTGCCGTCTGCCACGTGGAAAAGCGATACGGAGGGCTCAGTGTGGCGAAGGGCCACAATGGGAGCATGCTCAGCTACCAAGATTGCCTGGCTGAGACCATCTGCAGCTCTCGGCTGGAGCCAAGAGGCGGCTAGAATATCCCCAGCTGAGCCATGGAGCTATGGGATAAAATGTGGCTCGGCTCGAATGCCGCTCATCAGGGAGCAAACGGTTGCTTGAGTTTACAGTAGCTTGATTGTCAATTTAAGCCTTACACTAATCAGCATATATCGAAATGAAATTTCGTTGCATGCAGCTCACCACCTCCGGCATACGCTGCGGAAACACGGCATAAATAAATAAATGAGCCAGCCTGTGCCCACATCTATTATAGGGCACAGTTTGCCTCTATGCCAGTGAGGAGCTGGGCATGCCCAAAGGCCTCAGCCAGGAAAGAAAACTTTGAATTTGAATTTAATAAAATTTATATGCCACCCAATCCCGTAGGACTCCGTGCGGCTTACAAATACAAGAATAAAATAAAAACTAAAATATAGGAAAAAGAAATGATAGATTTAAAAGCAACACACCATACACTCAGTCTTAGATGGGGCTGGATCTCATTATGGGGTCAACAGCCCCAGGCCTGCCGGAACAGCCAGGTTTTAGTGGCTTTTCGGAAGGCCGAGAGAGTGGGAAGGGTCCGGATCTCCACTGGCAGATCGTTCCAGAGGGCCAGAGCAGCTACAGAGAAAGACCTCCCCCGAGTGGTCGCCAGTCGGCATTGCCCGGTCGACGGCACCCGGAGGAGGCCCAGCCTGTGAGATCTTATAGGTCGTTGGGAGGTATGTGGCAGGAGGCGGTCCCGCAGATATCCAAAATCCCTGAAGGCCCAACCCCTTTAGGACCTGGGAAAGGTTGCCAGGGATGCTCCCCTCCTATCCCCTGCCACTCAGAAGAGCAGCCCAGTCGGAGGCTGGCACCGCAGCTCTGGAAACCTGGCAAACGCCAAACGTCCTCCCAGGGATGGCAGGGAGGCTTCTGCGCTTTCAAAGGGCGGCGGGAGGAAGCCCCGCAGCCTCCGTCCGGGTGTCTCCGTGGCGTTAACCTTCCTGCTTGTTTCAGGTGTATTCATGCTGGTGGCTGGAGGTATTGTGGCCGGGATATTTTTAATATTCATAGAAATAGCATACAAAAGGCATAAAGACGCCCGGAGGAAACAGATGCAACTGGCGTTCGCGGCAGTTAATGTGTGGCGGAAAAACCTGCAGGTAGGACAGACCGTTTTTAGAGCAACTCCTCCAAAACAGGTGCGGTTTTTTTTGTTTCCCATTACTTCACCCAATCAGTGACTACCGTGCTACGGGGGATGCCCAGCGGCCTCCCTTCCCACTTGCCACTGACCGAGGCAGCAGTTCCATGGGGGGAGCAGGAGGGGAGGGGAGGTGTTACACACACGCCCCCCAAGCCCACCTCCTGCTTTCTGGGGAGGCCAGTGGGGGTGCTCTGCAAATCCAGCCTCTTTTTCCCTGGCTGTGGCCCAAATGCTGCACTTGCCGGCTGGGCCCCCCCTCCTCCTTCCACCCCCTCCGGTTTCCTGTTCTGCCCATTCAGGAGTCCAACGCTAGGAAAGATGGCGTCACCATCAGGCTGCGGTGAGGGGGTGGGGGTGGGGGAGCCCTTCCAGGAAGGAGGCCTGCTTAGGCGATCCAGTGCACAGTTCCATGGCTAAAGCTATTCACACAATCCACAGCCCTTGTTCCACCCAATGTCCCTTTAGCATCCCCCCCCCCCGCCCGCTGTCAGAAGAGGAGAGTAGAAGTGATGGAAATCTCCGCTCAGCCACCCCCAATTCTCACCATTTATCCCCTAGAGGCAACCTTTCGAACAAACACGCTCATCTTTCACATCCCAGCAAACGGGATCCGGTCAGCGGCTCCTGTTACTGGCATTCCCCACCCCACCCCGTCTGTACAGGACATAAGCCAAAATCTGCCACTTGCCCTCCTCTTCATGCCAATGCCGCCCACCCAATCAGAATGCCTGTTGCCGAGTGAGGGTGCCAGCAGCCACCTTCAGCATCCCAGATGAGGGCATCCACTTCCCGCTGGTGTGCCACGCCCTTCCTGACAAAGGGTGTGCCCACAACCCCCCCTCCTCTCCTTTCCCAGAGGAGCAAAAGGGAAGCGGTGCAACAGTCTTTTCTTTGCCAGGCAGCCAAACGGAGCCCCTTGTGCAGAGGAGGGAAAGCGAAGGGGGTCCGGCAGGCCCATTCCCACCTGCAGAGGCACCTGAAGCTGCTGAAGCCCCTTCGAGGCTCGGGGTGGGACGGGACGGGCGGGTGTGGGGATACCAGGAGAAGGCAAGCCGGGCCGGCTAATGCAAAGCCGCCCACCCACATGACTCTCCATGAGCCGCCCAGGAGTCCTTACCTCCCTGCCCCCCGCCCCGCAGCCACGCAGAAGGGGGTTTGACCCAAAACAAGAGCACATTAGTCACTGCCATTTTTCACTTGCCAACTTTCTAGAAAAAAAGTCCTCCCCTGGGCCATGGGGAGGTGGGGGGGGAAAACGAATCTTGTGGGGCGGTCAACTCAAGCATGCCACCCCAGGGGTGATAAATAAACAGAGAAACGATGCTAAGAGATCCGTTTGACAATGTAAGACTTTTTCACAGGAGGATTCCTCAGACCACTAGTATCTGGTACATTACTAGAAGGTAGGCAAGTGGAAAGATTTCTTTCTTCAAGAAAAAAAATATATAAATATATATATATATATATACAAAAAAAAGCAAATATATCTATTAACTTTTTTTTTTGGTTTGGTTTTTTATTTTGCTACCTGGGGAAAAAAATTCACAGTTTTGCCATGGCTGTTTTTGGCAATGCCATGGGAAAGGCAAAAAAAAAAAAAAGAAAAGAAAAGAAAACCCAAAATGAAACCCCCTCCCCTCCCCTCCCCTCCTCTTGCTAGGTTTTCTTTTTCTGTGCATGCGCGTCGGAGTCATGGAGAATAACTGGAAAGGAGGAGGAAATGTATCTCCCGCGCATGCCCCATGCACCAGTGGGATACATTTTTGGTCACCCCCTGTTCACGGGCTGGTAGAACCACACCTGGTTTCACCTTTCCCTCTCCCAAAGGGGTTAAAGAGAAAAAAAAAAAGAATGGGGAGAATTCGGATCGGCTGGGATGCCCCCCCCCCTCACCCTGCCCCACAAGAAAAACAAGCCCCCCCCCCACACAGTGTTGACCAGGTCTGACTTCCTACCACCCAACAGCTGTCTTTTTTTTTTCCCCTCTCCATTCTGTTTTCTTTGAGTTCCTGGCATCCTTAAATATCATTCAGAATTGTAATGCTTTGCTTATTTCCCTTTTCTTTTCCTTGTTTTGAGTTTTAATTTCAAGAGATTTTTGTTGTTTTCTTCTTTTTTTTAGAAAAAAATATATTATTATTTTACGTTGGAAAAAAAAAACAGTTCAAGTTTTACGCCAAGCATCACTGAAGTTTTTGGAATACTTTTTTTTAACATACAATGACCTTCTCTTCCAATGCAGTCCTCTCTCTCTCTTGTGGCCGTAGGATTCACCTTCAGAAAAGGCCCTGAGCATTTTTATTTAGTGGTAGGTGAAAGTGTCTCACCTCTCTCTCTAGTTAGACCAGACGCGACAGGAAGGAAGGAAGGAAGGAAGGAAGGAAGGAAGGAAGGAAGGAAGGAAGGAAGGGGCAGGGAGTGAGATGTGTCCCTATCGTGTTTCCATGATGCCCTGTCCGTGTTCCTCCTGGGGAGGCCAGTGGAGCAGCCAAGGCCTCCGGAGTGTATAAAACGCAGCGGAAATCCAGCTGCTGGCTCTGCCCTCCTTTCCCCCCGCCCATGCCCACCCCCCCACCTCCCCGTGCCCGTCTCAAGGGGATCCTTTCCACCCCATCTCAACCTAGTTCCGAAGGAGACCTTCAGACCGATCGGCCCTGGCGTAATTCCCGAGCCGCCCAGGGTCAGGGCCAGGTGTTATGTCTGGGACGGAGAGCCATCAGGAGATGGTAGGCGTTGTCTTGGCCGTAGAAGGCAGACAAGAGATGTATCCAGGATCGTTGACATGGGGTTCATCTAGGTGTAGAGATCCAAGCCACCAAGCCAATGGAGAT
This sequence comes from Thamnophis sirtalis, assembly GCF_051295495.1. NCBI lineage: Eukaryota > Metazoa > Chordata > Lepidosauria > Squamata > Natricidae > Thamnophis > Thamnophis sirtalis. The sequence goes on from NW_028261382.1 coordinate 36,363,068, forward strand.
CTAATCGCTTATATACATATTCATTTTAGGATAGAAAAAGTGGTAGAGCAGAACCAGACCCTAAAAAGAAAGCCACATTTAGGTCCATCACCTCTACCCTGGCCTCCAGCTTCAAGAGACGTAGGTCATCCAAAGACACGGTAAGAGGAAGAAAAAAAACAAAAACAATTGTGCCCTCTTTCTTTTCTCTCACTCTCTCTCTCTCTCTCTTTCCTTCTTCTTCTTCTACCATCCCATCAACTACCACACACCCATCCCGGAGCTACCCGTGTGACCTACCATAGCCTCATGTCCGTCCAGAGTCAGTCGGTCGGTCAGTCAGTCAGTCAGTCAGTCAGTGAGTCAGTCCCGTGTCCCTTGGCAAGTTTCAAAGCCGAAGAGGGCAAAAGGAAAGTTTTGAATGCTTTGCAAGTGTCCTGTGAAGAAGAGTTTAGAGAAAGAAAGAAAAAAAAAAACCTGCAATGAGTTCCTTGTTCTAGTTTACTTATTTATTTATTTTGGATTCTTTTCTTTCATTCTGTTTAGAATTGTGGTTTAAGTTTTGCTCACTTTACCGATACCAACAAAAATCAGCTCCCCCCCTCCCCCACTGTTTTCTGAGTGTCCCTGTTTGTCCCCTATATGCTTAAAAGCGGCTACCGACCCCTCCCGCACTCACAGCCCCCCCTCCCTCTAAATTCTTCCCTTCTAAATCTGGGCAATGTCTCACCTCACGCTGAGCCACATGTTCATTGTATTCTTTTACCTGTAACTTCTGTTTGTGTTTTTCAAAAGAAAGAGGACATTTTTTTTAAAAAAAAAAGAAAAATTCTTTTACTTTACTTTTTGTGTCAATAAGAGGCAACTATACTCTCTGCTTGTAACACTCCGGAATGAGCTGTGCAGGCTGGCAATCAATAATTCTTTGGAGTGGTAGAGTTCTAGAAAAGCAAAAGTTGTTGCTGTGTGTTGGTGTGTATCTTCCCCAAACCCTAGCAATCCAGCCCAATGAGAAAAATGCTCCTCTGTTTTAAACCCAAACGCCCTGTCGAAAGAGAGGCTCATGGAAATGCTTTGCTCTCAGCTTTCTGCTTTTCAACAAGCCCCCCCCCCCCAGCGGGCCAGGGGGCACAGGGTTGCATGTAGAAATGTAGCAAGGGAGGGCATCTCCCATCTGCATGACCTGGACTGGATTCCCATGTACCACTGCATGTTGAAATGTTTGGGAAGGAGGAAATGGAATTTCTCTTTTCTGCTCTGCAGCACAACACCAGGAATTGGCTCACAAAACTATTTCTTGCAGTGAGCCGAAATAAAACTTTTAAATATTTATTTTTATTTAAAATTTCCTTTGAAGGGAGGGTATAGCTTATAAGAATGGGGTTTTTTTTTTGAACTGCAAGAAGCTACCAGAAACGCTGACAAGTGGGGAGTCCCAGTAACCCACCCACCCCCAATGATAAGGTAGGAGAAGTGAGAACGCTTCCCCTGCTGCCCGCAGACTGGGCTCGGCCGTGAACCGATAGAAAAAAAGAAAACCTGCAAAGGAGGAAGGACATTCAGGGAGAGGTTCAGCGCCCCACCCTGCCCCTCGGAGCAGTTGCTAGGGGCTCGGACCACTTTCAAAGGCCTCCTTCCCCAGGCCCCGCAAAGCTCTCAGGGAAGCCCTCAACCCCGAGCAGAAGGTCCTCTGGCCACTTCTCCCTCACCATCTATGGGCAGGTACGTCCCAGGACACGAGCCAAATTGGCGCTCCGGGCAAGGAGCCTTCTTCCTCCCCAATGAAAACCAGCTTCAAAAGCAGCCCCCCCCTTTTAAAAACAAAATAGAGAGAGAATGACAAGGAACAAGAAATGATATTCAATGATTTTTGGGTTTGCGGAAATACCACCCCAAGAAAATATAAATTAAGAGCTGGAAGAGACACTTGCAACAATAGAAAAAGAAAGGAAGAGAGGAAATGAGAGGAAAGGGAGGGAAGGAAGAGAGAGGTGAGGAGAGGAAGATGGAAGGGAGAAGAAGAGAAGGAGAGAGGGTAGGAAGGGGAAGGGGTAGAGAGAAGTAGGGGAGAGGTAAGGGGAGAAGGAAGGGAAAGGAGACGAGGAAAGAAGAAAGAGAAGGGAGGGAGGGAGAGAAAGGAAGAGAGGAGAGGAAGAGAAGGGAAGGAGGAGGAGAGGAAGGGAGAAGGAGAGGAGAGAGGGTAGGAAGGGGAAGAGGAAGAGAGGAGGAGGGGAAAGGTAAGGGAAGAAGGAAGGGAAAGGAGGAAGGAAGGAAGTAGAGAAGGGAGGGAGGGAGTAAAGGAAGGGAGAAGAAGGAGGTGTCAAAACAGGCAAGGGATGGTAGACAAAGCAACCCAAATGGAATATTACAATTCTATAAATGGAATGACAAATGTATAAGAACCATGAATGTAAAAAAAAAAGAATAATAACTATGTGAATGTATACCTCTAATTGTATATAGAGAACCCCCAAAAATATTATTTTTAAAAAAGCAGCCTCCCTGTCAGCTGAGCTGCCCCACTCACAGTCCCCGCAGCTCTTTGGGGATCGGGCAACTAGGGGGGAGCCTGTGCTGGTCCACAAGGCCCCCACGGACCCCTTACAGGCGGCCCTAGAGCCCACCTGGGAAAGAAAGGGGAAGAAGGCGCCCAGGGTTTCTCTCCCCACCTCTGAGCCTTCCCTGAGAGCGCCCCCTTCTGGCACCCTCAAGAAGGCCAGGCCAGGCTTCAAGGGGTGGCCTTCCCCTCAGGCAGGCCTGGGGGCTTTGGGCATTGGGAAGACCCTCCTGAAGCCTCCTTCCTCCCACTGAGGTGGCCCACAGCCACGCCCTGTCCTGCTCCCCCCCCTTCCCCTCACAGGCCTTCATGACAAGGACTGAAGTGGGGAAAAAAGGCCCAACCAAAGCCCCCCTCCCCCATCTTTAAGGTGGTGGCTCTCCCTGAACGTCCATCAAACGGCCCCCACAAGGGGACCGAAGGCAGGGACCCCCCTTTCCTCCCCCTGGGGGGGGGCATGATGTGGCCCAGAGGAGCCCTTTCTCTACCCAGGCCTCTCTGGAGGAAGGCTCAGCGCCCTTCTCTCTGAGGGAAGGGTCCCCCCCCCCACTTGACTCTGCCTCGGAGGGGGTCAGGCACGGCTTCCCTCCCTCACTGCCCCCAAGGCTGGCCATGGGGAAGGCCCAGCAGCAGCAGCGGTATGGGCTGAGGGGAAGCCCCAAGCAGCCCCTGGGGGCCCAGATTACGACTGCAGGGGAGGGCATCTGGCCCGGAACAGAGAGCACCCCTGTAAAATGGGGAGGGCACAGCCCTTCCCCTGGGTGTCTCTGGGGGGGCCACGCCCGGCCCCTCTTTTGAAGGGTGCTTGGCTGGCAGTGGGTGTCCTCTGGCCCTTGCACTCTCCAACTGGGCTTCCTGGCAGACCCCCCCCCCCAGTGGCCTCTTGCAAATAGGCCCCCAACTCCACTCCCCAGGACTGTGCCGTGCCAGCAGGCCCCTTGGGATAGCCTTGTTTGCCAAGGGCCTTTCCAGCAAGGGAGCCTGGCATTTGCAGGGCACTGCCTATCTGGGCCTCGCCTTGCCAAAGCTGGCCAGGCCTCTTAAGCTCCTAGGAAAGAAATAAAAGCGGGGAAACCTTACCCTTTGCAGCTGAGCCTCCTCTTCCATTCCAGTCTATCCCCAGTTTAAAATGTTTTTAAGGTAGGACGAGTCGCGTCCAGCGCCAGCCTCCGGGTGAGACTGCCCCCAGCAATCGGTGGGTCGGAAGCAGGAAGCCTCTGTGGAAGGAACCGTTCTTCCCTTCTGGAGTCCACCCGCGGATCCACCTTTGGAGAGCCGGATTTTGTCCCATGGGATGAAAGGGCCTTTCCATTTCCAGGCTCCCTGGAGGGAACGGCCTGGAGACGCTCGCAAGGAGACGGAAGGGCCGATAGTTGTTGGTTACGCTGGTCCAACCTTCACAAATAGTGGCTCCCTTTCCCATCCTACTAGAGCGCAGGGTCAGCGGATCACACCGATCCACGAGGCCGTTCTGGGCTGGGGGGGGGGGGGAGATGCCACAAAATTCACTCAGAGCTTTCCCAGCTGTGAGACCCCGTGGCCCCCTCTACGTCTGATGGCAGGGCCCTCCCAGTGGCTATTATGCTGAGGGCATCGACTCCACCAGGATTTCTTTGGTGCTCGCGAATCCCCCAAGGTTTCTTTCTCTCCAGCCATGATAGGGACCGGAGGCCAGGATGGATTTAATCCGTTGAGCCTGTTTTGTTAGGGCCAAAATCAGCATCAGGCAGGAAGCAACCTCTGCCTCAAGAACCAGGCACAGCAGCTAGCCGAGTGGGCGGATATGTGGCTGCATTTGGGGACGATGGAAGGTCAGGCAGGGGGAAAAAAATCCTCCCTCCCTCTTAGTCTTGGGTGGAGAAGACAGGCAGGCTGACACGCGATGAGGGGAAGGGACCTTCCGTACGGGTTGCTCAGGCTCCTCGAAGGGCAAACGCTGCAGGTTGTTGGGCGGGCAAGGCGGCATTCTGTGGGGCACCGTGGTGAGGGTCGATGCTCTTTGCACAGCTGGGTTTTGCCTTTAACTCTGGAACTGCAGCCAATGCCTCTGTAATAAGACCATGTGCCATTCATGCGCCTGCTCCCTACAGACAGCCCCGCGATGTCACCACGCCCAGCATCCGTGAGCTGCAGTGCAGATAGCCCTGTAGAGACTCCCGGCTTCAGGAGCTGCTCAGCACAGGGTGGGCTCTTGTCCTGAATGTTGATTGACTTTTGTCCTGTACCCACGTCCTGTATTGCGGGGGTCTTCTGTAACGGGCAAGGAGCGTGAGGGCCCAGGCAGGGGTGAAGGGCAGGCCCCAGACCCCGGGAGGAGGGCGCCAGGAGGATGGGAAGGGTGGGGTGGCAGAAGGGGAAGGCGGGGCGGCACGAGCATCCTCCGAAACGTCTCCTGCCTACAGAGAAGAGACGCTGACTGGCTGGAAGTTGGTGGAACGCCAGGGCTGTCATGGCTGGAAGGTGCCAGGAGGGGATTAGTTGCTCTCCAGGCGGTTGAACCGGAGGGCCGCAGAGGCTGTCATGTAACACGTCCACCCACCCTACCACCCTGTCCCGGGCAGGGATCCCTGAGAGATGATGCACGTCTCTGCTGTCCTGGCAGGCAGGAAGGCAGGCAGGGGAGGCGCAAGCAGGGCCCGGAGGGAAGAGTAGCCGTCCAGCTCGGGGAGCACCAACGATTGGAGCTCTGCCGCTAGGCAAGGGAGTGGCAAAGGAGGCCCCGGGCATTCCCTCCTCATTCCGCTTGTGTGTGCCAATCATTTTATTTTAAAGGGTGGCTACAACAGCCCTTTTTAAAATCTCCGGGGCAATTTGAAATTTGTTTTTGTCACTATTGGCAAAGCAAGTAGCTTTGGACTCTAATAAATTGTGGGGATCTGCTAGTGTTTCCCGAAAGGTTTCCCTCCGAGGGGCACTTCCTAGGCACCCGCCCTCCCTCCTCCAGCAGGGGCAGCAGAGATCCTTTCGGAGGCCTGGGTCTCTACACCCGCCCCCTTAGCAATTATCTTCCCAACGGACCATAAATCAAGCTCCCTGAGCTGCCTCGTTCTTTACTCCCTGGCCGCTGAAGCCACATCCCGGGGTGCTAAAACTAAGAGGGAGAGGAAAGCGCCACCAGCTCCCGGTGGCTGTGGGGAAAGACTTTGGGCCCCACCCTGGCCAGGCTTCCCTCGTGGGCGGCATCCTGTGCAGGGGAGCTTCCGCTGGCGCTTGGCACGCGCAGGCTGCGGCCCAAAGCGAGGGGCAGGGACGGCCCGTGCATCATCCCTCAGCAATCTCCCGCCGGGGACCTGCGTCTCAGTTGCATCAGCTGCTTGCAGCCAACCCCGCCCCCGCCTAACATCTGGCCCGTCTGTCTGTCTGTTTGTCTCTTGCAGCAGTACCAACCCACCGACATCACTGGGCAACTCAATCTCTCTGACCCCTCGGTCAGCACCGTGGTGTGAGATCTCAGGACGGACCGATGGAGACTCCGAGGGCCCTCCTGGAGACACCAAAGGGAAGCCTTTGACATCCACCCACGGCGCCTGCATTGCTTCCTTCCCTCCGGCCCCCGATAGACCCCCTGCTCTCTCCAAGGGTGACCAACCTCCCTTGCGGCCTTGGGATGAACTACTGGACTCCAGGAGGCCTGGGAGCACCTCCGGTTTTTTTTTCCCTAGAGGGTGGCCTCCATGTACTTCTCCTCCTGGACACGCGGAGAAGGTAGTTCTGAGAGACACCCCCAGCCGGGAGAGGATGGACGGCCCATTCAGCGAAGCCGACCGGGTCTGTTGCCGAGGGGAAGAGACTCGCCGTCATTCCATGCATGCACAAAACCGTTTAAGCCCACCTTACTTCACACAACTGTTCCCAGACTGCATCAGGGGGCCGTGAAGAGGCCCCTAGCCCCACGGCTCATGATGCCCTTTGTTTATATATATATAGCCTTCTGTAAAAAAAAAAAAAAAAAGGCCTGTCGGTCCACCACCTCCCACCCAGGAAGCCCCGTGGCCTTTTTGGGGGCTGCTACCGTGAAGGTTCCAGTGTTTCCTCAGGACACCTAAGGTTTTCTCTGATGTGGGGGGGGGGGAATCTCCCCGTCTCTCTCTCTCTCTCTCTCTCTCTCTCTGTTTTGACTACTTCTTAGCTCATTTGTGGAGCAGAGTTTTAGCCAACTGCTTCCATGCCTCCCACCTGGTAAAGCGACATTTCCGGTAGGACGGGAAGCCCCCAACTTCTCCGCGACTCTTTGCTGGCTGTCGATCCAAATCTCCAGCTCTGCTCTTCCTCTGCAGAAATGCTTCCCAGCCTCTGCCCCGGACGGACGCCGGCGCTGACCCCCTCGGCTCTTCTCCGGGGCTGGGATCAGGGGGAGCCTTGGGGTCGTCCCTCTCTTCTCTCGTGGTTTATGGCTACGTGCATTGAGATTTGTAACAAACCTCCTCCGGCAAACAGGCACCTGCCAAGATCTGCTCACCTTTTAGACAGAGAGGGTCCCGATTCTTTCCTCCCCTGGCCTCAGAACAACCCCCCACCCCACAACCAATTGTCCTGCAGTCCAGCATGTGCCACTGCCTTCTGGGAAGGAAGCCTGGCCTCCTGGCTCTCCAGCTGAGAGTGATGCTGGTTCCAGAGCTTCCATCTCTGACCCCGATTGACCCTCACCATGTTTTTCATTCCCCCACTCAGGAGGACCAAAGTACCAGCCTTACCACGAGTCCAGCAGCTTTCTGCCCGCTAACCCTGGCCTGTCTTCTAGGAGGGTTATGAGTTTGACTCAGGCAACCCTATACAAATACCCTGAAACTGAAACCTCAAATCCGTTTTTGCAACCGTGGGTGAAGAATCTCAATCCAGGTTAAGACAACCCCGCTTTGCCCAAAGACGACCTGCTCTGCCAAGAAGCAGAGGCGCCCTTAACTTGCTCCCCTCCGTGCCGCACGGTCAGAGCCCAGGGCAGGCCGTAGGCAGGAGGGGCAGCCACGGGGGCCCGGGCAGCTCTGAGCGAGCGAGGCCAGGCTGTCGCTCTGACGCTGCTTCTGGGAATCAGCAAACCTGATTCCGCACAGTTCACGTTGCAGATGCCCAAGATGGTTAGCAAAGTAGCGCCAACTTAGGGTGCCACTCAAGAACTACCAAATTTGAGGAGGCACCTCAACCCACGGCCACCACTTGCTCCTTCTCCTGGATCATAACCACCACCCCCTCCCCCCCCCCGATGTACCCTTCCACCTAGATCCCAATTTCCCAAGCTGGCCCGTGTACCCCCCCCCACACACACACACGCATTCTGTACACGCTTACTCAGAAGTAGGCCCCATTGTATTCCCTGGGACCTTCTCCTAGGTAAGCAGAGATGGGACTGTAATTCTAACCGGGCGTTTGGAAATGAAGCGTACGACCTTGGACAGGTGCCGCTGAAGAAGCCGTGTTCAACAATTAAGAGTTATCAATACTTGTGTATAGTTCTGCTATGGGTTTTTGTAACAGTGAATTTAAATCCATTACTTTGAAATGACACATTCTTCTTGCCTGTGTGTGTGTGTGTGTGTGTGTAGGGTGATTTTTCCAGAGGCAACTGGGCTTTCTGTTTTTTTTTTCTTTGAAGCTTCCTTTTAAAGGTCCACTTACCTCTCCTTCAGGATAACCAAGAACCTGGATGGCTGAGAACCTCCATAGACATTTTGCAAGGACACTTCTTTATTTAAATTAACAGCGGAGAGGAAAAGTAAGAGGCAGCAGCCTATATTTCCCTTCCTCATTCTGAACTTAAATAAAAGTTCCGCAAAGAGAAAGACATGGAAGACTGGCTGGTAGATGTGCTCCCAATTCCCCAGATGCAGCCCGGTTTTAGATGTCAGTTGCCCGGCCACGGCAACTCTTGAATTCTGGGATGGTTCATCAAAAACAAGTACTGAAAATACCTGAAATGTTGCAGTAGCTGGAAGGGAAAGATGCCATCTGGGGTGGAGCTGGAAGTCACCTGCAGAGGCTGGAGGAGATACCACCCTGAAGGCCCAGCAGCAAGCAGAAGGGTTGCTTGGAGAAGGAAGGAAGGAAGGAAGGAAGGAAGGAAGGAAGGAAGGAAGGAAGGAAGGAAGGAAGGAAGGAAGGAAGGAAGGAAGGAAAGAAATGATACAGGAAAGGGGCTGCCAATAATTCTTCGCACCTGAAGAAATGATGGTGAGACAAAGCAGGAAGATGGGATTGGATCTCCCAGATCACGTGACAGGCACTGGATTTGAGCACCTGTATCATGGCTGGAAAGCTGATCCCAAGACATCGGCCTAGCTGTGGCTTTGTTGTTTCCGATAAGCACCATTTTTTGGCCTTCAGGAGACACAACATCTGCCATGCAGCCCCATCCACAGGGAGACGTTTTCCGACTGTCCGGCTGGAAAGTGAGCTGCTTCCCGAGCCACTCCGAAGGTTGGCAGGCCAATTCCCGGCTGTGCCGTCCCTCCAGGACAGTCAGAACCTGTCGGGCCAAGCTCCAGGAAAGAGGGGAGGCCCAGATGCCCCTCCAGTTCCCTTGACAAGCTCGGCTTCACACGGTCAGCCTCTCTGCTTCATCTTAGACCTGGAAGCTGTGCATCCCACCCCCAGGCTCACACCGCAGGCCAGGCAAGGACTGGCTCACCTCTTGCCTTCTCCTTCCCAAGAAGAATAAGGGGGCCTGTGTATCATGGATGTGTTGGAGGGGGAGCCCACCTCGGTATTGAGATGTTTCCTGGTTGAGGACAAGGAGCCCAGCACTGCTCTCCCCATTGGGCAGCATTTCTCAAAGGGGCCGTAAGCTGAACGCAGGCCCTGTCCTCAGCACAGGCTGCGTCTCACCTGCCTCCTGGCTGCCACTCACTAAATCGGGAGCAACAGGGACCTCTGGCTGTGCCAGCCTTGGGAAGCTGACAAACGCTGAGCCCAGAGCCCAGGGGCACTGAGATGCCACGGTCATCCTTGTTTCGGCAGCCTCCGTTTTATCTTACCTCCCTTTCTGAGCAAGACCTGGGAAGCCACCAAGCGGGGAACAGAAGGGGCTCCTTTGCTCCAAGAAATGGGAGGAGGGCGGCGTTCTTTTCAGGGAACACAAAGGAGTCCGATAGGAAGGGCGCTCCAGCCTCTCTGCCTGGTCCTCAGGCCCACCTCGGTGGGAAAAGAGGCGCAGGCCCCAACTCTTTTGCAAATACGGACCACTCTTACCCCAAGGTCCCGCGTAGGGACAGGTAGGTACAAGCTCAAATCAAGGATCCACCCACTGGCCGAGGGAGGAATTGGGGTTTTATGCACAAAGCATTTGACACAGAAGGGTTTTCTAGAGCTACAATGCTGCACTTCCGCTGGCAGAGACAGGGGAGAGAGTGCCGAAGGATGATGGTTTGGGAGCGAAACCCGCTTACCGCAGGCGAGTGCCTGCCCGTGGCCAAGCACACGAGCCCGTCCTCGTCAGTTTCAGGTGGGCCACCGCCAGCGAGCCCAGTAGGATGCCGACACAAATGCTGGCCAGGAAAGTCGATGGGCCGATCAGGAGGAAGAAGGCGTAGCTGGGGAGATTCATCCGGGGCGTCTGGCAGCGTGCAAAGGATTCGTTTCCAAGGGCCGAGACGGGATACTGCACGAGGGACGCTCGCCGTTTGCAGGTCACTGAATTCGCCTCTGGAAGAAAGAAGCAGCAGAGAGCCAGTCGTGGTCACAGAGGATTCCTCCACCCTGGGTTCAAAACAGACCTGAACTTGGTTGAAATTATTGCGATTCTTCGAAAAGGCACACTAACAGATATCAACTCTGCTTTTTTCAGAAATTAAAATGGGTTCCAAGTAACAGCTGTTTCTTTTGCAAATGCCCTTCGAAATCAGCCTAAATCCCTTTATGTCCTGCTCAGCCGAGAGACCCCGAAGTGGTGAGTCAAAATGCCGAGAACTGGGAAGTAACTGAATATTCTTCTATTTCCCAACTTCTTTTAATTTTTCTACTGTTTGCAAAAATGTGGAGTACGCTGTCTTAATCCCGGTTACTGTGGGGGGGGGGGGGAACCCCAGAGCAACAAGTCCGAGCCGAGGTGGCGCAGTGGTTAGAGTGCAGCACTGCAGGCTACTTTAGCTGACTGCAGTTCAGCAGTTCGGCTGTTCAAATCTCACCGGCTCAAGGTTGACTCAGCCTTCCATCCTTCCGAGGTGGGTAAAATGAGGACCCGGATTGTTGGGGGAAATATGCTGACTCTGTAAACTGCTTAGAGAGGGCTGGAAGCCCTATGAAGCGGCATATAAGTCTATATAAGTCCACAGCTTCCCGTGGCTGACTACCTTCCTCAAGTTCTGTGGGGCAGGTGGCAAGCGAAAGGGGGACACAGGGAAGGCTGCTTAATGTCGCCCACTAAACGAGGGCAGATGCTGTAAGAAGCCAGGAAGGGGAGAGGGGGGACCCACTCAAGCCAACTTCACCACGAAGGGCTGGCGGCAGAGCCGACCAGAGCAACCTCTGGGGTAACAGCCCAAATGCCCTGGCATGGAAAATATCAGCCAAGGGGCAGCGGGACACGGCCACGTCTCCTCCACCACCTCTGATGTGCTCAGCTGAACAGTGAAGGCGGATGCTCTACCCTGCAGTGCGAACCAGCTGCTTACCTGGAACGTTCTCCCTGTTCTTCCCCAGCCACAGGAAGAGGGGCCAGAGGGCACAGGAGCAGGTCCAGGGGTTGTCCTCCAGGGTCAGGTAGGACAAGGCAGGCAGGCTTTCAAAGAAGCCAGCCGAGAGGGAGGTCAAGGCGTTGCCGTGGACGAAGAGGGCCTTGAGGTGAGGGAGGGCCCGGGGGAGTTCTGCATCCAGCCTCAGGAGCCTGTTGTTCTCCAGTTTCAGCGTACGCAGGGTCGGCACGGGGAGGAAAGTCTCTGGGTGCAGGAGGCTGAGGGAGTTGTCGCTCAGGTCCAGCTCCTGCAGCTCCTGGAGGCCCACCAGGGCCAGGCGGTGAATGCTGGCCAGGACATTGTTGCCGAGGCACAACTGGCGCAAGACCCTCTGAGCCGCAAAGGTGCCGTTCCTGAGGGTGGCGATGCGGTTGTAGTCCAGCAGGAGGGCGGTGGCATTTGTGGGCAACTGGAGAGGCACGAAACGCAGCCTACGGTCCACGCAGTTTATCTTCCCCGAGGAGCAGCTGCAAACATCTGGACAGCCGGAAGCAGGGAAGCGTGGCAAGAAGAGGAAGAGGGCGAGGACCGTGAAGGCTCTTTGCCTTCGGCCACCAGGGCAGCTGTGATGATGGGTGGCCGGCAAAAGCAAAGCCCAGGCCCAGGTGCCAGAAGCCATGGGTCTCTCAGGCCCACCCTGGAAGAGGATCCACATTTGTTCCTCAGCTCCACCGCTTCGTGCTATGGGAGGCTCAGGAACCAGCGAGGGTCTGCGGCCGAGCTTCCTCGCTCAACAGCTTCCTCTGTTCGGAGCAACTTAAGAGCACAACTTCTTGGGTGTGTAGTTAATTCTGAGTCAAGCTTCGGCACTTCCTTAGCAAATATTTTGACAGGCAGCCGTGCCAAGGGGCAGCCACTTCCTCCTGGGCCCAGCCGTCCTGAGCCTAAGGAATCACCTGATGCCGGCCCCTCCTAATCCGTCTACCTTCTGTACACAGACAGTCTTTGTATGTGCCAAGAGAGTGACTTACCGGCGGGTTTCTGCTTCTCCGTCTCCCGCCAAGGAGCATCTCTGAGAGGCAAAATCTGCCAGCTGGAAGAGACTGAGCTCAAGAAGAACTCCTCACCCAAAGGGCCACAAGCTCATGGGGTCGGCCATCCTGAGAGGGGCCTAGCGAGAGCCGCTGGGGTTGGCCTGGGGGGGAAATCTCTCTGCAGCAACCAGGGTGACGCAACTGGGGATTATTGGTGACATCTAACAAGGAAGCCATTGTTAGAAGCGGGTGGAGGGCCGGGTTCTGTCCTACAAGGCAGCTTTTCCCAGCAAGGGAAGCCATCAAGCAGCCACCCCTGGGAAATTTCTCCCTTTGCCTAAGGATAAGGGTGCTCTGGCAAGGTGCCTTCTGAAAATAGACCCTCCTCCAAGGAGAAGCATAGGAGACCTGGCAGCCTCTCTTCCCTCTCCCAGGTGGGCAGCTGAGTGGATCCCAATGCTGGCCCAGTTGTCAATCTTATCCCCCCCCCGCGGCTTCCCTTTTCGAAGGAGGCTGAGAATAGCCATGCACTCACCTCACTAAGGTATTTGTCTCATTAGTGAAAACAAAGGAAAAGACAAAATTCCATGGGACAGTCGGCAGAGAATCCCCAGCCCACATGAAAAACCCCTTGTGGAAACTACGGAACTCCTTGCCCCTCTTCCGCAGAGACCCTCCCACGCTCGACAAAGGGACCCCTGCCTCTTGGGCGAGAGTCTCTCCGAACAGAAGGACCACGGACACAGGAGGGTCCTCAGCACCTGCAGAGCCTTTATTGGCTTCTTCTCCCCTTTTCCCTCAGGGGTTCTTGGTGTCGTCATATATGACCTTGGAGGAGACCCTCCGGTCCCTTTCGTCCTCTGCCGTGAGATTGAGGGAATGGGACGCCTGGAACTGGACCATGGTGACGAGAGCAAATTCTTCGGGGCCCAGGAAGCTCAGGCTCGCCTCTGCATGGGGGAAAGACGCAAAGATCCTGGCGAATGACGGATGGGGGGGAATCCTACCCTGGTTGCAAACTCTGTCCTGGGGCTGCAGCCCTTCCCAGGAGGCAAAAGGGCCCCCTGAAGAGCCATGGCAGCTGCTTCCAGAGGGAGGCACCAAGCCAGTCGGTGACCAGTTTGGCCCAGACGAAGCCCATTGAGCCCGGCTGGCGAGATGCCCGGATGCCAACTGACCCAGGCAACTGAGGAGAAGCATCAGTGCAACATGTTTTAGCTGAAGGAACTCCGGAACAGAGTGGATCCCATAACCGTGGGGCATACCCCCGTGCCTCCGAGCTAACGTACCGGTGCAGAGAGGGATGCAGAAGGAGCAGTTGGTCCCAGGAGTCCTTTGCTGGCAATCTTCCACACAGGTCTGTACGGGGACGCCACAAACTGCAGCAAGATGTACCACATGTCCCCTTTAGGGATGGGCCCATTCCCGGCTATCCTCCTACTCAAGCAGGCTAAAGAGATCTGGAAACTGGAGCCGGGCAGCTTCTATTTTCTCCAGATAAATTGAGTGAAATAAGCCAGATCTAGCGTTCCTACCCTCCCTGTCCTACGGTCCCCATTGATTGGTACTCATTTCCTGTGTATTTATACCCGTTGTGTTGTACATATTTGATAAACTAAATAAATGAAATAAAATAAACAAATCTTTCTGGATGGTGGGACCTAGATACGTATATCAAGTCAACAGGAGTAGTTTTTTACTCGGTGGAAGAAAATATGTTCTGGAAAGATCACACGACAGAGCTGGGGGCATCTAAGAGCCAATTCCCTTTTCCCTCTGCTTCCTCAGGAGAAGCCCCTTGCCCACTACTAGGCAAGGAACACAGAGTCAGCCCTTCAACCCATGGATGGGGGGGAAGAAGAGCGGAGCGTTTAGTCCTTTCCGAAATAAATACCAATATTTACAACGGCGGGCTAATGTCGGCTGGCGACCCCCGGGGGAGGGCCTTCTCTGTTGCTGCCCCGGCCCTATGGAACGATCTCCCCGTAGAGATCCGGATGCTCATTTCTCTTCCAGCCTTCCGTAAAGCCAATAAGACCTGGCTGTTCCGGCAGGCCTGGGGCTGTTGATCAGCATCCAGCCCATTTTAAGTGTATGTATGTTGCGTAATTTTAAAATGATTTACTTCTATTTTTAATTTTTAATTCCCTTGTTTCTGTAAGCCGCCCAGAGTCCTCTGGGAGTGGGCGGCATACAAATGCCAATAAACTGAAACTGAAACAACACGGCCTGATTTCCAGATGGACAGGAAGACCCTCCTGGGCAGAGAATCCTAGAGCAGCTGCCTCTACTGGAAGGCTCACGGGGCCTCTGAGGAGCTCCGTTTCCCCCCCCCCTTGGACCCTCACCTTTCTCCGATGTGGTCTCCAATGTGCCACTGCAGTCGCAGGCTGGGTGAGCTGCGCCTGCTGAGGTCTTGCGGCAGGCCGGGCCGCTAAACCCTTCCGCGCAAACTGAAAGGAAGCAGAGCCAGGCATGACGGGTGAGGGCACGGAGACCCCCAGCCCCATTTCTGGGAAACACGGAGATGGTACCGCAGCAACTTCGGAGCCCAACTCCAGATGAAATCCATCATTTTTCTTTTCAGATGAGTCTCAAGCAGTCGGAAACTCCTGAAGCTGAGGGCCAGAGGAGAACTGCCAAACGGCAGAGGGAGGACAAGGAGGTCGTACCACCATTTTTTTTGAAAGGGCTCTTAGGCCTTTGCTAGGCGTCTGATGCGCCAGACTCACTTGGGGAGTTGTTAACGTCAATATTAGCACACCAGGGAATATGACAACCTGCTTAAACACCAGTGCGTCTTCTGCTGGCCCTCAGAGACTAAGACTCCCCCTTAGGCAAAGTTCTGGGGCCTCCTGGGGTAGGTTGTCCCTCATCAGATGGCAAATCCGTCCATGTGCCCCCCCACAGCACATACAGCATCAGAGTGAATTGTGGGGCCTGGGGATGAAAGGCTGATCTTGGGCGACACATTCAACTCTGACCTCAGAGAGCAGCTCATAAGCGGGAAGCCTCGTTTCCCCACGGAGAGAGGCGCCACTGTGCCTTTGCACACAGAGGTTCCTCTTTGAGGGAGCCCCTCCCTCTGCTGGCCCCCCATTGGACACTTACTGGTCCACGCGTGAAGCACCGAGTCTGCTTTGGGGCCGGCCTCGTTCTTGCTGCTGAGCAGGTAGAAGCCCGTCCTTGTCTCCAGGACGGCCACGCACGCGGGGCGCTCCAGCAGGCACTCCCGCTTGGCCCCCTCCAGGGTTTCTGCCGAGGGGTAGAGCAGGGAGGGCTCTCCCGCCACACCGTAGCCCGTCCACCGGTCAAACCACTCTGTGGCTGGGAAGGAAAGGGAGGGAACGCCAGGAGGAGATGGGATCAGCCGACTTGTGGCTCACGGAAAAAACACTTGCCACCCATAGAAATAAAAAAAGCTGCTTTTCCAAAGTCCAGAAGAAAGAGCGGAAGAGGCTCGCAATGCAAAGACAGAAGCTTAGCACAGGTTCTGGAGTTTGGAAAGGTTTCACAGAGCAGCCCAGCCGGCCAAAGGGACCCTGGAAAGGGCCCACTTTGGAGCCCCCCCAGGACGGCCTCTCTGGTCCCCAAACTGTGTGAATGCGGGAAAGCCGAGATGGGGAGCAGAAGGCGAGCAGAGGAAGACAAGCCTCCTGTCCCACCCACCCACCCGTGGGGGAAAGGGATAGGACTTTCCACAGCCAACCCACTCACCTTCAGGGCACTTGCACAGGAAAGGCCTGGCTTCCCCACAGCTGGCATCGCCCAGAAGTCCAGTTGCCGAGTCAAACCACACACAGTCCTTCCGCCCCCCGTTGGCCACATCGTCTCGCAAGTGCCTGTTCCATGCAGACGAGCGAAAGGATCACAGCCAGCCTGTAACGCCTCCCCCCTGACGGAGGGAGCACAAGCTGGCAACGTGTGGTAGGAGGGCCCCTGGGGGCAGTGGTGGGGTGGTTGGGGAGGCTTCCCCCAGCAGACGGGGAGGAGGGGCTGGGGTCCGTCTCACTAAGCCCCAGGGGCTACCTGAGGCTGGAGCTCCTTGTCCAACTGCAGGACGCTCCTGGCTTTAAGGAAGGAGGTGACCCCAAGCAGACGGGCCCCAGGGCCACTTACTGAGCCACTTGCTTGCTGAGGGGCTCCGGGGCTGACCAGCGAAAGACCGACTCCTCCTTCCGGTCATTCAAGCCTGTCCAGAAAGTGCCTGGGAAGTGGGAACGCACCCAGTCCTGGATGGAAGGAAAAGGGATCCGGTCTCCAGGTCCTCCAGGAGAAAAAGCTGTTCCCTCCGCTCCTCCCCGCCCCACCCCCGTCACGCCCAGAAGCCCCTGGCCCAAAGCGAACTGAGCCAAAGTCTCCCTGGTGGGAACCTGAGGTGCCCCTTCCTGGCTGGCTCATAGGGGGAAAGGAAGCGCCAGAGGGCCAGAGGCTGTGGCTGCCCAGGGAGAGGGAGACGGTCTCTGCTTGCCGGCCCCCTGCACAGCAGGCTCACAGCAGTCCCTCAGAAGACCCCGGTGTGCTTGGCAGGGGAAGGAGGCTTAGAACCGCAGCGGTACCATCTCTTGAAGCGAGGCCAGGTACAGCAGCTCTGTCCTTCTGAACCTCCGGCAGGCCTCCTGGGCCTCTGGCCAGGCCCCAGTGGAGGAAGGGTCCCAGAGGTAGCAGCTGCCATTCCAGTAGCTCCATCCGGGCTCCACTGGACAGGAACTCGGGGGTGCTGAGCCAGAGAGGAGGCACGAGTGAAGACTCAGGGTGCCTAGAGGGGGTCCTACCATGTTTCAGCTCACAGCTCTTATTTCCCAAGCACCGACTGATGCTTCTCCTCCTCCTCCCCGCCCAAAGGAAGCGCAGCCGATCCAGGTCCCCACCCTGGCGGTTCCGATGGGGAGCTGGGCTGGGACCCCTGTAGGGTGCCCCGGCTGCCTCGACCTCACCACCACGGCCCGGCGAGCCACTCACCCCAGAGCCCCTCACACACCCAGGGCTTGAGGTGGGAGCATGGGGAGGCGGCCAAATCTGGGTCTCCCCCGGGACGGATCTCCAAGCAGCCTCCGCTCCCAAGAGGCACGTCAGGGAGCCTGAGAGAGGAAGCAAGCAGAGTTGCGCCTGGCTGAGCATCTCCTGGAGAGCCCAGGGGAGGGCAGGTGCCCTTCCAGGGGCTGGGAGTTGGAGCCGATAGGAGGTGGCAAGCCCATCGGAGGAGGTGGGGACCCCCCGTAGTGGCTTCTCTCCCTGCTTTTCAGCAGCTGGAAGGAAAGACCCACTGGATGCATCGGGTCCTGGGGGTGGGTGGGAAGGGGGGTGAGACGGCCTCCAAGAGCCCAGGGAAAAGATCTGGAGTGGGAAGCAGAGCACCAGGGAGAAACCCCCACCAGCCAAAAAGGTGACCGACGTTTCCCAAGGCAGCTTCCTACCCCAAGGTGCTCACCAAGGCGGAGAGAGGCTATCCGCTCGGCCTCCTTCCCATCTCCACACGCCGTCTCCGTCGGCATCGCTCAGCCCTGTCCAGCTGCCCCTCTGCACCATGGCTGCCACCCAGGCCTGTGAGGGACAAGGGACCCTTCACTCTCCACCCTTCGGCTGTCCCGGGGACAGAAGGCCGGTCTTGCCAAGGAAGGGACCTACGCTCTTCCCTCAGGGCCCACACGGGAAGGCCGGCAGCTCAGGCGGCCTGCGCCAGGGGCTGTGTGCCAGGGGGAGGAAAAGCAGGCCTGAGCTTGGCTCCCAAGGGTCAAGGCAGCCAACTGTCCTCTTGTTAAAAGCAATCTGCCCGGCTTGCCTTGATGCCTCCGCTGCTTACTTGGGCTGAAATCTCTTGGTGCATTAACAACAACTGTGTAAGGAGGAGGAGGCCACTTGGAGTGAGGATGCTCAGCACCGCTAGGCACAAGGGGAGTTTTGCCTTGCCTGCCCATCGCCCTCTTCCCCCCCCCCCCGCCTGTTAAAGAGACACCCCAAAGGTCTGGCCTTTTCCTTGGTGCTGCTGAGGACCAGGAGGGTCACGTTTTCGCCATAGGCCTGGCAGGCAGCCTTGGCCTCCTGCCAGCTCTTGCTGCCCTGCTCCTCCAGGTAGTAGCAGTGTCCGCCCCAGAACCACCAGCCGGGGCCCCTGGGACATCTGGAATGCACCAGACCTAAGAGAAACATTCGCCGTGTTAATCGTTTAGCTGCGCGGTGCCCGAGTCGATGTTTAGACCCGGGGCACGAGGGACGTGTCTGTTTGTGAACTTTGAATGAGAGCAACCACCAAATGAAACCGGGCACTTTACCATGCAGGCAGGAAGGGCTGAAGCGATGCACACAGCGCAGGCGGCCATCACACCGGCCGGTCAGAGGGTTGTGGGTGTGCGTGCTCAGGCAGGGGGACGAGTGCCTCTGGCAGAGCTTTCCCCAGAACCCAGGGGAGCAAGCTGCAAGCAGAGAAGGCGTTGGAAAGGCCGTCCCTTCCCTTCTCTTCCGCCAGAGAGCCACCCTTGTTACCACCCTGGCTACCCACGGAGAACTAGGATTCCTCCTGTGGATTCTCAGGCACTCAAATTTGACACACAAAAACCTGCCAAAGGAAGGCTGAACGGGGAGGGTCCTTGCTCTAGAGCAGTGTTTCTCAACCTTGCCAACTTGAAGTCCACAGGACTTCAAGTTGGCAAGGTTGAGAAACACTGCTCTAGAGAAGGACACCCTTCCAGGGCAGCCGTAGCGGCCTTCAGAGCCACCTCCCCGCCTGGCTGTGTGCGTTAGGTGGCCCAATGAAGCCTTTGCTGCTTTTTATGAATCACGTTGTCAGAGGGAGGCCGTGTTCAGGTTCCCCCTGACGGCCTCAAGCTGAGAGGAAAGAACCAGGAGGTCCATTTCTGGCTTCTGGGTCCTGCCTGTGGGCTTCCAGAGGGCGTCTCGACGGAGAAGGTGGAATCCAGAGACAGGAGAGACACAGCCCGCCAGGCTCTTCTCCGCGGCACAGGAGGTGAGTCCAGGAGGCCGGAAAGTCAACCCTGAAATGCCGAAGGAGGGAAGCCCCTCGCCCTGCCCCTCAAGACAGAAGGCACTGACCTGCCTTCAAGGAGAGGAGAGCCCCTGAGCCCGGGCTGTCCACCAGCACCGTCCCGGCCACTGTATAATGAGCTCCTTTCAGGCTCAGGAGCCCCGTGCAGCGTTCCTTCTGCAGGTAGCAGGTGTCTTCTGCTTCCTGCCAGGAGGCATGCCTCTGCTCGGGAGAAGCCTCCTGGAGGGAGATGAGCAGCTTCTCCCTGAACGAAGGCAGCTTCACATCTGCAGGGGATGAAGGCGGACGGCGTGGACAGCTGGAAGAAACCTCACAGCCCTTTGCTTTGGACGCGGCCTCTGCACCACAGGATGAGCTCCAGCACTTGCAGGGCTTAGCCACATCTCCAAGGTCTCCCCCACCACCCCCAATCATCAATTACAGTCGGGTGTGAAGTAAAAGCGAGGAGGGAGGGTGGAAGAAGCCGAAGCCCATCGGCTCTCTTTGGCCTGACTAATTATCAGCCCCTTGGGGAGAGCACAGACAGCTTCCTGCCTTGGCCGAGGGCTCCCACTGGGGCATCCGGTTAGTCTCTGCCATGGGCAGAAGCTGTGGGCTCCATGGCCTGCTGGGTCTGAATTCAGCTCAGGCTTTCCTGAATAAAAATTTCCAAAGAGGCTTGGATATAACTGGGACTTGTGGCAGGTTCTCTCCTTGCCAAAGCTCAGAGGAAGCAGGTCACCTCTTGGTGATTTTGGAGCAAAGCATTTGTGGGTGAAAACCGGTGTCCTTCTCCCCTTCTCTCCCCCTTGGCTCGGTTTGTGTGGGGCAAAGCCATACCTTCACTTCGCTGGCAAGCCCAGAGTGAGACCCCCGGCTGCTGGAAGCCTCCTCTCCCGTCCGCAGAGGGGCCATCTGGTACCTGAGAGGGGCAGGGAGAGGGTCAGGGCCAGAAGGACTATGCAGGGCAGCTTTTAAAGGCTCCAGGTATCCAAGCCCTCCTGGCAAAAACTCTCCAGGTGGAGCACCTGTAGTATCACCATTTGCAGGAAGTGTTTGGCGCGCCAGGGAGGAGGGGACAACTCCAAGGCAGGGCACCACCTCATGGTGGGGAGACGCCGCCGTGGGTGAAGGAGGGCCACCGTGCCCCTCACCTTGCTCAGGGGTGGCACCTTCCTCACTGTGCTGCCCAGGTACCTCTGGCACACAGCCTTGGCTTCTGCCTGACTCCTGTAATGCTCGCGAGACCAGCAACTTCCTCGCTCAAATATCCAGACCTCCAGTGGGAGGCACTTCAGTGAGGCAACGAGGGCTGTGAGAAGAGGGTTCATCTTGACGGACACGATAGGGGCAAAGAAGCTGAGGCAGACACACCCTTTCTGTCTGGAAGACCCCGCCCTTCGCACCCCACGCTCTTCCCCTTCCCCGGGATCCCTCGCCTGTCCTTCTGGGCTCCAGGAAGAGGCTCTTGACTAGCCCAATACTTTGCCAGAGCCCGGTTCCCAAGCCTCAGCGGTGGGAGGGGCAAACTTGGAGCCAGAGGAGGCCATGGGCTGGACTGCCCAATCCAAGGGGAAGCCCCCCTCCCCCTCCCGGTTCTCCTACCGGGAGCCTCTCGGTAATAGAGGAAGCCGTCACAGAGGCCCGTCAGTGGGTTGCAGCTCAAGCTGGGGTGGCATTGAGGACACATCGATTGGCAGTCCTGCCCAGAGTAGCCAGGGGAGCACCTCGTTTTGACGTGCACGGTTGCCACTGCTCCAGGACCCTCCGGGGTGACAAAGCGTCTGCCCACCATAAGGTGGTGGCCTGCCGCGGAGCTGACCACGACGTCACAGCCCTCGCCCAACGCGCTGCACTGCTGCTTGGCGGTCTGCAGCGAACGGAAGCTCAGATCCGCCACCTTGGCGCCCATGAAGGATTTCCCAGGGAAGGTCATGTACGAATCTGGAAGAGATGGAAGAG